>NC_142032.1:69203685-69507394 GCF_982192425.1 Myodes glareolus
ATCTTTGTGGGATGACCTATAGGCCCGCAGTCAGGTCTCATGTCAACCACACCCTTTGCTCCAAGTATGATCACATAGATTTTCAAAGTCATCTAGGTTCTCTGCAGATAGATGTCACAAACGTAAAACCCCGAGCAAGACGTCTTCAAATAGAACAATGAAGAAGGAAACCAAGTAAAGCCTGTTGTTTTTAGTGCTCTGTTCAAGAGAAACTGGGATGAGAAGCCAGGCAAATGCAGCAGCCCTTTTCTCTCTCTCACACAGGGTCTCTGCTTTCTAGAACAAACCATTATCACTGGATGAAACATCCATTATGACTGGATGAAAAGTCCATCAGCCTTCTTCCTGCCAGACTTTAACTAGAGAGTGTTGGGGGAGGGGATGTGGTCAGCGGTACAGAGGTGCAGCCATCTGATAGTAGTAAGCTCGAGATCAGCCTTCTTCCATTTGAGGGCAAGAGCTAATGGTAGAGATTGTGCACTGGGTTTTTGTTAAGAGATTTTAGAAATGTTTATTGTACACAAAAAGACATATAATAGGATAAGCTGGATAGATAGTCCTATTCTGCTGCAATAACCACTTTGCTATAGATGAATTATCAAAACATGTAGACCTTGTACACACTGCTCTAGTTATTACTACATCACCCTTTTACGTCAATCAAGTTGGGTCGGTCCCTTGAGAGCAGAGCCAAGAACTTCACCTCCCAAGAAAAGGCACCAAGTAAGGACTGGAGGCAGATTTTCTGAGTGCTCACATCTCTCACAGTGTGTTTGTGCAGTCTTCAAGCACCTAGCCCCTTGCCAGTTCTGTGGTTCTAGGTCTGAGTGCACCTGGATGCCAGTAGACAAGATCCCTTCCCAGAAGCCACTTTTGGGGGATCTGAGGAGACTCTGAATACTGGCCTCCTTTGAATGGATTTCCTGACAAGTGAGACAAGCCCTGACTTAGAGATTTTGTCATGTCAAGTTTTCCAACAGAGAGAAACCTGATCTGCAGACTTCTGTGTGTCTTTACAATGTCTGACTGTTCTTACCAAATATACTGTTGAAATTTAACAGTTCCTGGAAGGCACTGGGAGGTGGAAACCAAACCCCAGGGAGGTGGCATTTAAAAAAAGAACCAGAGACCTGAACTAGGGTATTGTGGGTATGGCCCTGTGACGCTCTGTACCACCTTCAGACTCTGTAGAGAATCCCTGCTGGCAAGGAGGACCTCACCAGGTGCAGTGACCTGATCTTCAATTTCCGCCATCAGAACTGTATGCCAAGCAAATCTCTCTCTTCTCAGACTCCCTGCCCTGTGACACTCAGTTACAGCAGGGGACAGAAAATGACCCCATACACTCCGTGTCCCTTGCAGCTCCCTAGCAGCAACAGCAAGCACTCAGAGCAGCTCAGCACTGGACGGAGCATGTGTGCACCAGGGGCCGAACGGCTACAGACCCTCCTCAACCCCAGGTGATGCTCATCGCCCGGAGCGGAGCCCACTTCAGGGAGCTTTGATTCATCCTCAAGAGGGTGTTGGCTTTGGCTCTGTATTACCCACTCTCCCCTTTCACTTATAGTTGAGAAAAAAAATAATCTCTCACCCCCAAACACACACACACACACACACACACACACACACACACACAATTCTGCCCTACTCTAAAGATTCCCACTCTGAAAGAAAGCAGTCACATGCCTGTCCTTTCTTGTTTTCAGGATTTACTAAAAATAGACACCATTAGGGTAGCGTGGGTCTCCAGGGGAATGCCATGTCATGAGCAAACTCATCAGCCTAAGTGTGAAACAGGTGCACACTGGTCTTCTGAGTTAGGAGAAATTGTTCATTCTACTATTTGCAGGAAGGAAAAGTCCCTTTCTCTGGAGGGTGCAAAGGTCCCCAAACTACCACATAAAAATCGACTTCACATGAAAGAGAGCACAGAAGAGAACAAGCTGGGGTATAGACTGGAGGAGGCCGGATGAAAAACGTCACTCACAGGCCTGTATCAAACATGGCTGTAGTCAGCCAGTGAGAACCGAGGCACTGAGGGGACTATGGGGCTGGATTAAGTTCTCGGTCTCACAGGAACTGATCCTGGGCAGGTAACCCTAAGCATATCTCAAAGGGACCCCGAAAAGAAAGGTCGGAAAAGGAGCCTTGTAGGTATCTGCTGGGGGAGCTGGAAGATGGCAAGGGTGGACCATGGTGTGTGCTGATGGGGAGGACTCTTTATTCTGGGCTAGGGAGATGGATGGAGCAGGGGGCAGTGCACTTGCCACGCACATGTGAACACCTGAGTTTAATTCCCTGGAGACACGAGAAAGCATGGCATGGGGGACACCTGGAATCTCAGTATAGAGGGAGCAGAGATGGGAGCTCCCTGGGGCTTGCTGGCCAGCCAGCCGAGCTCAATCAACAAGTTTCAGGCCAACAAGAGACCCTGTCTCAGAAAGCAAGGGAAATAAAATCTTAGGCTCATCTCTCACCTTCACATAAACACATACACAGGTAGTGATCACTGCCCCTCCCCATACACACACGTGCATGAGCACGTCCCCTCCCCATACACACACATGCACGAGCACTGCCCTCCCCATACACACACGTGCACGAGCACTGCCCTCCCCATACACACACGTGCACGAGCACTGCCCCCCCCATACACACACGTGCATAAGCACTCCCTCTTCTCACCAAACACTTTTCTCTTTTAAGGATGGGGAAGGGTATGATCAGCTCTCAAGCAAGTCCACAAAATTAATAGATAATAAGACTTCAGCCTGTTGATTCAATTAACAACTACTGCACCCAACAAAGCCCTTGGTAACAACAGATATGAAGTCTGAATTGATTTCTTGTCGTTTCTTACACACGATGTGATTTCTTGCCATTTCTTACACATTATGTCCCATAGTCCAGCGCTAGGAGGCAGCAAGCAGAGACACATGTTAATGACCTTCTCATATGTACACACTTCTAGTCTGCCGGTCAGAATCTTTCCAGGCCTAGTCTTTGGGACATAAAGCTATTTAGGATACCATCGCTGCTTGAGCCACGGGGTTATGGAAAGAGGTTACATTGCCTAAGGGATCACTCAAGGGGCCAGGGAGGTGCGTCCATACTGTCATGGGAAAGGGGAAAGAGGGTCTAGGGACTGAGAAACGACTCTGGTCCTCATGATAGAATAGCAAGTGTTCTGAACCCTTTGGCCACCTCTTCAGTTCTCATGAAGCGGCTGTGTTAATGAGAATAAATTACACCTCACGCCCATTAGAACTGCGACTCTGGAAAACACTGGAACTAATACACCCTGGAGAGGATATAGAGAAGCTGGAAGCCTTGTGCTGCTGCGGGTGGGAAGCTGCAACTGCTGTTGAAAACTCAAAGATGGTTTCTCAAAAACTCAGATATAGAACTGCCATAACAGTCCAGAGTCTTCACTTCTGGTTTTACTGCACGTCAGGAAGAACCCGAAGTAAAGTCTAAGAGACCAGTATACTCACTCAGAGCAGCCCTGCTCACAACCCTGGGGCTGCGCAGTGGACGTATGGGGAGCCACAATGAGGTAGCACATAGGGTGGAAAGTTAGTCAGCCATCACATGGCAGGACGGGCTGACCCAAAGGACAACACAAAGGACCCTGAGGTCATTTGAGCAAGTGAAAAAAGACAGGTGTGGTGTGATGCCACATGTATGTGGTCTAGAAGGGTCACCCAGGGAAGAAAGAAAGAGGAGGGTAGGAAGGGACAGGGATCAGTGATTAAGGGGTATAGTGAACTAACAATGTTATGGCACGAAAACGGAATAAATGAACACCACTAAACTGTACACTTGGCATTATTAAGACAGTGAATGCTTTGCATATTTTATTGCAACAAACTGTTAAAAAGAAAATAGCTAGCCTGTCTGTGGACCAGAGCTTTGTAATCGGCACCCATGCTGGCATTAGCAGCATGTGGACCACTAAGTTCATTCCCACTAGACACAGTGAAGGAGGAGCCGGTAATGGCCTCTTTTTCACTGGAAGCTGGGGGAGCCTCCAACACACGAAACATCAGGGGCACCTAACAAAGGTGTAACAAGACAGGGTGAGTCCCAGGCTGAAGAACCAGGCAGACTACATAGAGTATGAATTAGAGGGGTGAGACTCAAAGAACACTGTCTTCAGTAGCTGGCCTGCTGCTGTGGGAAGACCATGGCCGCGGCAACTCCTATGAAAGAAAGCATCTAGCTGGGGGGCTGGCTTACAGCTTCAGAGGCTTAGTCCATCATCATGGTGGGAAGCACGGAGGTGTGCATGCTGCTGGAGCAGTAGCTGAAAGCTACATCCTGATCCACAGGTTGGGGGTGAGGGGGTAGGGGATGGGGGTGGGGGCTGGGCCTGGCATGGGCTTTTGAAACTTCAAAGTCTACCCCTGGGACAAAACCTTCTGCAACAAAGCCACACCTTCTAATCCTTCTCAAATAGTGCCACTCTCTGATGACTAAGCATTCAGATATATGAGCCTCTTGGGGTCATTCTTATTCAAACCACCACTTCACAGTATGATTTACATACAGCTTAAAATCCTGAGAGGAGAAAGCAAGGATGCCTAGGCTTGTGGAGAGAAAGAAAAGGCTGGATTTTAGTGGCTGAACCTGACCCCTGTGTCCATTCAAAGGAAAGGATACGCTCCTGTTCTTCCCAGTGGGTTCAAACCCCATTGCTGACTCAGCATCTACCGTGGACAAAGAGGACTGTCCAGAAAGGATGACCAGGCAGGCTTCCAGGTCTGTCAGCCCTCCTTAAGGGTGATTGGAACCTCTCCCCTCAAACAGTCCTGAATGAGTAACATTGGAAACCTAGAAACAGTCTTAAGTTTCCTTTGGACCACTAGACCAAAACCTGAATTCTGATAAGATTACTGGGGAAGGGTATACGTGATGAGGTCCAGGCAACACGGAAAAGTCAACCTTACAGCCCATCTCTACTGACCCTACCACATTCAAATATCTGTGTGCTACAAGGACGAAAACCACTGATACGGAACTTGGCCGAAGCTAGACTGCAGCTCAAACCTGCCAGAGCCAGGTGGACTGCGGGCCCATTTCCCAGCTGTGAATTTGGTTGTCCTCCCTTTCCCCACCCCCTTTTCCTCAAGGTCATCTAATAAGACCTAGTAGAAGATAAATCAGCTTCCTAGTTGGGGTATTAAGAGATTGTAGCAATGTGTTCTAGCAGGCCACTGGAGTTTATTTCCTAGTATTTCATGACAACTGGGGCATTAAAGGGTCTTAAATCACTGGGCTGTCCCTCGCCTGCTCTGTGGCCACTCCTGTGGCTTTGGAAATCCAATACGAGAAATTATTCTTCATGGCAGACCCACATAGCTGCAAGCAAAGCAATTTGGAGAACGCGTCCACGAGGTCGGTTTCTACTTTTGCTGCCTCGGTTACAAATGACTCCCCTCGCTTTGACAAGGCTCACAAAATATGTGGTTTAAGTAATACAAATGGGTTATCAAAATTTCATGATGTAAACAGCCAAAAGTGGTTTCCTATCAACAAATCCATAATCAGGCAGCAATGAAGCCTGACTCTTTACCCTGTGCCTGGTTATTCTAGCTAGTTTGGTCGGTATCTCCAGAGGGAAAATTTTTATAGTTACTTCTTCATTTCCCAGAGTAATCTGCTTAATGCTGGGCAAGCTGCTTCACACCCTCCTGATATTAGCAAGGAGAGCTGGTGTGCTGTGTGGAATAGAGCAGGCAACTGGCTCCCGTCCATGGAAAACCCCAATTTTAATTACAATTGTCACTAGGGTCGTAATAAAAAATATGCAGGATGCGGTATTTCCATAACCTAAGGGAAACTACCTGGGTAGAAGAGGAATTTTTTTTAATACTCTGACTCATCTCTTTGATTAAAACCATTTTTACTGATAAGAAAGTCATTGGAAATGGCCAGAGAAACTCAATCACTGCTGTGCATCTGGGAGTAGAGGGAGGCGATTCTAACCAGAGAGTGGGTCCAGGGTCCTGGGTAACTGCCATCCATGGTGGGAAAGAAGGAGGCAGTTGCTAGGAGCCCAGCATACACAGCATGAAATCCTGCCTGGTATCATCATACTCAGTAGGGCTACAAGAGAGGGAGAGATCACAGGGCTGCCTTGCCACAGAGAAAGGCAAATACCTCTTTTCGTGTTCATAACACATGAAATCAGTAGAACGAGCCAAGAAATACAACTCGAGCTGGCCCCTACTCCTCACAGTAGGACTGCTGAAACAGAACCAACCAGTGCCCAGAAGGTGAGCTGGAAATCTGCTCAAATATAGTTTCAAAGGTGCCAGACCATTGTCACATGACGGCCATTTACCAAGACTCGAGGTCTAAGCTCTACCCTAACCCTGATAGAACCTTTCCTTCCACGTTGAGGTCAACTCCAGGAAAACTGGGAGGCAGAAGCAGGGCCCCACAAAGAGGAACTCTCCAAAGACACAGGTAGTCGGAGATAAATGTGCCCTGGGAGTCACAGGAGAAGGACTAGGAGCTCTGCCAAGGAGGACACTCACCATCCCTAGAAGGCAGCCAGGTCCTTGAGGGCAGGACTTCCACCCAGAGCTACCCGGCTGTTGGGCATCTGCATTTGTGTCAGGGCAGGGATGCTATTGACAAGTCACCTCCTTGCATCTCAGAAACGTGTACACGTAACTTGATGTTTGCGGATGTTTGCTTCTTGGGACAGGGGCGGAGGACACCATTGGACAGGCTTGGGTGAAGAACACAAGCTTTCTCTATGGGTTTAGTTTCTATCTTTAGGGACTTGACTGAAAACACAACCAACCTCAACTGTAGTGGCTACCACTACAGAAAGACTGCATACCATGAGGATACCGGTTACACAAGAGAGCGCAGTGCCTTGGGTTACAAGGCTACTCCAAGGCAGAGTCAAGACTTGCCAAATGTGTGAGCACAAAAGGGATTTTCATCTGTCCTTCACAGTATGACAAAGGGGCCGGCTGACATGGAAGATTGACATATTCAAACGAGTTGAGAAAAGGGCTGGAAAATACTGAATATCAACAATCTGATCAGCACCATTCCAGAGAAACTGGAAAGCTCTCTGTGTCCACCTTCAAAGTAATGTACTGAAGTTATCAAATCAGCATCACCAAAGCGAAAACATCACCATATAAATGAATCTTCTTTTAATCCTAAAACAACTCCCCAGCTAGTCTCTGTGTTCGTGTTTTCAATTACGGCCAATCTAATGGCAACACTTGGCATATAATACATGTAAATATTCTTCTTAATTCTCATCCAGAGAGAGATTTTCTCTTAAGAAACCCAGACTTGCAGATTTTCATTTTCACGTCCCTGCCACTTCATTGAGGGTTTAGTTTCATAACAGCTGAATATCTATCACATAAGATAAAGTTAAAAGCCCCCAAGCACATATCCAGGTTTCCCACAATATAATCAGTACAAACAAACCACATTACCCTGATAAATTCCTAAGACCACACTAAAGTCAGGGAAAGTTGATTGAATGCTGGCCTGGGGACAAACTTCTGTGTGACAAAACAAAATTATCATTGTTGTGAGAAGAAAGATATTTCTGGGAAGTGACTCTCCCAGGTGCCACCAAGAGCCCCTCAGAGGGGAAAACAAAACAAAACAAAACAAAAAACCCAAGGCATGTTTTGACTTTTTTACCTAAACGATATATTTTAAATATGAGTACAAGTGCAGGTACTCGCAGAGGCCAGAGAATCCCTGAATTTGGGTCCTGTGCACAAACAGTGTGCACTGCTAACTGCTAAGCTGTCTCTTTAGGCCTTCTATAGCTAGTTTAGAACTGGCATTAAGATGGACACTAAGGCTTGGGTCACACAGTACAAAATACCAAAAGTCCATTTGGACCAAGTCAGTGTACCTGGAGGTGTGTTCCCAAGAAGCAGTATATCATTTTTTTTTTCATTTAAAATAATCTCTTCATACAGCATATTCTGATCACGTTTTCCCTCTGCAGTTTCCTTCCAGATCCTCACACCTCCCACCCATCAAACTCCACACCTTTCTCTCTTTAGAGAACAAACAGGCAAATAAAAAACAAAACAGATTACAACAAATCAAATACAGAGAAAACAAAACAAAACAAAAAGCACAAAACACACGCCCACACCGAGTTAAAGAATACCCAGAGTATCCTCAGACAAAATAGCTCTAAGCATAGTATTGAGCTTGGCTTTATGTTGGCCACCTACTTCTGGGCATGGGGCCTCTCTTAAGTCTGGTTTATCTACCCAATGAGACTCTGTTGGAGAAAACTAAGTCTTCATTTGCAAGTGGTTATTAACTGGGAGATAGCATGGGGGTTAGGAATGGGAGCATGCGTCCACTTCTCCTCTTAGCTTGACCCCATCTGTCTTGAACCTGTGCAGGCCTGTGCAAGCTGCCATGGTTCCTGTGAGTTCCTGTGTGTGTGTGTGTGTGTGTGTGTGTGTGTGTGTGTGTGTGAGAGAGAGAGAGAGAGAGAGAGAGAGAGAGAGAGAGAGAGAGAGAGAGAGAGCTGCTGCTGTTCAGAAGGCCTTGTTTCCTTGGTGCCCTCTTTCCCCTCTGACTCTAAGAATCTTTCTGCCTCCTCTGAGGTTCCCTGAGCCTTGAGGGGAGGGGTTTGATGGAGATGACCCATTTAGGACTGAGTGGTCCAAGGTCCCTCACTCTCTGCACATTGTCCAGCTGTGGGTCTCTAGATTAGTTCCCATCCCCTGCAGGACGAAGCCTTTCTGATGCTGGCTAAGCAAGACATGACCTGATTCTCAGCCAGTGTGAACACAGAAGTAGTAGTTCTTATTACCTACCATTACTTTTTTTCCCCCTAAAAAAAGACCTAAGAAGTAACTTAAAGGAGGAAGGGTAGGTCTTGAGCCACAGTTCAGAAGGCTCAAATCCATCATGGTAGGAAAGGTACAGCAGAAAGTACATCTGCTTGTTAAGTAGTAATGAACCTTAAGGCCAATCCTCTAGTGACGTATTTCCTGTAACTAGTTTCCCCTTCTAAAGGGTCCACAACTTTGCACAATAAACACTGCCCATTAGGGTCTCCAAATGTTCAAACGTGAGCTCACAAGCTCACTTCACATTTAAACCATAGGTACCGAAGGTTGTCATGTCCACCTTCCCATTAAAAATCAACTCTTTGGAGCTGGAGACGTAGTTGGTAGAATGCATGAATCACTAGGTTAGATGCTCGGTACTCCAGACTGGGTGTGGCAATGCATGTCTATAATCCCAGCACTCAGGAGATAGAGGCAGGGGGATCAGAAGACACCCCCTGTTACAGATAGAGTTGGAGCCCAGTCTGGGATACAGAAGACTCCATCTCAAAAGCAACAACAGCATAAAAAATCATGTGTGTGTGTGTGTGTGTGTGTGTGTGTGTGTGTGTGTGTGTGTGTAACAGTTACATAAAACTGTTAACCTTCGTGTATGGTATTTACTTAGTGGGTGCCACAATCCCGGATTCCAACCACCTGGTCCACTCAGGGAAGCAAAGTCCTACTTCTGAAACCAATCAGAAGACACAAACCAAAAGGCTTCAACCTCAGTACAGTACAGAAGTGGCAAAGCTGACCTCACCTAAGGTCTCTCTGCACGGTTTTCTGCTTACAGTCAGTCAAGTGCACTTCTGTTCTTAAGGATGCTTTTGACAGCTTGATCATGAGCACAGCTTCTCTGTTTGCTCTTTGTCTTATCTGCCCGAGGACACACGGCTCATCTGTCACACTGTTTCCAGAATGCTTCTCCATGCCCCTCGAGGCCTAGCAAGGTAAGCCGGCAGTCATGTGCAGCAGGGATCCTTTCAAGTGACTTAGAGGAAAAATGAATCTCTGAGTTAACCCAACCCTGTGGGTACCTCAGCAACACACACTGGCCTGTGCCAGCTTCCGCCCCAGTCCTCTACTTTCCTTCAGCTCAAGATGAGACTGTTGTGAGTGACAGAAAGGGAAGCCTAGTATCTCCCACAGCCTGACACCACTGAGGGCCTTCTGCTTTCAAGGCAGTTCTGCCTCTTATCATGGGATGACAAGTTTGAAATCCCCAGTGGATGCCAAGACCACCGAGAGGCCTGAACTAGATGCCATGTTTTTTTTTCCCCCCAGGTATATGCATGATAAAGTTGAATTTGAACATTAGGTAAAGCAGGAGCTTCACAATGACTTCTAATAAAATAGAACAATTATAACAATTTGTTATAGTAACCATTATTTGAAACTATGAATTGGTGGTTTCTGGAATTTTCCACAAGGTATCTTTGGCCCATGGTTGACCATAGATCACAGAACGTAGCTTTAGTGACATCGCAGTGGCCTTACACATAAGCCCTGAGTTCCATAGGCAGCAGTGAGAACCTATAAATGAAGAACAGAAAGAGTGCCTGCTATGTTCTCATCCTAGCAAGCTGCTGGAACTCGCTTAGGAAGAGACCAGAGTGGCTGCTTTGCCAGCTTTCCCAAGTGGCCCAGAGGGGATGCTTTCAGTGGCGCGAACACTCCTGTGCTCTGCACAGCAACACATCCCTACATCCTCGGATGTCGTCAAAGACTAAAAACATATATATATTTTCTCTCTCACCCAATACGAGTCATTTAAAAATCTGCTTCAGGCACTGCTGAACCCCGATGATGCTTATTAACTGCAAGTACCTAGGCTGATAAAGAATGTCTTCTGGAGAACAGACTTTTTCTCCACCACATCTCGACCTAGACCCTGACTAGCCACCTTGAATAAAGAGAATTCCCCTTTCCTATGTCTGTTCAATTTTCCTGCCCTCACCCTGACCATCAAAGTCTGAGCCATTTTTTTTCTATAAAAATCCAGTGATTTTAGTCTGCAAGAATCACCCTACCCTTGAGGTGTCCTTAGCAATTTTTCATCCATCACCCCCCACCCTGCCTGCTTCTTGGCCATAAATCTCCACAGTCCAGAGTAGAGGCCAACCTCTCTCCTTCACTGTAGACATCTCGATACCTACAGCAATAGATGGAACGAAGGCTTCTCCATCTTTTAGCCAAGTGTTTAATGCTGCAAGGGTTTGTTTCTTGATGTAATGAACACATGATTTAATCATTCTATATTTTGGTGAGAATTTTAACATCATACTGGCATCCTGAAGAGTTTCAAACCCAAAGCCCAGTGGGCTGCTTCTCTGAAGGGGCCACAACTGCCTTTTTTATTGCAGAGCCACCCATACTGCAAAGTGCTCTGGGGAGACTCACTTGGAAATGTTTCTTTCCCATCACTTTTGAAGGAGGCACATTCGTGCGCACACGCTGTGCGCATGCACATATTTCGGACTGAGTCAGGAGAAACTGCATCAACGTATGGAATAGTGCAGCCCCAACTAAAAACACGAATCACAAAGAACATCAACCGAAGTAATACATTCAGGAAACTAAGTTGTCTAAAATGCTCTTTCAGCGTTCGGTTTCCAAGACACAGTTTCCAAATCCTGCCTCAGACTGCAGATCCATCACCAAAGAATGATGGATTCCTACGGAGGAAAGTATCTTTCCTGTTCTCAAATTGCCTTTAAGTACAGATAGGAGGCCCGGCATTCACCCAGAGGCAAGTAGACAGATTAACTGAGCAGGATAGGCTAGCCCCAGCCCCCCAGGCAGCTTTTGTTTCTCAACAGCTTCCTCTTGCCCCTGTATGAGGTGTTGAGATGCAGGGAACCTGGGCTGATTCAGATGCATGGCATCTCAGGTTTTCCACCATGATTTACATTCCACGAGGGTGGCCCAAAGACTCCATGGAAATGAGCTGGGCCAGAAAGGAAGTGAAACCAGCTGGAAACATCATGCTGTATGGAGACTGAACCCTGGGCAGGATAGAGGCTTGCTAAGGAGGGTCTGCCAACCAAAGCCCAGCAATCCTGGCACGAGAAAAGCCTATGAGGCCACCAGCAAAGACAGGACCAAAGGCAACAGGCTGGCTGCCAAGCTTGGGCAAAAGTTTCCAATTTTTCTGTCTGTGGGTCTTTATAATGAATGGTAGCTCATTATAAATGGTTGCTCTTGACACACAGGGATTCTTTTTATTTCCACAAATATTAAAACCAAGATGGACACATGTAATGACCTCATGTCATTATAACAAAATATCTGACAAGGGCATCTTAGTAAGCACAGCGGTGTCTTTTAGTTCGCAATGATGGAGACTCAATTCCAAGGTCTTCCATTAGTTTGGGCCCCTGACTATAACAGTGTAGCCCCATGGAACATGTATTGTGGTGTTCATATCTCAAGCAAGGAATGAGAGGGAGGGAGGGAAGAGAGAGTGAGCATGAGAGAGCGCCCCATCCCTTCTGAGGGGACACCTCCAGTGACCTAAGGAACCCCAATAAGGCACCATCTCCTAAAAGTTCCTCTATTCCTAAATGGCTACAACACCTACCACCCACCGCCACACTGGGGACCAGTTTTTATAAATGACTATTTTGGGGGACGTCCATCTGAGCCACAGCATCATATTCATGGGTGACCATGGAGCCTTGATAAGCTCTATTCTCCACTGCCATGGACAGCAAGGTGAAGCTGGTTTGCGGGCAGTCTGCATGCCTCCCCAAACAACACGATCCCTAGTCCCTATTCATTGAAGTTGGCTTTGCTTGCACTCATTTGTCCATCAAGTGGACATTTGGGACCCTTCTGCTAGGGTGGATATGCGCATCTCGACAACTAGCAGCTCAAACAATATAAGCAAGGTTTACTTTTTTTCAAATTCCAGATAAACTGAGCTAGCATGGAAAGCTGTGGAGAGAGCTAGCTAATCATTGGACCCTGTACCCAAAAAGCACTGAGAAGTGGGGTCCAGTGCCAGCTCAGAAATGGTCTTCCATCTCTTGCTAGCGTGACATAAAGCCTCAAACATGACATAAAGCCCTTCCCTTTGTAGGTTCAGTGGCTTTCATGAAGATCAAGTGACACGGATGTGGACTCCTCTTCCTGGGAGGGCTGTCTACGACTTGGACCTCTTTCAAACAGCTTCCAGATCAGAAAAACCAGGGAGGTCAGGAGTCCAGGAGGCTGTGATGGATCAAAGAGAGAGGAGATGTCCAGTCCTCACGTCACCTGGCCTGGCTCTGTGCGCTACAACTACTATTACTGCGGCAGGTTCTCATCTACCTACCTGGGGGAAGAGGGGGGAAGAGAAAAAAAAATCACCGTGTTGTCAGGTACCAGGGGTCAGGATTCCCTGTCTCTTTCTGGAGTGGCACATCATTCCACAGCTGATGGATTAGCAGCATCACACCTCCATGAATACCCTGGGATCTTAGGAGTTTGAACTTTTCGCTACCCCAGGGCTTTCCATAGCCAGCCCCAATACAGGAGGGTTCATAAAAATGTGATCAACTCCTTTTCAATAGGGATGGTCTCCTAACTTCAGGCCCCGGGCTTTATAAACCCAGACAAGTTTGTTAGGTGTTTCTTTGAAAATTAACCACAGAGAGTTTTTAGACATCTTCACGGATAGCTCAACAAGGTCCAAATAGAGCGCCAGCAGCCTCTGGGCTCCGCAGGAGTGGACAGCAATCTTAGTTGGGAGAGGATTTACAGCCCAGTTGGGAAGAGGGGAATGCCTGGGAAAATGATTTCCTGTTGACAATGGTCAAAGCAATCACTTGGTTTGCTCAAGGAGAACTGAAGGATAGCCCAGTAAATTTAGAAAGAAAGGAAAGCTCTCTAATAACTGAACCATGAGAAGTAATTTAAGAAAAAGATTTCATTTCAGTTAATGAATGATTTATGGAAAATGCAAACAAATGCAGCCCTCTGCTACAATTACAGTCGCATCTCAAAACATGGGACTCAGTGTCTCATTAATCACAGAGTCACACTAATCCCCCCAAAAGGGACTCAACTGTGAAGCACTTGATTGGCTAACCTGAGAATTTGGACACTCATTACCAAAGACATGATCATTGTTTGGGAATTTAGGTACCAAGGTCACAGAACACGCTGGAACAAAGTATGCATGAGCAAATTCTCAAATTATGGTGCTCATAACCAAGAACCGAACTGATCTTCATAATAGGTTTTAAATTCACGTTGATTCATGCTTAATGGATTATTTTCCCTACAGATGGGTTATTACACATGGTGGGAATAATTGCTTTTCCAGTATAATGTTTGGTGGGATTAATTAAGTCCTGTTTGTTTCCTCTCAAGATGATACAAGCAAAACCTTGAAATGAGTAACATTCAGAGGAGGAGACAGAGGAGATGGCATCTCTGTAGGTAACAGGAGGTGGGATTGCCTGCTCAGGCTCCAACCTGCCTGTATAATGCACAGCAGCGGGGTGCTAAGGCTCCCTTCTCAAGAATGCTCCCCTCTTTTCCTCTGCTATCACTGAATGGACTTCTGCGGCAAGAGTTTCTCAAGTTAATGCCAGGAGGGCTTGGTTTATGTTCTCAGTGTTCTGAAGTGCTTAAGTAAAGCTGCAGAGAAACAAAATTCATTATTGTCACATGGGCAGAGGGATGTAGGGTGACTTGGAGGAGCCCTGTGCGGCCCTAGCATTTGTTAACATGTGTTAGTTAATTCTGAAGACTTGAAGAGAATTCCCCAAGCCAGATTCCTTCCTCAGCATCACTAGTCAAGCCCTCGGCTGTTTCCCCTCTCCCCTCAACCTCAGCTTATCCTTACTTCTCTTATTCCACATCTCCCCTCTGGAACTAGGCTTCTTTACTCTGCTGACCCATCTGTTCAGTGTCTCTCAGTCACCAACCAAATCTTCTGAGAGCCCCTTGCTTCTGAGTTGCAGGTGTCCCTCCAGGTTGGCCCTGTGTAGTGTATCCCACTGTCCTGGAAATCAGCCACGCCTCCAACCGAATTGCTGACTCAAGGACCCAAAGTGCAGTTCAGGGATATCCGGTCCTTCTTGTGGAGCCAACCACAAGGTCTCACCTCTAGCCACCGAGGAGCTCATCAGAGCTCAGAGAAGATGCTCTGTGGGGTGTGTTTCCACATCGCCCTCCTTCCTCATGCTCTACAGCCTCAGCTCCACTAGCTCTTCCACCTGCTGGGGAGAGCTCCCTTCTCTGTGCCTGCCACCCAAGGACCTTCTCTGGCCTTCATGGCCTTGATCTAGAATAGTCAGGTATAGGCTTGGCCTTTCTCTGGGCAAGATGCTTAGAAATTCAGCACTGAAGTAGGCAGAGGAGACGATGCCTTTCCCAGAGGCTCTGGACTCAGACGGTGTCCTCATCATTCATGATGGAGCCTTGACGGAACACCTGGCCCATCATCTCGACCTTGACCCAACAAGAGAACAACAGAAGCAACTGGGAATAATCTGTCTTGCAAATCAGACCAGTGTCTGGATCCGCTCACTGGGTAGTGGCAAGGGAAACAGGCCTTGGCCTAAGGACTCCCGGGAAGAACAGAGCAGCAGGATTCTGCAGGGGAGAACTGGCTTCAGGTACCTCACATAGCTCCTCTTCTGTCTGTCTGGTGGAGAATGCTAAGTCCTTGGTGTGTATGATGTGTGTAACTGCCATCCGGTGATATAAAGTGAGCAAAAGTGTAGGGATTTCAAATGGAAAGAGGCCACGAGAATCATGCAGCTCGCACAAGACTCGTCCCTTTAACAGATAAGGAAAGAAAATCCCAGAGAGATTAAGAAACTGTTCCCAAACTACATATTAGGCTGTATGTAAGAAAGTCACCACCTGCTTCCCTAAACAGGTCCCTGTTAGATCACTGAGTTTTAGTTAAACCCACGACTATCAGCATCCAAGAGAAAGAGATGTAAATATTTATCCCAGTGCTGACTCCAGCTTCTACGTGTTGTCAACACTTTTGCTACACTTCTCACGGTTTTTCAAGGAACAGAAGGAGCTCTGTATACTGCAGCAATGCAGCCCCGCATCTAGGCGTGAACCTGGATCCTGGCCCTGAGTTAAGCAGGTAGCTGCAGGCTGGGTTTCTTCCAGGATTTCTCTTGCTGGCCCCGAGCCCTCCCCGTCAAGGATCTGCATGTGACCTTTATAAACGAGGACAATGCTCATAAAATACAACACTTGGTGCAAACTGCAGACTCAGGCGTGAACAGGAAGTTCACTCTATGACAATCCCGAGACATGCTTATCTGAGCATGGGCAGGCCCACTGCAAAGACCATGAGGAAGAAAGGTGGACAGATGTTGGGAAGTGAGATGGGGTCAGATGAACTGAAAGGAGACCCAGGTAGCCCCTGTAATAGAGAGTTGATCTCTCAGAAATTCCACCTGGGAATGAAGGACCCAGTGTTGAAAGGAGAGATAACAAGGAAGTTCATGATGACCCGTTGAGGACAGAGCCAGAGCAGAGTAGATTGGTTCTGAAAGAAGAATGGGTCCCTCTGGCACCACCGGGCTGACAGAAATGTCAGCACCTTCCCTCTTTGCCGGTTTCTTTTTCTTTCAAAGCACCCCACAATCACTCCTGAAGCACCACCACCAAGTATGGTCCCAGCATCTTGCTGCTACCTGGAGCCTGCTCATTGGCTCCTTGAGCAAGAAAACGCCCCTCCTTTTCATCTGCCCCAACCCCGTGACCTGTCCCTCTAAGAGCAGACTGAATAGGGCAGGCTGTGTCATAGGGAGGTAGAGGGGTAGGAAGCATGTATTGGTCAAGGGTATGTGTCTACCTGAAAGACACAAACACTGCCTCTATGTTCACAGAGAAAGACCAGGAGCCTGGTCCAGCCTGGGTACAGCAAGGGAAGATGTTAGTGACACATGAAACCAGCGTCCAGACAATGACAGCTGTGTCCCTTCACAGGCCCAAAACAGTTCAGGGAGGGACCTGGGTAGCTACAGCACTTTCTAGAGAAAGGTAGGCACTTATAAGGTAGACTTCTTATCTATTGGTCTTCAAGGCAGTGAAGAGTCAGCCTTTGACTGCAGGGTTCTGTGCCACACAAGCAAGCCACTCCTGTTTGTCACCGGCTTCCTAGAAGACGTAAGAGCCTCCAAAGGAAGCTTCTGCATCACCAAAGCCCTGGTACTTAGGTGTCTCCTAATCCTCTGCGCCCCTCTCCAGCACTCTTGGAACTCACAGGACTCTCTCTCTCTGTCTTGGTAGGGTTTGGGGCAGCAGGTCTGTTAGCTTCTTAGTTTTGCAATTGAGGATTTCACATTACAAATTGAACTTGTCATGAGGGGGCTTTCTCATCTCTGTTTTTGATATCCTTAACCACTCAAAGGCAGCAAATAGGTGGCCAGGAGACAGGGCATGAAATCTGTCTGCCGATATCAACTCTCAGCAGGTCAAATGTCACTTCACATCACTGGCGGCTCTTCCTAGGGAAACAGGAAACTTAAAGCCCATGGCTGCAGGCAAGCTGCATGAATGACTTTATTTCTTTTTAAATAAATGCGATCAATAGCACAGCTGACAAGCAGGCTTGCTACACTTTTAATCAATCAACAGGAATGCAAACAACAACGATGAATACAGCCACACTCCCAAACACAAGCAGGTCACAAAGAATGACAGCACGCCTGTATTTTGCTGGTTGCCAACCGTAATTTCTTTATAGCCCGCCTCCTATTGCTTTAGGACTGGGCCTGACGCTGTCCCATTGCGTGCTGCCCTAAAGGCCCTGTGACAAGCACTAGCAGCCCATTTCCCTGCTAAAAGCTTATAATGGGCCCTTTTCATTGTTCCATAGCACTGTGACCTGTGAAGTTGATAGGAGAGTTTAGCAGTGTCGGCGGCAGCAGCCGCAGTGAACTCTGTCTGGATGTCGTTGGTTTTTGCTTGTTCTGTTTTGTTTTGAGTCAGGGTCTCATGTAGCCAAGGCAGACCTCTAATTCACAGCACAGCTGAAGCTAACTCTGAACTTCCGATTCTCTTGCCTCCACATCTGTCCAAAACAGCTCACATCTGGAGTGATATTTTATGTTTTAACAAATAAAGCTTGCCTGAAGATCAGAGTACAGAGATAAACCACTGGAGGCCAGGGATTACTCACCTTTAAGAGGCAGAGTAATCTGTTAGTTCAAGGCCACCCTGGGCTATACAAGATTGAATCTGTAGAAAAGAGAAACAGCTCACACAAAGGCGGTTCCAGCACTTGGGATCACGCGCCTTTAATCCCAGCGCTAGGGAGGTGGAGACAGAAGTTATATGGCTCATTTTGCAGTCTGAGGTTTGGTGGAGACAGTTTCAGACTGAGAATCATCCCTTGAAGTTAGAGGACAAAGTCTGAGGACAGGATTGTCCCTTTGGTTTTGAGCACTGGTACAAGTAAAAGAACTCTCTGGTGCCTGGCCGCTCTGCTTCTCTGATCTTCGGCATTAACGCCTGTATCCGACTCTGGGTTTCTATTATAAATACCAATTACAATTCGGGCTCTACACATCTTCATCAGATTAACTGTGCCTCTGTCCAAGAGGCTCTCAGTTGCTCTTGCTGACCGCGGGTGTTCCCAGAGAGAAGGATGGGACGGTCACCCGAGATTCCAGCTGCTGCTCGGAGTCAAGAGCACACACTTCTGCCCTAATTATATATGGCCTCAGGGTTCTGGGATGTGCTAAAGAATACGGAGTGGACAAAGATAACTGAGGAGCAACTCCAGTTATGCCTCTGTTGGGAGGCCAGCATCTTTGCTGCTAGGTGAGATGCTCTGGTCCAGTTGTTTTCGGTCCACCATACTCTTGCAAAGAACCACTCACCCAGGCCCCAAGGAAGCCTGATAAATTCACTGGTTCCCAGGACGAACTCTGGATTGTCCCCTAATGGTCATATAGCAGGTGGCTTTGCCTGTGCCTAAGAGTTTCAGCTAGCAATTCCACACTGAGCTTCTGCGTTTCTGAGGACTGGGGGCAGATGATGGCTTCTCCACTGTGGGAATTGCTACCCCGACCCCGAGTTATATTTCCCTGCCCCCATTTGAGGTGCTTATCTGCAAAGAACCTTAACTTCCCTCTGCTCCTGGAGTTGGATGAGGAAGTTTGAGTGCACGTGATTATTCCTTGATCCCTGCTGGGGTCAGGTGACAGTCCCTACTGGGAACAGGTGAAGGTGGAGTGCAGGTGATCAGCCCTTGACCCCTACTGGGGTCAGGTAAGAGTTCCTCCTTGGGTCAGGTGACAGTCCCTTCGCAGCCCCCTCCCCATTTGGTGTCATGGTGTAAAAGCTAGCCCCAGCAGAACAATAAACGAGCTGTTGTTTCACCTCAACCTCGTGCTCTGTGGATTCATTCAACCTGGACACCCTCTGCCGAGACTCGTGGTTCCAGACTGTGCTGGCGCGGTACTCCACCTCACTCTTGCAACAGACCAGGGGGACCTCTGTCACCCGGGCACTTCACAGGTGTTAAACATCGCTAAAGCATTGTTCCAAATCTATTAAAATCACTGCTGATATTAATAACATTTTATTTTACTTCATTGTAAACCCTACCCGGTAACCTATTTTCCTGTAAAGAAGCCCAGCTATGAAGAAGGGGCAAACCAACACTCCCTAATGGTCAGCTACTGGATTCTTGAGCCGTTGAACGTACAAGTCGCCTTGAGCAACAGCACTGCCAGCCAGACCACTCTCAGAGCCTGCACCAGGCTTCTTAAAGGCTCCAGGATGCCTTGAGAAAACTATGCAAAGACTGCAGCTGACTGCCTTGGCTCCTGCAGGCAGAGCCTGAGCCAGGAGTGTTTGAACAGTTTGTACCGGGATTTGTGCAATCAATCACAGCCTGGATGGGTCATTTCTACCTTGGTCAGAGTGGAAGTACATCTCCCGGTGGAAAGAGAGTAATTCTTGTGGCAAGGCTGTGATTGGTCCAAACATTCCTGTCTGGTCTATATAAGCAGGCTGCTCAGCTCACTCGGAGACGACAGAGAGACACTTCCCTGTACTACTTGCCATGATATTGCAACATGAGATTCAAAGATTTGTCTTGATCTGCCTTTGTCTCCTTCCAGGTGTGCCCACTGAGCTGGAAACAGGAAGAAGGAAGCAGCAGAAGCAACATCAGCCACACTGGCAGTGGAGTTAGCCGGCAGCTGAACAAGCACTGCCCTGGGTAAGAGCCACGGTATCTGGCTGTAGCCTGTTCCAGCAGATTCAATGAAACCCCATCACAGAGAGCAACATGCACACTGCTGCCTGGTGCTCAACTGTTCAACAAGTGCTTTCTTTAGGTGACTGTAAAGGTCTCTTCAGGTGACAGCTGAATCCCACCAGCACCACGCAGAAGTCTGAGTAGCGGGTGGTTTGATTCAGTGGGTGCCATGCACACTGGATTTCCCTAGTCTAGAAAAGTACACCCCAGCAGCTTGACAACTGAGTTTAACAAATCAGACATATCCCAGTCTGAAGTCAGCATCCTCTGGCTGGGCTCCCAAACAGCCCATCTCGTACTTCCTAGGCCCTAGACTCCCTTCTGAAAAAACTGTGCAATTAATCAACAGCTGAAAAGGTCCTCTGCCCTGGGGACCAGTACCAGCGTTCAGTGCCCAGTTTCTGATACCAGCTTCCAAGTTCTTGAGCTCTGGGTCCTAGCTCCTCAATGCACGGAGCCTGCAACCACCACCTGATGGCTGAAGAAGCAGTGAGGCAGAGGCCAAGAAGCAGCCCTCACATACTCAGAGCTAGGTTCTGCCCACCTGCTGCAAATAAAGGCCTAGGGCCCATGCTGTCATGAGATCCTGCCCTGGAAGTCTGCTTCTGAATGGACAGAGTGCCTGTCCTGAGTGATCATGGCTAGGTCTGGTGTCCAGGTGGAGCATGCTGAACCAACAGTGACAGGTACCCTGTATTGTTCAGGCAGGAGTTGAGGGGTTTGAGAACACCCGCTGAGAAGGGGGAAGTAGAAGCAGCAATCACAGGAGAGTGGGGAGCTGATGAAAAGCCGTATGGTGCAAAGAAGGTACTCTCTAGAAGAGAGCTAACAAGCCTTTAGAGCCAATGGTCTCAGACCCCAGGGTCCAGATACCTCAAGCCAGTGCAGACACTAAAATGCTAGAAGGTGCTTCTTGCTACTGATCTGCCTGCCTACTGCCGTCAGGCAGTGAGAGAAAAAGGCTGCGCAGGACCAGTGTTCCCACAGTTTCTTTCCCCCCCATGGTTTCTATCAAGGCAGAACAAAAGAGCCCATAGCCAGTGGATTTATGCTACCCTGAAACAGGAGTCTTGAAGGTCTGGTAAGTTATAGTGAAAGCAGTGGGAGAAATGAACTAAGAGGTACAGTGTGACTCTCCAAAGAAAGCCCAACTGACTGAGAGTCCTGGGGTCCCAGACCTATACCTTGATAGAGGGCATACTAGAGAAATAAAAGCTTCTCCTGACACAGAAACTATCCACGAATACTCATAACACCTACATCTTTAAAAAGAAAAATGACCCTCAGTTGTTAAAAACCATTCTACCCACATTATGGACTATTAGTCAACAACACCAGAAGGAGTGAGGTGTTGTGACATCCAGCTTAGATGGATTTCAAAGGAAGTATGCGAGGTGAAGAAAAAGAAAAGCCAGCCTTGAAAGGTCACCAACTGTGCAATCCCATCTACATCCTAGTCTAATAATGGAAAACTTACAACTCTGAGAAGGAGACTGTGGGTGCCAGAAATGCAGCAAGATGAGGGGGAGGAAGTGGCCATGAACACAAAAGGAGAACTCTGCTTCCTGGTGGGGATTCCAGTTATGAAAGATGTTAGCTCTGGAGGGGACTGAGCAAAGAGCTTATGGAATCCATCTGCGGTATTTCGTACAATTGCAAGGGAACTTACAACTAGCTTCAAATATAAAGCTCCAAAAATGTAACAAAAACCTGCTTTCCATCCAAAACACCTGTCACCTTCGTTCTGAGTATTATAAAAAAGGCTGTTTTATCTTATATAGATATACAAATCATAAAACCACAGGAAACTAGAAGAAAGGAAGACTCTATACAAAGTAAGACAATATCATCATCTTTTAAAAATGAATTTGTTGTTTGCTTTAAATAGGATCTCTGGTATCTATTTCTAAAACAAAACAAAACAAAACAAAACAAAAAAACCCAGGCATACAGGAAATCAACACAAGACCGTAAGCCAAGACTTCTCAATAGTAACAGACCCACAGTACAGAGAAACCAAGAATCACCAAGAGTTTTCAAGAGACTGGAGACCAGAAACTTTAGTGTTTGATTAGTGAAAAACAAATGAGAATCCCATGGCCACAAGGAGATCTAGCAGATCACAGGACAGAAAAAAGGCAGAACTTGAGTATACATCAGAAAAAGGACATAAAGATTATTAAAACAGAGACAGAAAAGAATGGTAAACGGCAGTAAAGCAAAGGAAGAGCTGGAGAGAATACATAAAACACATGCCGTTAGGAGGAGCTGAGTTTGAACCCCTAGAACCTACGTAAAGCCCGTCTATAACCCTAGAGCACCAATGGTTGGATGGGAGGGGAATCCTTGGGAGCTTGTGCGCAGCTGGTTTAGTGTCCACGGTGATGAACAAGAGACTCCGTCTCGAACAAGGGGAAGACAAGGTTGTCCCGTGACCTTCGCATGCACTTTATGACATACATGTGTACACACAGATACACACACACTTTTTAAAAAAGAAAAAAGGCCTTAGAAAGATATGCGATATGATTCCAAGGTCTGTCACATAAGGACAGGAGTCCCAGAAGAGGAAGAAATGGGTAAAAGCAGTAAGAGGCACCAGAGTTCTGGATAATAGTAGCATAGAAACAAACACACAAATGTGCACACAACAAGCCATTAAAAACCACACTCACTTATATAGGTGAATATTGGCATGCTACTAAAGAATTATCGGTGCTTAGTTATTCCTAGGGAAAAAAATCAACTGAATAACCGTGCGGAGTGGCAATGACTTATTGTCCCATCCAGCAAATCTACTGCAAAGAACTTATCTTAAAGACACACTGGCAACACTGTGAACAGATGAATACACAGGTTCTAGTAAAGAAGTAGAAGACTGAAGGGAACAGTTCACACACATCTACCAGTCAATAAATGGTACACAGGAAGGGGCAGTGAGCAACACTAGCATGTGGTTACAGACCTGTCTTCCGAGTGCTCATTCACGAAAGAGGGCAACAGAAAGACATTACCCGCAGGTGGCTCCTAATGGCTACAGCCAGCCCAGCCTATGCAGCAAGCTTCGTGTTCACTGAGGGACCTTGTCTTGCATGAAATAAGGTGGGAGGGTAATAGAGAAAGAGAGCAAATACCATGCTCTGATCTCTAAATGTGCACACATCGATGCATGTACCTACACACTCATGTATATGCAACACACATACACACACAGGCACACATGTGTGCGTGTGCATCACTAACATTCAGCCATCTAATCATAATAAAAACGGGGCTGGGAATATGTGCATTTATTTATATTAAAATTAAGCAATGACGTAAATGTAGATGAAAAATCAGTAACGATGATTCTGTGTTAAGAAAGTCGGAGATGAAAGCAGTATGCAACTACCTGTTTATTGTCTCTGAACCTCATAATCATAACAAAAATGATGAAGATAAAATCACCAAAAGTCAAAAGCAATATGAGATCATTCTAAATGTCAGAATGGTACCTTTTATTCACAGGAATCATTTTGTGTGCCTTAAAAGCACAGACCTCATTGGGTATGCTGATAGGATAAAACAAATAAAACAAACTTGGCATGGAATGATGGGCCTGTCATTTAGAAATGAACGAGTGCACCTAAGACATATATATTTTCTATAACATCTGGTACTCTTCGCAACATAAAATTCACTATGTGCAACACACATATTTACTACATGGAACATCCTAAGGACTATGAGACACATACCATATTAATACCCTCAACTTTGGGAAACATACCACAGGCAACACTCTAGTGATTATGAGAATCATACCATACACAATATACTGAAGTCCATGAGAAAATACAACACCATGACATTGGGAGAAACAGGCCACATAAAACACCCTAAAAACAGTAAGAAACACACTACATAACACCTTGACAACTGTGAGAAACACACTACATATTGCTCCCCCCGTATTGTTTGTAGCCTATTTCGATTCCAAATTGACCTAAGTAGAGAAAGTATTCATAAATTAACATTTTTGTGGGGTCAATAGTGCCTTGTGGTGGTGTAGTAGTCCTTTATTTATGAAACAGAACCATAATATTTGTGAGTGGAAAGAAGCAATGAGGGAATGACCTTCAAAATGAGGGTGAAAAATGAAGGTGGGGTAATAACCACAAGCAGCTTAGCCTGGCTTAAAGGTAGCTAAGGTTAACAGATGCTTCAAGAAGGAGGTCTTGTTTTAGTCTACCTTTCTACATGTATAAAAGTTCTGTTGGAGCTGGGCGGTAGTGGCGCACATCTTTAATCCGAGCACTCGGGACGCAGAGGCAGGTGGATCTCCGTGAGTTTGAGGCTAGCCTGGTCTACAAGAGCTAGTTCCAAGACAGGCTCCAAAGCTACAGAGAAACCTTGTCTCGAAAAAACAAACAAAAAAAAAAACCAAACAAAAACCAAAACAAAAAAACAAACAGAAAGTTCTGTTAATAGAAAGCTAAATAAATAAAAACAAAATGCCATTTGGATTAACAACCCCTCACCAGGAGAAAAGACACTACCATCAGCAGAGACAGAAAATCCCAAAGACGGCACGGCATCTACAAGCTGCTGATAGTAAATATGGGTATAAGACTCAGAGTCTAAATCTGAAATTAAACTGAAGACCCTTTCAACTGCCAATAAAGAGAGAATTTCAAATCGTAGGGTTCTGATATTTCTCAAGCAGAACAGTAATGATAGCAAATGGGCAGCGAGGGCCACACCAAGGCTCGTCACTTTCTTTACACGAGGAGGGCATGAGGTGCAGGCTGGAAGTCATCTGGGAGACTGCAGAGAAAGTAGTAGGGCAGTGGGCATCTTGGGGAACCCAGGTCACGGGAAGCCTGCTAGAAAAGCACACAGCACAATCCCATGAGCCAACAAGAGGGAAACCCCTGCCTTGGCTTCTGAAAGGTGGCTTGGAAGTAGGAAGCCAGTCCAGGCTCACGAGAGGCCCCTGGTTTCCAATCAGTCTATTGATCAGAGCAACATACTCAAGCCAGCTCACAGAGCCAAGATGGTGGTCTCCTCAACACAAAGCCTCCACTCTCATTCAAGAACACCCCTCGTCCCTCAGAGCCCTCCTGCTTGTTCCTGGCAACATCATGAAAACCGCCGGTGTCTGGCAGATGGTTTGACCTCATGTGCTGGCACGCCTGTGCTAAGGGGCCAATCCCTGCACTCTGCACTTTCCAGATCCGGCTGTCCACTAAGGGGACAGGGCACACTGGAGTGGAAGCAACAGTCCCACCTGGAACTGGACGCAAGTCTGGAAAAACAGGGAGTTTCTACTCGAAGGCAGAAGCTGTGGTCATCAGCTTCCATCTTCTGCTATTACCCATAATACACGTGGATGCTCGAGGAGATCTAGAACAAAATACAGTGAGCACAGAACACAACACTCCAAACCGAGCCACGGTTACGTGACATTTGAAAGCAAATCCAAGCAGAATTTGAAATTAACCTCTTTCCACAGATTTCTCAAAAGGATTTTACATTTTCTTTGGTAAAACAATAGGCTTACTTATTAAGAAAAAGTCCAGAAGAGGAATAAGAAGGCAGAGCCGGACCAGCAGACTCTGGTTTAAACACCACAAGCCAGAGCAACATGGTTGTAACCAGAGAATAAGAGGCTAGCTGCATCATTGAAGAGCGCCCCAAACTTCCTCTAATGTTGTTTCAAAATTGAATTGAACCAATCACTTGAAACTACAGTGAGGAATTATTTCATGAAAGGTGATGTAGTAACATGGACATTTTACTACAGCACCAATATCAAATTCCAGAAAAGCTAAAAATTAAAATGTAGGATAAAAAATAAAATAAGGAAACCCCAATAGTATATGTAAGTAGAATAGTAAGTGTGAGTCAGAAGGATACCAACATAATGAAATCATGCAGGGAAACACAATTTCCAGAAAGTTATGTCACACAAGATGATACACACACACACACACACACACACACACACACACACACACACACACTAAAATATACCCACAGATATGCAAAAGTTAATGTGGGCATCACATAAAGTGCTGGTAAACTACGTAAGCAAAAGGATAAAGGCTGGAGAGATGGCTCAGTGGTTAAGAATACCAGGTGCTCCTGCAGAGGACCCAGGTTCAATTCCTAGTATCCACATGGCAGCTCACAACCATCTGTAACTCCGGTTACAGAGTATCCAACATCCTTTTCTGACCTCTGCAGGCAGTGCACATACGCAGTGCACAGATATTCAAGCACACACAAAATAAAATAAATCTCTTTTTAAAGGGTAAAAATAGATTAAAATCCAATAAATATAGAGGACCAACGCAGGAGTTACACAAAAAGTGGGTAAGAACTACTTTATGCTACAAACAATTGAAGAAACACCGTTTTAATCAAGATAGGAGAACTTTTTGATCATCGCATTAAATAAACTTTTCTTGTTTAAGATAATACTGGATTCTGGCATGGGTACAGTATGTGGGTAAAGTCCTTCTGGAAAGCAATTTGACAGTGTGTATCGAGCCCTAGTAATCCCACTTCTGGGAACGAATCCTAGGAAACAATCCAAAATATAGAAACCATACGCACGACCGCGCTCCCTACAACGCTATCTGTACCAGATGTAACTTGAGAGCAATTAAACGCACACAGAGAGAAGATGGGCTGCCAAGTGGTCTGCCCATCAGACCGACTCCTGTACAGCAGAGGGTGGAGCAGTGAGTAGGAATCTAAGACTCTATAGTGATGACGAAGAACGCTTGGTGCATGGTAAGTAAAAAGTACAGCACACCCAGGTTACACTGTGATGGTACGAAAGTAAAACACACAGCGAAATCAACCTGCAGGAAATCATAATAAGAGTTGCCCACAACACCGAAAGACCACACTGTCCTCACCTACGTAATCTTCAGAACAGTACAGGGTGGTGTAACTCCTTCAAAACACGTGACCTGTTGCAAGGAAGCGGTCTTTAGTGCTCCTCTACTTGTAATGTGGCTCCTAAAAGTTTCTCTGACCTCCTTGGTGAGAAATCCAATCAGGACAGCAAAGCAGGGCTGGGCTAGCCCCGTGCAGCTGCTCTACAGGACCCCAAATCACTGCCTTGGCAGACAAGAAGCCATCAGTTCCATTCAACAGCAGCACAGGGACCTGGCAGCGCAGTCCGCAGAGGAAAGCGAGGGTTCCTGAATGCAAACTCAAGAGATGGAATGCAGGCTGTGGTTCAGGAGATACAGGCAGGGTGCCTGGAGGTCGCTTTTTGGAGTTTAGGGAAGGATGCTGTGTCCAGCACAGACGCAGAAACACCTGGCTTTGCTAACCGGTCCCCAGGAATATGTTGCCCATCTGTCCTGTGATAAACTCTTGGGACAAAGGCCTGCTGTAGAGAAGGCTCTAGAAGCTGCACGTGGCTTGTTCTTAGGCACCAGAGGCAAGAAGCCTGAAAGGGAGCTGGGCATACCCAAGAGTTTATTGCTCTCAGGTATCACCCCTCATTCACAGACTTTCTTGTCTCCCTTTTCTAAAAATCACATCTGCCACTAAGAAGTGACAGCTGGCTGTCACCAGAACAAAGCTGGTTCTCAGGAGGAGGCTGTGGTAAAGAGACTCTGGGGCTGACTGAATGCCAGCATCTGCTGAAGAAGCAAGCATGAGAGAGCAAGGAAGGGAACGGAGCGAGGTGGGGGGGAACATGTGAAGGGAAGCAGCGTAGGGTAGAAAGTGGAGGGAAACCTCTTTATGGGCTCTCACCACCTTCAATACAACCCGTGCAGAATTCTGACCACAACTCCTTCCTAGGCAGGCTATCCACCAGGCTCAATGCTCAGGGAACAACTCTTCTCCCTCAGGCCAGGGTCTGATGACTTGCCAAGATTAGAGTAAAAAAACCCCAACCTGTTTCAGGCTCACAGGAAGGACTTCATCTCACCAAGGAGCAAATCAGCTGGACTGAGTCTTTGGCCTCTTCCAAACAAGAACAGCGGACAACAGCCCAGGCAGTCACTCTGATGGCCACGGATGAACTGCAGGTCCAGAAACCCTAATAGGATCTCTGACCCCATGTGGAGAAGGACAGGATGTGGCTGGTAAGTCTTGTAACTACAAGAGTCTTTCTTGCTCAACTTTGGTCAAAGCCGTAATTTGGTGAGGTTTAATATGTGTGGGAAAGTCTAGAGCTGATTAAGCCAATACAGGCTAACTCATTTCCACAGAGGAAGACATCTCAGCCTTTCTGGAGCAGAATGAGCAGAAGAGGGTGCCTCTGTTGGAGTGGATGGGGTTTACTTTGCTGCAAAGCGAGAAGGTGGGAGTATTTTATACCAGAAGGCAGGGAAACCAAGGCAGTAGACAGAGTTAAGGATGCTTATCAGTCAACTGTGTGATAGAGTTTTGTTTTTTTTTTTTAAACCATGGGTCACAAACCATGGATCACACACATGGTCCCAGAGGCAAAATCTGGAGGTAGGAGTCAAAGTCAGTGAATAGAAGAAGGTGAGAAAGATTTTACATATTCCCTGGCCTTGAAGATGGAAGAGGCCATGAGCCAAGAAAAGCAGCAGCCTCTGCATACTGGAGATGCAAGAGAAGGGATCTCCCCACAGCACCCAGAATCAAACGGCACTTGAGAAAATTTGGCTTTACTCATGAGACCCCTTTTGGAGATTTGCTAATCAGACTGTAGAGAATGCATGTGTGCAATTTCAAGCAAGCCACTAAGATTGGGTCCTCCGTGATGTGAAACGGGTTCAACAGCTTCCTTCAGGAGGAAATGTCACTTCCTGGTCCATACATTATATGGGCCCATACATTCCAAGCTGGTCACTCGGGGCTCCTGTGATGTACCCCAGTACTCCTGTCTAAGATCTCACCCAGCTGAGTCCTACACCCTCCTGCTCTGGGTTAGCAACCCATTACCTAGCAAAGCTGCTGTTTGTCTCTGGGTGCTTGTATGTTCTGATTCCTCCAGCCATGGGAGCTGTCCTATCTACTTCTGTCCATCAAACCCCCTCCTTGAAGTTAGCAAGCAGTCCAGTGGTAGAGCATTTGTCTAGCACGCACAGCACCCTGGGGTTGATCACTAACATCACACACACTACTCTTCCATTGAATCCCAGGTCCTGGAGCAAGTTGGATACTTTTTCTGAATGCCTGTGTCGGGGGACCCTGCTTGGGAAGTTTCCACTCAGCCTTTACCCCTTCCTGTCACACAGTGTATCACACTTGGGCTCTCACTTGTATTTCCTGAAACAGGACGTCTTCCAGAGAGAAAGTTAGGGGCAATGGAGGAAGGGAGATGGAGGAGGGAAGAAGGGCAGAGAGGGAGAGGGAGAGAGAAAGGATGGGAACGTGTGGCTCACACACGGAACAGTCAACCACTGTGAAAGTTGCAATGCATTCTTGAAACCAGTCCTCAAGGTCACACTGAATCTACGACCTGCAACTGGGGTAGATCCAGGCATCTTATGAGGCTGAGGAGCACAGGTTTCTCTGAACCAACATCTTCCCCGTTCCCCTCAAGGTGCCCTGTAGGTGAGAAGCTCTAGACAAGATCAAAGCCCAGCCTAGGATAGCTCTGATGCTTTCTGTTGGTCTCTGACAACCGTGGGCACTCAGGGTTCCTTCCTCAGTAGTGCCTGTGAAGCAGTCGGTCATGGGAAGAATCTGTTGGCCTCAGATAACCACGGGCACTCAGGGTTCTCTTCCTCGGAGGTGTCTGTGAAGCAGTGGGTCATGGGATGAGAAGGAGACCAGAAAATGACAAATGGGCAAGTTTGGCCAGGATATCCCATACCTGTTCAGCACCTGTGGCCATGAACCACACATGGCCTCCAGCAGGGAGACTATCTTCCCAGGTACGCTGGAATGATAAGTACTTTTATGTTCCTCTAGGAAGGTTGGGAAATATCATTTACAAATTCTTCCTGCTGGGGCTCTCTACTGTCACTGTATGGGGATGCATACTAAACTTAGGATCATTTTCTCAACAAGCCACAAAACGACTCAAGACCATGACAATTTGCTATGCCATGGCTCAACAAGCTAATCCCTCTTTCTTGCTAACTTCTTACCAATTACAACTTTGGCAGCGCATTTAGGGCTGCCAAGGTTTTGTGAATTTGCTTCTTGGAGGACATTAAATAAATTCACTTTTCAATTTAAAAATAAAATTACATCAGGGGCAAAGCCCTGGAGCCTCTATTTCTAGCCACGCTGAAAAGAAAGAGGACCAGGCCCCTTTTCCCCAAATCAAATAAAGAGCCAAGGCAGTTATTGAGAACAAATACTTGCTAAATGGAAATATATTAAATGTGGCCTTACTGTAAATTCCAAAGGAATCTCTGGCTAAACTAAACAGTGTTGGCCATCGCTAACTCAAGGAAGGAAACATGGCCCAGGCTGACACTTACCACCTTTGCATTTCTTTTAAACAAAAGAACTGAAAATGTTTTGTTCTGACGAGTGTGTGTGTGTGTGTGTGTGTGTGTGTGTGTGTGTGTGTGTACACCTGTATATGGAGACCAGAACAGTTTGAGTTCTCATGCTCAAAAACATAAACCATCTCCCATCTCCTACAAGCCAGATTTGCCCACTGGCCTAACCCACCAACCAGGCTTGGCAGGCTGGCAGCAAACCCCAAGGTTCTACGTGAATCCTCCACACCAGCATCGGGATTACAAGTTTGCCCCGCCACACTGGTCATGTTTACCTGGGTTCTGGGGGACTAAACCCACTTAAATGACTGAGCTATCTCTTCTGCCTGTGAACTAGTCTTGGTTTATCCCACTGTAGAGTCACATAAAGAGATGGGAGAGGGAGAGCTGCCTCTGCAATGCTAAGGCAGCACTGGGCAGCTGGCAAACTGGAAGGAGAGAGCTGAGCTATCTCCACCGCACAGCACACCTTACCTGCACACAATTCTCTGAGTACTCTACACCCTGAACATTCTGGTGTCAAAGTTGCCTACAGGAGCCTGAGTGTCTGCGAGAAGAATTGGCTCATCTCCCACTTCGTCCCCCAAGAGCTCATGGATGGGTGAATTCCTATCATTCCACCTTCAATTTTCCCAGAGTCCAGAGTTGTCTCAATGCAAGGTGATAAGGACAGGAGAGCTGGATGCGTGAAACATAAAATATTTTTGTCTAACTTGAAAAGAAAATCCTTACCGGAAAATAAGAGATATTCACTACCAGCACATTTTACTCAAAGAACAAAAGAACAAAGGTTTCTCTCTTTAAAAAAAAAAATAAAATAAATTTCCAAAACCACAGAAATTTTCTCAAAAAAAAAATGAATGTGTGGTATTTGATGCAACGCTAAGGTCACTTTCTTACAACTCTGCTCTAAGGAGATATTGAGGGAGAGCCACTGCTGTGGGCAAATGAGAAATGAGGGAATGAAGCAAATATTGCCTTTGCGTGCGATAATCCTTTATAAATTGCTGGGCACGTCCGTTCCTCCTGAGCCATGAGCAGGAGGAGGGCTGCAGCATCCTCTCGCCACTGCAGTCTGGCGGGAGCTGGGCTGGGAGCCTGCCTTCTGTGCCCCATCCAAAGCGCATCGAGCAAGGTGAGCACGGGCATGGGCAGTGGTGAGCACCAGCAGAATTCTGAGTCTCAGCTATAGATGCATGCCCGGATATTTGCTCAGCTGGCAGAGGAGAGGAACACAATGCTTATCTGTATGACTACATGACCTGATGATCTCGGGTCTTGACCTTTTTCCTCCACGTGGCACAAAAATATGGCAAAGAAGATATAATGCAGGGGGGGGGAGATGAAAATTAACTGGAAATTTTTTTTAAAAGGAGGGAGTATGCTGTGGAGTCAGGCAAACACGGTTCCAGACTGACTGATTAGCCAGGAGACCTTGCTGTACTCAGAAGAGATTATCAAGGTCAGCTCCGTCACCTCTGAAATAAGGACCACATGACCTGACCTCTGTGGCTATCAAGAGGATTTTTAAAAAAACAGTGCAAAGTGCGAAGTACAGCCTAAAAGCTCAATAAATGCTAAATGCTTTGTTATAACTTTCATTATCTTTGATGACAGTCCATGTAATAGCCACACAGATATCTAATGTGGTGTTCTCAAACACCACAAATATGACTTATTGTAGGAGAACATGCGTTTAGATTCATACCTGTACACAGAAAACATGATGCTGGAAAAATTATAAAGCCAGAAGGAGAGTGTCAACTCACCAAGTATTTCCAGGGAACCTGGCATGTTCGGGGCACCTCTATCAGCTACAGGGCGCAGAGCAACTACAAGAGGCTATGTGCAGTCAGGTGGGTCAATGTCTGAACACTGCCACTGATCCTGTTTGGCACCCAGTTAACTCTACATGGTAAACAATGCTCAGAGCGTCCAGGAGTCTGTCAAAATAGGCGATTACACTTGGACCAGAAAGAACCTACCTTGTGGAAGGTGAACAAAATATCCTGCCCTCCCCACCACTCAGTCCCCTCCCCTGCCAGGCAGGAAAAGTACTTTACCGTGTCAGGGAGCACTCACGCTTAGTGCCCTGGGAATAGGAAAGATCAGAAACTTGTGTAGTTATGTTGGCCGTTTCTCTGAGGTTCTGAATTTGGTTATCCAGTGCTCCCTCGCCTTTGCTTAATTCCCTCAGACTAGGCGGGAGATGTCAGGTGGAAACAGAGGGCTAAACTTCTGGTCCATTGAACTCAACTTCTGCTTCCTTGATATTTTCCTACATCTTTCAAAAACATATTAAGATTTACTTCTGTTATTATGTGTATGCTCACGTGTCTACCTGGGGGTACGTGCATATGAGAGAGAGGCTAGAGGCCTCAGATCCATTCTCTGGTGCTGGGTTACAGATGGTTGTGAGGCACCCAAGTGAGTGGAGGGAATGGGAGCCAGGTCTTCTGCAACAGTAGCGTATGCTCTTACCCGCTGAGCCATTTCTCTAACTCCATTTCCTTGTATCTTAAAGGAAAAGTCAAAACCTTGGTCTCATCTTCCTGAGGCCCTAGAAGCTCAGTTATCACCTTTCAAGGGCTCATGAGTAACAGCAAACTTAGCAGCGGGAAAACTGCAGGCGCTTACTCGTTTGAACATAGAACAGTCTACTTGGGCAAGGCAAACCCATGGCATTTAGGCCTCCCCCTCCTAAAAAGGAAGTGAACAAATTTAGGGACACCTACATGCAAAATTGCTTACACTCAGCAATAACCAACGAGGTGCTGTCCTAGTTTCATTTCTGTTGCTTTGACAAAGAACCCTGGTAAGAAAGGAACTCAAGGGAGGAAAGGTTCATTTGGCTTACAGTGCCAGGTTACAGTCTATCTTTGGGGGCAAATCAAGGCAGAGACGTCAAGCAGCTAGTCACATCACGTATCCAGTCAAGAGCACAGAGAGAAATGCATACACATATGCTCTTTTATTTGTGCTGAGTTCAAGTTCTCTACTCTTACACAGTGCAGAGCCACCTGCTTAGGGAATGGTGTCGCCCACAGCGGGCTGGTCCCTACATCAATGAACTTAATCAAAATAACCCCCCACCCCAGCAAACACACAGGATAATCCAATGTAGACAACCCCTCAGGAAGATTCTTTCCCCAGGTAATTCTAGGTTATGTAAAAATTGACAAGTTATCTATTATAAATACTAATTGTGTTTTAATAAGACGCTTCCTTTTAACTTGTATGATATTGAAATCATAGGATTTCAATAAACTAGCTGGGTGACAAGAACATGAAATGTCACAGGCAGAACAAAGCATACAGGTACTATATATGCACAGTTTGCTACCTGATTCATGCAATTAAGTCTGTTATTATACGTTTGGTATTTATAGCAATATTATATAGGATACAAGTAGGGAACTGGTAAAAATCTACATGGGGTTCAAAGTTCTTTGCCAGTTGCCTTCAGTTCTTATTTGACTTTTATGGTATAAGAGTTGGCTTACTGGGGGATACCCAATTCCAGGAAGGCACTGTGAGCTGTGCACCAGTACAGAAATACTAAGATCAACAAACCAACAAGGAAGCAGCCTGATCTATTAATGGCCTTCGGGAAGTGGGTGCACATTTACATATGGTGAGGGTCATAACAAAGCCTACCTGAGTTGTTTATTATTATTATTATTATTATTATTATTATTATTATTATTACTATTTATTTGCAATGCTGAGTGTTGAACGTAGAGTCCCATACATGTTAGGGGAACACTCTACCATTCAGCTATGCCCCCAGTCCTAAATGTATTACCGTTCTTAAAGCTCAACCATCTCAACAACATTCTGATTAACAACTGGGACCAGATAGGATTGTATCGGATGACACAATTCCACAATATCGTAAGTGCAGAAAGTGCACCAAAGGTCGGTGCTCCGAACCTACCTCTAGACTGTGATCCTTTTCGCAGGGAAACTGTGTGTCTTGTGAGCTGGGCTCCCCACACAGAGGCAGCTGAGATGGGAGCCTCTTAGTCATGGCTGCTGGAGCTGGCACTGATAGTGATTAAGCCTGATCAGTACCATGCATCTAGTTCACTGGATTCCCCAGCACAGACTGTGCTAATCAGCTGCCCGCTAGCTCTAGGGATATACGTCTTATGTCTTTGCGGAACGAGCAAGGTGAAGTCAGCCATAGGGAATGGTCTATAAAACTCACCGTCAGGTGATTTCAACATTTGCTTCCAGCACTCTGCAGTAGAAAAGCTGGGAATGCAACGGCCTCCACCAAAGAGTGATTGCACTCATCAAAGTTTCATTTCGCTGCCTCTGAGACTGCTCAGCCCAGGTGAAGAAGGTCTGAGAAGACTCATGTATTATATACCTCTGAACAAATGGAGAAGGGACCAAGAGTTGTGAGTCACCTCCCTGAAGTACACCGGAGCTGCGACCCGGGATATCCGTGAGCCACAGAGCATCCGGAGTCACCACTTAGCCGATTGTGAGCACAAGAGGAATGGGAGTCAAGGAAAGAAACAGGAGGCAGGGTCTCCTAGGAATTTCAAAGTGGGGCCAGAGGAGGAACAGCAGGGCCGGTCTGGGAAGACAGCTGAGCATCATGGAACTGGCTTTGAGAGCAGGAAAACTAACAACAGAATGTTTAAATCAGCCCTACTCTTCAAAGGGGGTACACTAAGGGAAGCCATAGGGCACCAGGCACAAGTCATCTCTTTGGGGAACTCTGGTTCCTGCATCCCATCCCAGTTCCAAGGCCAGGCTGCCATATACACCTGCAGAGGAGGAGTCAGAGAAGGCTATTTTGGGAGAGCAGTGAGTTTTGATGCCTAATAGGGTTTGTTGAAGCTTAAAAGACAAAATCCATCTAGAAATGTTCACGGGAGGGTGACTTGGTAGCAGTTATTTGAAGTGATATTTCTTTTTAGACTTTTTAGACTCCTGTACCCATGAGTCTCTTCCAGACATTACACAATACATCATGAGTCTCAGGGCGACACATGGGGCCATCCATGGTGAGGACACATGGTAAATGATCTAGACAGAGTAAACATGGGTACCACATACAAAGAGATGGACCCAAATCCCTCATTACTTCCTTGACCCCTTACTGATAATGGCCAAGCATCAGTCTTGAGAAACAGAAGCCATATAAAGTTTTCCAGCATTTGCATACATGTTGACTCTCTCCCCAGGTATCTCAATATCAACTGTCCTCCCATCAAGCCCAGCTCTTCGTTGCTGTTGCCATCCAAACTTTCATCAACCCCACCTTCTGCATCACCTCTTCCTTTCTCCAGAGTACTCTCCATCCACCTACCACCAACAGCAAAGGCACAAGAAATATATAAAAACCACCTTAAAGCTACAGAGAAACCCTGTCTCAATAAAACAAAACAAACAAAAAAGAAAAACCACCTTAGTATCGTAGGTCTCCAAACACACTCTTTCTATGAACTAAGCACCATGAAACCCAGCTAGAGCTGCCCAAGGTCAGTGCACGTACCTACTAACTCCACAGGGACCAACACGGTTGACATCAGCAGTGACTTCTACTGTGGTCACTTCCTGAAGTCACATTAATTTGCACACTGTCTCTTAGGAGATCAACACCGTTTTCTCTCTTCTGGCTTTCCTTCTGCTATTGGCTCCCACTCCCAGTTCCCTTTGTTGGCATTTTTATCTGTTCAACTACAGGGACTCCCATCTACCTCTACTTTCCTTCCAAAGCTACATTCTCTGCCTAGGGCATCTTGATGGCATCATGCCGTTGTTAATGGCACATGAGATGTAACTTCTAACTTCCAGTTTCTCTGAAAGGGGCACTGAGTGCCAACTTGCTAACTGAGCCCTTCTACTGATGGTCCCCTTACAGAGTGCAGACCATGCATCCCTTGCCTAAGGGTAACCAGTGAACATCAGTTCTTGGGAGAGAAGCCAAAAGATCACAGATGCGATCCTGCTGTGTGGCCTTCCATAGCCCACCCTACACATCATTGTGTTTCTCGGTTTTTAATTTTCTTCATAATTAAATGTAAACTGAGTATAATTCCTCTCTGTAGGAGGGTGATAGTGGGGGGAATGGTGGAGAATCACGGAGCAAAGATGGGAAGCATTGCTTGTGAATACCCCACCCTGTTAATCTGCATCTCCACTACATTGAAAGACCAGCTAATCATCCTTGGTTACCCTTGACAATAGGATGCCTTTTCTCTGACTCTTGATCCCTTTTTTATTCCCTGTAGCCAGATCATAACAGGTCCATTTGGTTCTGCCTGCAAAATACTCCAAATGTCCCATTTTCTCCTCCCTGAATGATCACCACCTCGGTCTAGGATGAAACCACCTGTGATCTAGATTATTCCAGATGCTTCTTGTTAGCTCTCCAGCCTGTACACCTACCTGTCTATGCTCCTTGCTTTGATGTCCAACTTCTAGGAGGCCTAACTTGAATATCCCTTCAACTTTAGAATATCCCTTTGTATTCTAAAGTCTGGATTTCCAAACCCTGAAACTACAGTGAGAGGAGCCTTCCTCTTTCCCCAAGTGACGACCACCAGCTCCTACCCCAAGGAGTCACCGGCTCCCACAGACATCTATATAGATATGGTTTTTAAAGCTATAAAACCGTTCCAAATCCATCCCATAGGCAGAACCTCAGTGAGAAATACAGCAACCCCTTTCGTGATGATTTCCGGCAGGTTTTAACCCACATCACAACACCAGGAAGGAACACCAGACTCTTCGCCTTATGATAAAACGACATTTGCCTGTAAGAGCACCTCATAAAAGATCAACACACTCTATGTTCTCTGAATCCATCTTATGTCATAGGTTTAACAGCAAAGGCAAAGACACCAACCCATTTTTCAGTTCGCTCCTAATCCTCCAAATCAATCACCTGCAGGTTAGTAGCCAATTAGAGCCCCCTTCCTCCCAGTGGTCACTAACTTTAGTCACCCAGTAAAATTTAAGTCTGAAGAAGCAAAACAGATTACCAATCCCTTAGTCTCAGGAACACTGGGGAGAGTGGCTAGGAGCCAGCTGTGGTATGGCAAGGGGTGTGCTTGGGGTTTCTTAGAGGAGGAATCAAAACTGCCACCCACTGCGGCTGGCAGCCTGGCATCCTTCTTCAGGGCAAAGGGAGATGCTTATCGAGGGTGTAAAGGCCAAATGACCCAATGTAAAGCAAACGGAAAGTGGGAACCACTTCCAGTTCAGCCACCACCAATGGATCCCTGTCTTACAAAACACTTGTCATCTCTCCAAATCCCACAGCCCTCCCCAAAGACTCGGAAGTGCAGAGAGAGCTCAAGGTGGTGATGTCACGAGACGCTTTCCCTCTACACAGAGAATCGTGGGCACGGAAAGGCTATGAGCATCACAATGGAAAAATAAAGGGTTCTCTGACCGACCTTTACCTATGTGCTCCGGCCAGCAGCTCCTGTAGGCATCAATACGACCACATCTACATAGTCATCAAAGTCAAGGCAAGCACAGTAACAGGTTAGTCAGACTAGGAGCACAGGTTCCTTCTTCCTGTGAAAAACACCAGGGCAAGCGGGCCAGGCATGGAGAGGCTTCCTTCCCCTAATGGGGATGGTGAGTATTTATTTAGATATACAAATGCAAAAAGCCAGCACAATTCTGCTCTTCCCAAGAGCCTGTGCACTCCACAGCACGGAGCCCTCCGTCCTGGGTCTACAGTATGAGAAGAGCTTGCTGCCGCCCCACTCAGAAACAGCGAGGAAAGAAGAGCCTGTGGTGTGGGTTTTTGTTTTGGACCATTAGAATCCACTGAACTGAAAAGATCAAGCTGTCAGAGTTCATTTTCTTCCTAAATCAACCAAACTGTAGAATAACACAAAATATTTCACTTTACAACATAATTTGTATCTTCAATTTACTTGCAGCTCTGGGAATTTGACAGGTACAATATTAAGTAAAACCCCTTCTCTGAAGTTGTATTGGAAAGGTTAACCATGAAGCAGCCAGCTCTGGCAGCCAGCAGCTCCCTGCAGCTCATGGGCCCTGCAGCAATGATGCTGCTCCCAGTCAGCTTTATGGACTCAGATCTGCAAGCAGATGTCACGGGTAAACTTGGGACAACTTTCCATTAAGGAAATTCATTAATTACTAGATTGTCAGGAGCATAAGAGGTAGTCTGTCTTTGCTCATTGCATATGGGCATCTAAAATAATTTGCGAACTCAAATATAAAAAGAGTATGTATACCTCATTCCTGTAAAGAAGGTTTCATAGGCTGATCAGTTGACTTCTTGATATTTCCCTCAGGCTGCAGATGTAACTGAGTAGGCAGAGAGCTTGCTTCCTAGGTGCAAAGCTCTGAGTTCAAGCCTCAGCACAGCATAAAGCAGGTGCGGTGGCACAGGCCTATAAACCCAGTACTTGGGAGGTAGAGGCGGAAGGTTCAGAAATTCAAGGTCATCCTCAGCTATACCGACATTCATTATTTTAGGTTTTCAGTCATATTACCTACTATGTGGCAGGTAAGAGACCCTGTAGCCTCTGAGGTTGTTTGGAGAAATGTCAAATATGTAGATGCAACACTCCCACAGTAGTTTCCAGAGTTTCCGATAACACAGCGAATGCCCTGTGACAGGGGCTCATGTGAGAAACAGACAGAGGACACGGCTGCCCTGATCACATTCTGATTCTCTAAAGGAATTACAGTGAGCACTGTTATTCACAGATTTGGGTATGCATCCCATGTTTCAAATTTTAAAATTTGAGAACATAGCGCCAGGTTGGACTAAAGTGGGAGACAATGTATTATTCAACTTCATTTTCAATCTTGTGCCCAGCAGACATAACTATGAACTCTCACGATTACTATTGAAGACAAGCTCACTGTATAAATAGCATTGGAGAAATGTGAAGTCTCATCACCTGGACAGTCACCAGAGGTGACTCCATTCAGTGTCTTTCTGCAAGTTTCCAAGACAAAATCTAAATGTCAATCAACAGAAACATTACGAGAGAAAAGCTGCAGTTACCGAGCTGAGAAAAGTATCTGCAGCACACACATGCTTGTACAAGGCTCTTGCCTAGAACCTGTGTGTGTGTGTGTGTGTGTAAAAGAGCTGTTAGCATAGGAAAGCGCACAAGCCTGAAGAGACAATAACAATAGTAATAATAAAAATATTCTTTTTATAAATACATAGAGCTGTGCTCAAAGTTTGATATCAAAGGGAGGCGAGTTCAAAGCTGTGATGCTATAGACCACCAGATTGGTTAAGACAGAAAATAAACTATTACTGAGCATATGTGGCAACAGAGATACAGTTCTGTATGTGCATTACGTGTGTGTGTGTGTGTGTGTGTGTGTGTGTGTGTGTGTTCGTGCACACTTGCACCAACCCTTCTCTGAAGTCTTGTTGAAAAGGAATATGGCAGGATCTATGGAAGGTGAAATGGTACAGGCCTTATAACTATAATCAACATGCATCTGTTAAATGGGAGGGAAGAAAGGAAGGTAAATGGAGGAAGAAGGGAGGGGAGGGAAGGGAAGGAAACAAACAAGGAAGGAAGGAGGGAAGGTAGATGGAAGGAAGGTAGGAAGAAAGAGTGGAGGGATTTCAATGCCCTTTCAATGGCTCTTCCTAAGGAGCTGTGAGGGCACTTGAGGCTGCTGGGTGCCAGACTGGGTTCCAGTCTGTTCTGCTGCTCACAGTTCTGGCTGCTCACACCGATGTAACCTGCCACATCTTAGCATCTCATCTGAAGCCAGAGTAGCGTCATCCACGGAGTCTGCAGCTCTGACACATCACTATGCTGAGACAAGGCCACAGTTTCATAAACCATGCTTGGTAATGAAGGGCAACTGCACAGGTCCCTGAGCTTCCCAAGTCCTATCCATCCACACAGAGCTACCTCCACGAAGAGAGCCAAAACCACTGGCTGGCTTAATGACAAATCAAGGAGATCTGCAAATCGAATGCATTCAAATATCATAAGAAAGGAATGGATTTATGGAAACAAAGAGTTTCATTCTTCATAACATGCTTTTGATGCATACAGGAAATATTCATCTCCATGGAGAACTGATGTTTTTAATGATCAATACCTGTGACCAATTTCTTAGATATGCAAGATCAAAGACATGATATTATCCCCACATCCAAAGAAACGGCCATGACCATAATTCCTGTGGTCACCGTGGTGGGTTGGGCTTCAGTGACCCGCTCTGCTCACTTTAGCCCATACAACCCCATGACATTCCTTCCTTTTTGTTCCAGTCTAGGATAAATGGAGGAGCGTGGACTTGACAAGGTGCTCTAGTTTCCTTTCTGGTGGTCAAAAGCAACTTGGGGAAGAAAGGATTTATTTTGGCGTACACTTTCAGAGAGCAGTCCATCATTGCAGGAAGTCAAGGCGAGGACTAGAGGCAGGAACTGAAGCAGAAATCAAGACACTGCTTGCCAGAGCTCTTTCAGGCCCGTGTTCAGCCACCTTTCTTAACACAATCCAGGCTGACTTGCATAGAGAAGGTTCTACTTAAGAGTGGCTGCCTTCTATATCATTCATCAATCAACTTATCTTATTGCTGTAATAGAACACAATGACCAAAGCAACATAAAAAAGCCACTGTTTATTCTATGGGGTGCTGTTGTTGCGTGGGTCTGGAACATCCCTGCACTCCTCTCAGTAGATGCCAGTAGCCCTCTCCCTGATACATGTATCAGCCAACATATGTCTGGACGTGGTCCCTTGTCGTCTGGGGGTGGGGGAATCTCCACTTGTTGAGCAACTAAAAGGGCAGACAGCTAATGTATTGCCAGGCAACCGAGAAAGTTTGTGGCTTTGGTTTCAAGATTTTGGTGGTTTGTTTGCTTTCTTGCTTTGGACAAGGTCTCACTAGAGAATTCACACTACCTCTCATCTACTATAGAGTCTGGGCTGACCTCAAACTCATATCTTTCTGCCTCTGCCATGATGAATGCTGGATTACTGAGCTCCCTCACCTAGTCATTCTTAATCCTGAGCTAGCTTCAGAGACCTTTCTATGGCATAGATTTTTCTAGGATCCAGGAGTGTAATAAATGAGAATTTATGACAGGTCTAGCCTGAGGAGGGGGCGAAGGATAGGGGGCCTTCAGATAGTTCCCTCCATTTTGTTTGGCTCCTAAGAGATGCTTCATGCACAGGATATAGAGAAACTTAGCTTCTGTCTTCATGAAGTTCAGTGCATCCTCTACCGCCAAGTGCCAATGGGACAGAGACAGACATCAGCCAGGAGGTCGCAACTTGGTGTGGAAGTGTACACAGCCTGGGAATTCTCCAGCAGATTCTGTCTTCTCAAACTCCCTCTGAAGTAAGTGTCCCTAAGTAGGAGTTCTGAGAGCCCTTAATCACTGCCAGCCCTTGGAGAGCGGGTTGATTTTTCATCTTGGAATTAAATAGAGAGGCAATTCGCATGAACCTCGTTGGTAAAAAATATCTATGCTATGTGCAATAAATTAGTTATAAACAGTCAGGTAAAATCAGAAAATGGTTGTGTCAATTACGCAAAGAGCAAAATAATTAAAAATAGTCAAAGGAACACAAGAGGAAGAAAATTCCAAGAGGTAGAGTGGGTGAGCTGAGAACTCCCACAACCAGGGGAAGCTGGCTGTGCTATACCGTCGTCCACACCACACACAGGTCCAAAAGCTGTTAAGGGAGAATAGCTCATGCCTTTGTCCTCTACTCCCACCAGCTTCTGAGGAAAATGACTGGAAAGTCTGCTGGGTTGGTACATGCTCTCCGGATGTGCCAGCCTGAGACCCATTCCTGGGCACAAAGCTCTCTGTCTGGAAATCCTAGCACAGTAGAATTGATCAACCTCAAAGGAACGCTTCGTGAGTTAGCCAGGGAAATGAGCTAGGAAACTGGGGACCCCTAGAGGAGAGTATGTGGTCTCAGCTGGAGCATATCTCAGGCTGAGCCAGTTTCCTTGGAAAGGGGAAGGTTCCAGAACACAGAGTGTGAGCCAAGGTCACAAGAAACACACAGAAGCAAACCTTTCTTCCAGAATGTTTGTGACACTGAGTCCCACAGTTTCTTCCTTCATTGAAAGCCAGGCCCCAGCTTGCTATGCTGCTATGGTGCAGATGCCAACTTGAAAAGAGGAAAATGTAACTCTTAGGTGAGCTCAAAACTAATGGGCTGCCAGGCATGCAAAGCCAGGCTATAGCTAGGCAATATGTTTAAATGTTAGGTTAAATAAATACAAGGTAACAAGATAACTAAAACCATGGGCTTCAAAGAAAGAAGGAGAGAATGTCAAGCTGGAAGCCCAGAGTTGCTGGAACCTGGAATGCTGTAACCAGGCTCTCAAGGTGCCCAAAGTCGGCCCGCTGGGTCTTTCTGATTCCCCTATTTCCGATGCTATCTATGGCTGAGGACAGAACCCTTGAGGCAGGTCTCCATTGTTCAGGTACCCCACCTTGTCTTCTAACTTCCTAAGCCCTCAGCACAATAAAGCCACCAACTACAGTCCCTCTAAGTAAGGAAACCAGTGGCAATATCCTTCCGGACAGCCAGGGCTACAAATTTGCTTTCTGAGCACTGACATGATGTATTCTACAAAACCCAGCACTCCTAAGGTGGAATCAGTTCCTAAGGCTTAGGGCCCTTTCCTGTCCTGAGCACATGCCAGATTAACATTGGCAGAAAGATCAGCAAGCATGCCAGCTGGATGCCAACACATCTAACAGGTTTTACCTAGGAGTGGAAAAATATGATATTTAAAAGGAGAGAAATTGTCACATGGAATACTCAGGCATGGGCATCTTCCTTCATGAAATGTGATTGTGTTGATTTGCAGTGTGCATATTCAGTCGCTGAGTACATCATGGTCAACTGCTGTCTGAATCAGCAGGGAAAGATGGAGTGTAGCACAATTAACAAAAACCCAGAGACAGAAATTGAGGTTCAACTTGAAGATCAGAAGAGCAAAACATCCATTCACTGGCTGCTACCTCTACCTTACTCTGAAACGGCGATCCTGCCTCCAGGAATCTCAGAATGAGACTGTGTCTGAGAGCTGTCTCCTCCTGTCTTATATTTCTCTCTAGTGCTGGGATTAAAGGCGTGCACCACTACCACCCAGTTTCCATGGCAAACTAGTGTGGCTACTGGGATTAAAGGTGTGTCTCACCACTGCCTGGTCCGTAAGGCTGATCAGCACAGCTGTTTTACTCTCTGAACTTCAGGCAAGTTTTCTTTATTAAAATACAAATGAAGTATCACTACAATGGAAGAGGAGGAGTGGGGCGAAATGGAAGAAGAAGAAAAGAAGGAGGAGGGGGTCACATAAAATGGCTAGGCTGCAGTCACCCAGCAATAAGGAAAGGAGCATGCTATCCTGAAGAGCAGACTACAAATATATCCTGGACTGGGCTGATCAGCTGCCACAGGGCCACGCTGGAGAAGACCATGACTAACACGTACATGAACCCAACAACAGCATATCCTTACAAACTGTCATTAGAGGTGAAATTTCAGAGTCTGAAATACAAGATCTGTTGGTTCCAGATACAGTGGACCCAACAATGTATTTATTTCGTTGCATGACTTCTGGTGCTCAAATGCTCAAACATTAAGCCATGAAATAAAGGATGCCAGCAAAATCTACTACCTTTGGGGCTAGGGAGATAGTTGAGTCAGTAAACTGTTTTGCAAGCTTGACGACCTAGGTGCATATCCTCAGAACTCAAAAAGGAAGATTCAACGAAATGGCACATTGAAATCCCAGCACTGGGGAGGCAGACGAGCAGATGTCTGCACCTTACTGACTTAAGGGATGAGTTCCAGGTCATAAGTAATCCTATCTCAAAAATCAAGGTGCACAGCACCTGACAAATGACACCTAAGATGTCCCTTGGTCTCCACATGCATCTGTATACACACAAGCACACACAAACACAAAACTTTTACTACACTTGTTAAGCTCGTCTTTCTGACAGCTTCATTTACAACCAACCCTTGTGAGGGCCACTGTACTGAACGGTAATGCCTCTCACACCCACAATGAAAGAACCATCTATTCGTATCTGGGGGAGGCATTATAAGTCCCCAACAGACGCTTTTTTTTCCCCCTCTGCTCTTTCTTGCTTGGTATCTCATAGTTAAAAATCCTCATGATTAACAGTCAGTCTCCTTCAGTGAGTGACAAGGACCCTTCCCACCATCCAGTGAGAAACCTGCAATTACTGTCTCTTCCTCCACGCCTTACTTCAGTTGTGGACTACTAGAAAGTTCCAAGTCCCCTCCATGATTTTACATGCATGGATTTTCGAAGTCTTCAAGGCAAAAGTGCAGGATATAAATCAGAGTTTATAAATGGAGTCTCCTTTAGGCCCCAACTCAGCCTGGAAGGGACCAGTCAGCCTCAAACGCAGAATCTACACTGACATGAAGGGATACTTGAAAACTAGCGACAATCATAGTTGTCAACAGCAAGGGTTCTGAGCGAGAGACGGTGTTGATTTAACTTACTCTCCTCCTGAGAGAGGAGGGCCAGCTCCTAGCAAGGTCTTTGGGGGAATTTCAATGGGAGTGGTTTACATTTTAAAAATTCTATTGCAAGTGTCAATCAGCATCAACAAAGGCAGAAACCGCTACCTTCTCTGCAGCAAGTATGGGCAGGAAGCTGAATTCTAAGGAGCTGTAAAATCATCCCTAGTAGTGCCCCCTTTCTCACCTGCTGTATGAGGAAGAAACGCTGCCTCACGGGCCAAATGAAAGCAGTCCACAGCACACATTTCTCTAAAGAGAAGAACTGTATCCCATCTGACAGACTTTTAATTCTTACCAGGCCCCACCCATGGCAAAAATTCTAGTGTGCCTAATGGGTACCACTGGGGTGAGCCCAAGTCCAGGAACAGTGGAGACAAGGCAAGTGCCACATTCCCATTGACAGTTAACACATCTATGATACATCTGCTATGCCATATGGACACCAAGAACCAGTCAAGCAGAGACAGCTGTGTGAGAACCCGGGCAGCAGCAATGCTCAGCAGTCTGAGCTGGGTGGGCTTCCAGTCATCTTGGAGGCTTCCAAGGAGCGAGCACCCACACTGCGCTGGATAGACTTTGTAGCACTTCTAGAAGTCAGTGCAAAAACACACCGATTGCTTCTGAACTGTGCTTACCTTAAATGTCATCTTGCCAGTTGGCACCCCCATACCCAAGCTCGGACCCATAATGTCAGGCTGTTGTTAGTCCATCAGTGTCTTTACATGGCAACCAGTCAATGGCTGGCCTTGGGATCTTCCCTCAGTCCCAAGATGCTTGATTGATAAGCCGCTGCACCACATCAAATGGGTGCTGTCTTTAATTTCCACTTTACGAGCCCTGGGCGCCAAGGAGCAGTTTGTTCACAGACAAAGCCAAATGAGCACACGGATATTTAAGAGACCAGAGAGGCTGATTTGGTCGATTTCTGAGCTGTGGGTGGTAAAACTGAATGTCCAGCTGTGCCATTAAAACTTAAATACAGACTTGGAAGCTTCTGGAAACCACAGCTTATCATGTCAAGGGAAGGAAGGCTACAGTGCATGGCAGGGGGGAATGATACCAGCAAATCTGGCAACGTGGACATAATGAACTCCAGACAGACAGACAGATAGACAGACAGCCCCAGATAGGAAACAAGGGAGAAACCACATGTGAATTTAGAATCGCCATGGAGACAAACCTCTGGGCTAATCTCAGAGGCACTTTCTAGATGGGAACAATTAAGGTGGGATGATCCACCATGGATATCAGTCACTGGGCTGGGGTCCCAGACTCAAGGGAAAGGAGCTGAGCAGCCACGTTTTTCCTACTCTTCTTCTTGGTTTTGCACACAATGTGACCAGCTGCCTCCCTGACATGGCTTCTGCTGCCATGGCTACCATGAAGGATGCACTGAACCTTTGAGCCATGAACCAGAACAGACCCTTTCTCTTTCCGTGGCTCTTGTCCGGGATTTTCTCACTTCAGCAAGAACAAATGGCTACACCATATTATGTATCTTCTGCATAGTTCCTACAGGGATACTGCTTCAGTCTTTGTCAGATTTTGTCCTTGGAGAAACTCACAGCAGGTTGGTGGATGGCATCCTCTCCAGCCACAGCATTCAGTGGTGAAGAAAGAGGAGCAGCAAGCTCAGGCTGGGCAGGAGTTTATGGGAAGCCTGTGCTCTGAGGAGGGGAAGGGTACCATCAGCATCCTATTGGCAGATGGAGGCACAGCTCAGGTAAGAAGGGAGGGGAAAGCACTGTTGGCTGTTTTGATCTTACTCTTTAGGATCTTCTGGGGGGGTCTGCCATCCAGCTCCTAAATAAATCATACATGGAGACTTACTCTTAGTTATGAATGCCTGGCCTTAGCTTGGCTTGTTTCTTGCTAACTTTTCTTAACTTATGTTATCCCGCCTGCCTTTTGTCTCTGGGCTTTTTCCTTTTCTTACTTTTTGGCTGCGTGATTAAGTGGCTGACCCCTGATGTCCCCCTCTCCTTGTTCTCTCGTGGCCCCTCCTCTTTCTCAGTTCTCCTCCTATTTATTCTCTCTGCCTGCCAGCCCCACCTATCCTTGCTCCTGCCTCCCTATTGGCTGTTCAGCTCTTAAACAGACCATCAGGTGTTTTAGAGAGGCAAAGAATACGCACAGTCAACAGTGAAAAACTCTTCACAGTGGAGCTGACATTTAAGGAAAGGAAGGGCCACCAAAGCAGTTGTCTCCAAAGAACTGTAAGTACCTGGCCCGCTAACCTGGCGGAGGCAAGTGGTTTCTGTTTCATTTTTTTTTTTTTTGAACTTTTGATCATTGTGCCTCCACCTCCCAAGTGGTGGGATAACAGGAACATGTTCCCATACCTGGTTTCATGCAGCAGTGCTGGGGTCTGGGGATCAAGCCCAGTGCTTAGTACATGGTGGGTGAGCATGCTCCGAGCTGAGCTACATCCACAGCCTGGTAAAGAGGCTCCCCTACACAACCCGATTCGGCTGATGCACATCGATGCTGTGTATTTTGGTATGTGCATCCCATGGGCTTTGGGAATAACTTTTACAATCATCAGTGCCCATATATGAAGTGCATCAAAATGGGCTGCTCTTTCGTAGATCACCTTGCCCTGGAATTTGTCCCTGTGTAAAATTGTTAACTGTGGCTTTGCTGTGACTTCATAGGGGCTAGGGCCTATCAAACAGAAAATCCTTCTATGGAGCCGTCAGGCATACACAGATTAGAACACACACACACACACACGCACACGCACGCATAGGCACTCTACAGGAATCTCCAAGGGAGGAATTATAGCCAGGCTGACCTGGTGACTCAGAGTATTAGATTCGGTGACTAGAGAATCTGGTGCAGTGCTCTGTGTAAGATGGCTCACAGGCTGCACAGCCTGGACATTCACTGCTCCTCCCATGATTGCCTTAGGACTTCAGCTTCTGTGCACAGTGAAGCAGAGACCAGGGCAGATGTCATTCTCCACACTTGGTGTCGCCTATCTTATGCTCAGAGGTCTCCATGGCACCAGTGGCTCACCGACAGGAGCATGCAGGGACTTCTCCCTCTCTGCTCATTTTCCTCCAAACAAAAGCCCATGTCTAAGACACAGTAGACACTCATTGCTTCCACCCACGACAGCTCATCACATGGCTGGGCCAGTAGGGAGTCTCCAGTGAGCAGGAGAAGGCTGACGCTGCTTGGTCAGTCCGCAACTCTGGGGACCACACATTATACACATCCTCATTGCTTAGTCAGTCTGCAATTCTGGGGACCACGAATTATGACCACTTCCTTGACACACACACAAACACACACACACACACACACACAAAACAAACAAAAAAACAAACAAACAAAAAAAAACATGGCTCCAAAGAGTCTTGGTGTCTCTAGAATTGCTGTGTTGATGGAGCCATGGGCCACAAGGATTCCTTTAGTTCTGGGGAAGCTGAGACGTCCTCCAAGCCAGGGATGGAGGGAAGAGGTATCTCTCTCTGATGGGGTAGCAAGAAGAGGGAGGAATACAAAGATGACTCGAAAACTACAACTGACCTGCCGATTATAAACCCATCACAAAAATATCACCATAGATCCTTCATCTGGCGTTGGATGGCGATACAGATGGAGACCCGCGTTGGAGCACCGAACTGAGCACCCCAAGATCCAAATGAGGAGCAGAAGGAGGAAGAAAATGACGAAGGACTGCGAGGGATACTATCACCCACTGATACAAGGGGTCGGATCTAATGAGAGTTTACCAAGGCCAGATGGACCGTGACTGAACGAGCACGTGATCCAACCAGATTCTCTGAATGTGGCTGGCCTGCAGTCTTTCTGAGAAGCCATTGACAATGACACTGGGACTGGTTTCCTCTGCATATACTGGATTTTTGGGATCCAGTCTGTTTGGATGCTCACCTTCCTGGACCTGGAGGGAGGGGGGAGGAACTTGGACTTCCCACAGGGCAGGAGACCCTGACTGCCCTTGGGGACAAAGAGGGAGGAGGAGAGGGAGGGGGGGAGTGGGAGGGCGTTGGGAGGAGGGGCGTAAATGGAAACTTTTTATAATTTAATAAAATTACTTTCAAAATAAATAAATAAATAAATACATAAGTATATTTTATGCTCTCCCAATACACGAGTGGATCTTCAAAGGGCACCCTGAGATACAACTACAGGGAACCAATCGCATCTGAGCTTTGTTAGAGAAGTTAGCACCCAAAATACGAATGTATCCTGCTCACCATGGGAGATCTTGGCTACAGCAGTATCTGACTTAAGAAGCACAGCATTTCCTCAGTGGAATCTTGCCAGAGGTCTGCTAGGAATCTCGTAACATGAGGAACTCAAGGGCAACATTATCCTTACTGTTACAGGATGAGCAGAACCCAGGAAAGTTCCAGGGAGGGCCCCATTACCGTGAATTTCTCCACAGGGTGGACAAAAAGGCAAAGCCAGGCAGGTGTGGTAATCCAAACCTGTTCTCCCAGTGCCTGGGAGCTACGGGCAGGAGGCTCAGGGGTACAAGGCTATATTTAGTTACATTGACTACAGGGGACCCTGAGGAAAATAAAAACAAAAACAAAGAAAAAGGCAAAGCCATAGGGAAACTATAAGCTAAGGCCACAAGGAGAAGCATGGACCTATCAGAACGGCTACAATAAACCCATTTATAACCAAACTGACCTCTGCCCACCAACAACCTTAATCCACAAACACCACTGAATTCTTTTTGTCTGAGATTCTATCAATTGCAGCTGAGGGCAGCCTTGGCTCTGCCCCTCCAGGGACACAGCCTGATATAGAGACAGAGCCCCACACTGGCATAAGGACACTCCATGATCTTCATGTCCACATCTCCATAGAACCGAAGGCCATCATAGACGTGGCAGAACATGTAAGGACAGACCCCTCAGTAGACGGCCACACCACCAGTGCCACCAGATATGATGCGGAGGCAGGACGCGGGCTAAACTTACTTGTTCTGCATTGTGTTCATTATCACCCAGTCGAAGGGGTAGACGTTCTTCCCAATGAGGTTCTTAAACATGATGAATGTCTCCATCAGAAAATCCTGCAACGAGACAGCATGGCAGTGAGGCAGCCCACCCAGGAGGAGGGCGAACACTCTTCTCAATGATGAGATTATAAAAGACCCCATTATTTTTAGCTGAAGGAAAACATTCTAGAAGCAAATGAAGATGTATTTCACCGGGGCTATGTACCGCTTCTGTCTTTCTGTTTACCTGGGCACCTTCTGCTTGAGATGGCTTTTTCGAGGATAGATGTTGAAACAGTCCCCGGGAATGTCTCTCTGGCAGTTAGGAAAAGATCCCCAAGGGTTATAAATATACATTTGTGCCTTTACTGCTTACAGGAAAACATGGGTTTTACAAACCTATCATGCAGGCTGCAGCATTCTCTTATGTTTATCCTAAATCCATTTATCACTATCAAAACTCCCAGAGATTGGATACCCTTTCACTTTGTAATTTAAAGCTTGCCTTGACCCTCTGCACACACTCAGCATGTAGCTGACCCTGTGAGTAAGGAGCCCTTTTGCCCAATAGCTCCACAGTTAACTACTCAGGGACGCCACAGGAAGCTCACAGTCTTTGTGCGGCTCTCCCAGAACAATATAGAGCAGGATTCAAGGGGTTCCCCACTGCTCTGTGCCACTCACACATCCACACGGAAGCCCCTGGTCACAGTAAGCAGGTAAGCATATATCAGCTCCCCCATGCCGGTTGGAATTAACAGAAGTTCCTTTTTGTGAGGACAAGGTAATTTTGCTCTGTGCTATTATCCCAAACCCTGGCATGATTTGTTGGGAAATCCTTATGTGTACTCAGGACCCAGGGTGAGAGGGAGGCAGATGACAGAGAGTTAGTTTAGAAAAGGGATGCCATAGCTAGAGTTGGTCAAATAAGTGGACCTTCCTTATTGTGTAACTTACTGAATCATAATGAAGTATTGGCTATGAAGGTCAAGGGAGAGAGTGGTTTTTAAGCAGCCAACAAAGAGATTCCCCAGTGGGGAATTCTCAAACCACACCACTTGCAAAGAACCTGATGATAACCATCAGGTGATGGGCAAGGTTCACGTTCTTTGGGGACCAGGTTCATTTTGTTGCTGTGAGGAAACATTCTGACCAGAAGAAATTTAGAGGAGGAATAAGTTTATTTCAACACAACTTAATTATTCTATTGCTTAGCTTACCATTTTGCCAAGAGTTTGAAACTTTGGATGGCCAGATTGTATACTTTGTGAGCTATATCTCTGCTTACACAGAACTGCTGGTTTTCCTGCCCATCCCTCTTCTAAGCCGAACAACTGAGATGCAGGGATGGATTTATACTCTTAAGAGAAAAGCCATCTTTCCTCAGTGCCTTTTCTTTCCTTTCAATGTCTTACAAGTCAGCACTTAATTAGTATTGCTTAGTTGATATACAATGGAATTTGGCTAATGGAACAAAATGCAGTCTGAAGTGGGAGATGACCTCTTGCAAGGTTTACATGTAGGGTTGAGGAACTCAGTAGTTCGGATGGTCCAAAGGACCAACTGGTCCAGAATAGCTGATGAGGCTTCACAAATGCTCTGCCAAAGCCTTGGGCTCAGGAGTATTGAAAGAATGCTTCAACATGAAGTCATCATTCATTTCTTTTGCAATTTTGTGGTTGATTATTCATAGGGTACCCAAGACAGCAAGCGGTCAGCTCTGACAAAAGCTGTAGGTATTTTCTGGAGGCAAACAACTGCTTCTCTCTATCTCTAATCCCGTTAATTTGATGAAAAAGTCACTCTCAACTGGAGGGCCCACCTAATAAGAGCTGATACTGTTCTCATAGAGGATTCAAATTCAGTTCCCAGCATCTATGTTGGGCAGCTCACAACTACCTATAACTCCAGCTTCAGGAGATTCAGTGCCCACTTACAGCCTCTGTGGGCACTCTTACAAGTTCTTTTTAACACACACACACACACACACACACACACACACACTAAAATGTCTTGGAAGAAAGAGAGCAAGGCCAAAACACAAGCACAGAGACACAACAAAATTCAGTGTGGGGTAGTCTGTAATCCTAGCACTCAGCAGATTGAGATGGGAGATCAGCAGTAAATTAAAGGCTACAAGCAAACTGGACAGAGCAATAGGGATTAGACTCTGACCCTAGGGGTCCTCTAAGAAAGGAGCAAATGTGGGAAAAATAGGTGTGAGCAGAGTGAGTGAGAGAGTGGCTGTCCCTCCCTACAGTACAATGGTGACCATTGGAGGTGCGTGTCCAGCCACTTAGTAATGAGAATGCCTATAGGAATGGCATTCTCTTCCTTAGATTTGTAACACACACACACACACACACACACACACACACACACACACACACACACACGTGGAGGGGGATGGTTTCTAAGCTGAAGTGCTTGTCACTGACAGCTCAGACACGAACCGCTGTTCCTCTAGCTTCTCTGTTTGCAGGAGGCTTCATGTGATAGATACATCGTTAGGGTAAAGAATACAAGTCATGCATAAGAGATCTGGATAAGGTGAGTGGATGGCACGAATGTCAAACCTTGGTTTTGACGTTGTACAGTAGTTTTGCAAGACATTCCTGTCGGGAGGAACCAAATAAAGGGCATACAGAATTCATTATATCCAACAGCTGTGTGGGACTCCATAATGGCCTCAGAATAAAGTTCACTCAGAACATAACTGCTCAGACAACAAAGAGGCGACATAGGACAGAGGGTTGCTGGCATAGCCCAGGGGAGGCTCTGGCTGCTGTGATACCTCAGTGCCCCTTAGTGCCTCCCACAGTAAACTCTTCTTTCTGCCTGGAGCCCCTTTCCCTCCACCATCATCCGCTCTGCCCACCAGATATCCCACCACTGACTTAGCCTTGTTTGGCTTATTTCTTTGTTTGTTTGCAGAGCTCAGATGGTACGGGGTCACCGGGAATACTATGAGGCATGAGAGTCTGGCTGGCTGCTAAGGCCTTCCACCATGCTGACAGTAGGTCAGTGGGAAAGGGATCTGCACCCCTAGATTGACAGTCTGGTGGGCAGAGCTGTCCTCAGGCTGGGCTTGCAAGGAAATGGTCCAGGAATAGAGCAGCAGGTGTGTGGAGCCCGTGGCCTCTCTCCACTGAGGGTGTATACTCCATGGAGATTAGGCAGCACTTCTGCTGATGGGTTCACAAGGCCAGCAACACCTTTGAGACCTTGAGGGTCTCATCCTGCAGAATGTGTCAGAAGGGGGCCCATTCACATTGCTGGCATTTCTGCGTCCCCCAGCATTCTTCCTCACCACTTTCGACATCCGGCACTCCGCCTGGTCCACTCCAGAACAGGCGGGTGGTCAATCAGGATGGACAAGGTGAGGTGCTATGAAGGAGAGGAGCCTAGATCCAGCTACGGCTATCTGTACAGGTGTCAGGGAGGGGCTCCCAAATGATGAACATCACAGGAGCAAGAAGGTGGGAAAGGATTCCAACAAGAGGGCCTGGAATGTGTGGCGGTTCAGGGGCTTACCTCACAGCAGAACAAGCCTGGAGGACTCCACAAGCAACCCAAAGGTAGCAGACGAGAGGGCCTGCAGGACCCCGAGTCAGTGTGGACTCTTCTCTCTCCTAGCCTTTAACACACTCAACCCCTCAGCACCGTCTCCACCTGCTCTGTCCCTGCATACCTCCCTCTTCATCACTGGATGCACACTTACTAAAGTCTACTGAGGTATAGTGGATCCAAGGATCAAATCACCCCACCCCCACCCCAAGTGTCTCTGAGTGTCATCATATGTGCTGTGCACATAATGAGTCCTACACACGTGTTTACCTTCAGGAGGCATCAGGGTGGGGCTGTCACCAGAAAGAATAGAAGAGGAGAGAACTGGAACTTCCAACCTATTTACTCCAACTGGGGGGGGGGGAGATTATGCTCAGACAAGCCTGGAGGAGACTGGGCTGCTGACAGGCTTCTGGAGAGGAGGCAGATGGTCTGAATGCCCACTCCTGCCCTCCTCTCTGTCCTGTGCATCCCTAAGTCCCTCTCTCTTCTGTGCACCCTTGCCCTCCTCTCCATCCTGTGCACTTGTGCCCTCTCTGTCCTGTGAATCTCTGCCCTCCTCTCTGTCCTATGCACCACTGCCCTCCTCTCTGTCCTGTGCACCCCTGCCCTCCTCTCTGTCCTGTGCACCCCTGCCCTCCTCTCTGTCCTATGCACCACTGCCCTCCTCTCTGTCCTGTGCACCCCTGCCCTCCTCTCTGTCCTGTGCACCCCTGCTCCCTCTGTTCTGTGTAGCTCTTCACACTGGACTTTTATTAAGAGCTACTTCATCCAAAGCATAGGAATCTGGACTTGCAGCTGCATCTGGGGGAGCCCTGTCAGCTGTGGGATCCATGGCTGTGTCCAGGTTGACAGTGCAGGGATGGAACTGACCTGCAGGACATCCAGCAGGTGTCAGAGACCTGTTGACATGGGTCAGAGTGTGGAGAACAAAATAGGCTCTTGCAGAGCCACCCAGTGGAGGTCTGTGATACATGGCTGGGAAAGTCTCCTGGGGTTCTGGGCAAGCTCTTTGCTTCTATTCCTGATGCTGAGACTCAGACCAAGGGCAGCACCCGGCACTGGGCATCAGCAAAACAAGTTTGTGAGAGCTGTCTTGAAGAAGCAGCCTGCCTGGTCGGTGAGGGATGTCAGCATGACACTTGTCTGCTATTCCCTTTCCTAGACCAGTCTTCCCACCCAGGTTGAGAGTCTCTGGCTACCCTGGGGACAGTGGACCATTTAGAAGGTGACAGCTAGAGCCCGGTGGGGATGTTAGGGTAATGATAACCGTGAATCTGAGTGAGACTAATTCACCCAGGTGTCAGGGTGGGGTGAAGAGAGGGGGCCTGAATCTGAGAACCTGAAGCTGTGCCTGTTTAAAGCGAGCAAGACTCGGGAAGACGGTGCGGGCCATTTTCATATTGGAATACTAATTATCTTCCAATTATTCCACAGGAAATGATCTTTTCATTTTCGTGATAATTGGGAGGGTAGAAAAATAAAACATTCTCTGCGTACAGTTAGTAGATGGGAACACATTTTCATGAAGGTTTTGATGAACTAACAACAATCAAAACCCTTGCCTTGGGAATTTGAGATATACAAATAACAAATGCCATTTTACAATGGAAATCAAATTGGATGCAAATAATTGATTTTCTGGATGCCTGTGTCTGGGGTGGGGGGAGAGAAAACCCTTGGGAAATTGGGCCCACACCATGGAGTCTGTAACTTGATCTTCCATTGTGAGAAAAGAGAGGGTACATGCCCAAACCTGCAAGGCAGAGTCATCCTGGGGTGCTTTGAATGAGAAATGTCCCCTATTGTCTCAGGCATCTGGACACTTGGTCTCCAGTTGGTAGCACGGTTTGGGGAGGTTTAGGTGGTGCAGCCTTGCTGGAGGGATTGTGTCACTGGGCACAGGCTTTCAGATTATATATGAAGTGCTCTCTGCTTCATGCTTGCTGTTACAGATGTGACTTCTCCGCTTCCAGCTCCTGTCACCACGGACCTGCTGCCTGTTGCCTTGCCTCCTCGCCACCTTCATGGCCTCTTTCCTCCTGGAACTATGAACCAGGATAAATGCTCCCTTCCTTACATCGACTTTGTTAGTGGCATTTCGTGACAGCAACAGGAAAGAAACTGAGACACATCCATAGAAGCCATGTTGTATAATTGTGTTCCATCCCACACTGTGGCGAAATTCAAAACAGACATCTTTTAATGCCACACGTGGATTCTGAGCACATGCCTTTTCTGACAATGTACAAGTTATTAATGACGGTTCTGAGAGTAACTGCTCATCAGTTACTCTCATCCTGAGAACCTTACCCTTCATCTCAGAATATCGTCTGTGAAGTCACTCAATGTTATACTATTATTTTCACTGGCCAAAGTGGGCCACAGAGGCGCATTTAAGATTTAATGATGAAATTACATACAAGAATATAGATTTTACTACGCTATGACTTCAAATTAATCTTAGGATACTGTGTGGTAGTTATTGCATATTTGAATCTGTACCTACTGTAAACTTTTCCTTGATAGTGAAAGAAAAACTAAAACACATAGACATGAAAGAATGGCACATCTCTATACCCTTTTATTTAAGGAACACCGCTATGTTCCTTTTTGAGGTATAGACTTATTTTTCTCTTGAAGATAATCTGTCTATATTTATCTACCCATCATCTATCAATTAGCCTATCTCCTATCATTACATCTATTACCTATCAATCTATCAAACAATCTAGCTAGCTATCAATATATCCATCATCTTGCTGTTTCCCTCTGTCAGGCAGAGGTCAAGTGCAGTCAGCCTTACTCTGGAAGTACTACGCAAGGGAGATGAGCCCCTTGGGGATTTGTGAGTGTTCTATGGGACTAGTGAGTCCTTAGACGTGGAATCCAAGAACTCGCATCAGCTTCTCTCCAGGAAGCCTGCCAGCAGGTTTGGTGCAGCTTTGTAAAGGATAGTCACCATATGGCAGTGTAATTTCAGGCCATTAGGGAGGTAGCTCCTAAGCGATAAATTTCCCTATTACACTCTCCCAATTAAGTTGCATCATAGTTTGCATGGGGAGGACTAAGGAGTTATTAGGAGAAATGCTGATGAGCGTCTATGATTAGCACTAATTAATAGCAAAGGATAGCGTAAGGTGCATGAGGGTGGCCCACAAGCTCCTGCTATAGAAAGTCAACCAAGAAATGAGGAGCTAATGACTATGAAGGGCCATGATGGCTAGTGACCCAGGAGCATAGGAAAGGATGCTGTGACCAGAACAGATGGGATTTCTCCAGGCTCAGATCCAAGCTGTTCTCCAGATCAGTCCTAGTCAGAAACTTCCACGTAGAGACCGAAGTAGCTTCTGATAGCAATCAGAGAAGTCCCATGCAAAATTCTATTATAAATGTAGATACAAATGTCACCCTCCACTTCCACCACTGACCCTGTGGTAGAATAGACATGACAATAGACATGGCACTTACCACGACATCTGTCCTCATCTTTCCAAAGGTCTTGATCAGGTGGGCGTAATGGTAGTCTTCCATCTGCCGTAAAATAGCTGTCATGCAAGCCACAAAGTTCCCCTGCAGGTGGATTGAAAGGTAGAATTAGATAGAGGAAGAACAGTCCTCATAGAAGAACTGACATCAACCACGGAGCTGGCTCTTCCACCATCAGGGGAGGACATGGGACCTGGACAGAGCCTTAGTTCTACTACATGGTTTTCAAGGCCAGCCAGAGACAGCCTGGCTCATTTTCTATCTCAGAAGTTTGTTTTAAGAGGGTACAGTGGATTTTTATTCTCTCTAACTATTAATGATTAAATACGACTTGAGGATGAGTTTGTCCAGTTTGAAGAAATAAACTTTTAATGCCCCCCTCCCCTTAATTAAGTTCACAAAAATTAAAGACAAGATTGAGATCCCAGCCACTTAGGTAGCATTCTTGGAAATCAGTCATTCGCATTATTAGACAAATGTGAGCACAACCCCTCTTCTTGAGCCAGGGCAAAGAGAGGCATTTTATTTTTCAAAATCTGCTTGTGTCCTCCTTGGCCACTTCAGAGGCAATCACTACCGGACAACCCCACTGTGAGTTTTGTCCCTCAGGAAGAGTCAGAGGAGAAAGGCGGTCTCCCTGAAATGTGCAGTGGGAGGGATGGGTATTCTTCACATCATACAGAGCTGGGTAGAGATGAAGACGAGGAAGGAACAGAAACCACCAAACAAAAGCAGAGGTGGAGAGAGCAAAGGACCAACGTGGTTGGCCAAAAAGTCTGGTCAGTGTGCAGCTATGGGTGTGCGTACACACACCTGTGTGTAACATGAATGGAACACGCTATGGGGAGAGACTCTGGGGCTGAGAAGTCTTGCTGTCATAAACACAGTTTCTCACTTGAGGGCCAGGGAGCTGGCATCACAGAGCCTTTCCCACTTTTAAATATATACCCGTAAGGTAATGGCATCTAAAGCCACACAGGATTTACACCAACTCCCATTAAATTGTATGAATCTGGTAGAATAATAAGAAGCGTATAGTTTGATACACATCCCTATTTCTTCCTTAGTAAATGAGCTCCCAAATTGCATTCTTTTCACTAATTCCACTTTTTCCAACAAATATATTTGAATGCCTAAATGTCTTTTATATTAATTTGGAACATGCACTCCACAGTGCATGTTAGAGTCCAATACATTTTCTATCTCTAGTATACACAGAGGCTTCCAAATGAGTCCTCAAAGGACACATTTTGCAAATTGAACAAATACAATAATGATGATATGGTATCTTCCATTTGCCCAGAAATGTAAATTATTTGTGAATAATGGTAATTGCTGAGGTTTAGATTCCAAGTTGGTGGTGTTCTGGGAAAGAGCTAAATAATGCTTCTTTTGCATTGGTAGGGCACTTATTTATGACTGGGAACTTTTCAAAGACATAAATATTTGGCACCCCAATGGGCTCAAAACAAGCTGCCTCTGCACCTCATCTTCTTAGGAGAATCCATATCTGGAGAATCTATCACGGTCAGCTTGCTCACTAACCAAGCCCCAAAGCCACGTTCCCACTCAATCACAGGTAGACTTGCTGCCTGTTCCAGTTCTTAGGCAGTTAAATGGAGATTCATAGACAGTATACATTTAGGATTAGGTGGGAAAGCCAGGTGTGAAGCCAGCACTCAGGGGCTGGAGTGCAAGACCTTGGCTGTTGAAAACCAACATGAGTTAAAGATTCACTGTGTCCCATTCCTATAGCTATCAAAGGAAGTAGAGGTAAAGGAGGGGCCCCTATAATACCATGCCTCAAATTCTACTCTGATGCAGCTGTCTGGAACCTGTTATCTACCCCGGGGGAAGTAGGGCCTCTAGAAAGCAGCTATACAGGTGCACCTAGCACACGCTTAAATGAATGGTGCCCGTCAAGACAGCTGAGCAACGAGCCTTACACTTCAGAATCACCAAAGCCATTGAGTCAGGGATTTAGAACCAGAAGGGTGACATTAACATGCCTGATGTAAAATATCAAACTGCAAGAAGATAGAAAAGAAAGACTATTGAGGGGGCTTGAGAAGGGCTCTGGTTCTCTGAGAAGAGCCAGCACACCTGGGTCAGGCCAGAGGTAGAAGAGGTGACACAGACTCACTCGTTAAGGAATAGACTTCCAGATAATGTGTAAAGTCCACACTAAGCAAAGAAAATGGTGGGGGAGGGCCCCAAACCAAGAAGAAAGTGAGTGGTATCCACGTGGCAAGTCCTGGGAAGATGCAAATGGCTTGCCTGGAGTCTTCTAACTGGATGAGAACATCTTGAAGAATGCAGCCAAGCAGCCCCTTATTTAATGACACTGGGGGCTAATTAAAGCAAACCCTGCAAGGGCAGAAAGAGGGCTACCCCCATGGGTTAGCAGAGTGCTGTCTGGCAGCCTATGTGTCCCCTTTACTTAACCTAAGGAAATGGGCCAAAAGCAATTTGTACCATTCAGCCGCGCCTCTCCTAGAAAAAGCAAGTTTTGCTTGCTCAGCATGATTGTAAGTTGGAATATGGGACTCCACTCGCTGAGGGGAAACATACATGCTACAATTCCCGGACAAACCCCCTCTTCCATCCCTGCCTTTTGAGAATGGAGCCCCACCCAAGGGATACTAGTACATTTAAGGGGCAAGTACTGCTCACACTCCGGAGCCTCACATCTCACCTGAACCCAGGGCACGTATTTGTCTAGACGAAGGGATGAAGTGTTTTTTTGTGAAAAGGGTACTTGAAATCAGCCATATACTAGGAACAAAACTGGAAAGAACTGTAAAAATAAGGGGGAGGGGTTTCTCATTCTAAGACAATAAAGAAAACTACAAGACTTTTTGATTTAATTCTTTTAAATGCACTTTGGGAGTCACCAAGACTTCCACTTTTAAACAGTGCGGCAGGCTGTTTGTACAGAGCTGGCCTTGGAACTGGGGTCTGGCTATCGGGTTCAAGCTCTAGTCACAGACTAAAAATAATCAACAAAATAAAAACAAGAGATATTCCCATGATTTCAAAGTAAGGGAAGAAAAGTCAACTGTACTTAAAAACCAGGACACTCACTGCCTCATAAACAACAACAAAAAATGTGAACCTCATTAGTGATCAAGACGAAAATGCTACATCGTTATTCACCGGCAGAGCAGCAAGGCAGGGTTTAAATGGTAAGCGTGAAGGTACAGGGGATGAGGGCTCTTACACAAGGCTGGTGCGAGGGTAAATTGCTATAACCTTTTTAAAAAGCAATTTGGCGAGAGGTTTGAAAAGTCTTGGAAGGAAAATACTCGTCCCCTGAGGAATGCTCCTTCTAACGACCCGCCTGCAAAGGTGATGCAGGAGAGGCAATTTTACGTCCAACAGTATCCCTTGCATCTCTGAGAAAATGTCTAAGCACCCAGAGCAAGCGATGGTGAGAGTCATTTATTTTGTGGGGGTGAGAGATAAGAGGCAGGATGGCACTTCCATTTGAATCTCAGGTAAATGATAATCCCAAATTCTCCAAGCGTTGCCTTGGAAATATCCCGTGGGCCTTGGAGAGGCCAGGAGAGCCCTGCTTACCCACAGTCTCTATCAAGGGACTGTCTGGTCTGTATCCGTTAATTCAAGCAGTCCTATCGCAAGGTTAAGTTGGAATACTGCACAATCCCTGGATATTAACCCCAGTAACACAAGAAGAGATAGTTGAGAAACAAAAATAGAGATTTTATACACACAATTTCACAGTATAAGGAACCTATAGGACAAGATAAAAGAGAGAAATGTCTAGAAAAAAAAAGACTCTAGGCCGTCATCAGGGAGCAGACGTTATTTTGATAAGTAGCATGTATTAGGGACTTTAAAAGGTGGTCTTGAAAGACAGAAATGTCACCAGTGAGAAAGGAAAGATGTCATCTGAGAGGAGGGATCACCTCTTCCTGCCTTAGTCCTTAATTCCTGCTCACATCTTCACCTCTATCAAGAGTCTCCTACCCGGGAAGACATAGCAACCGCCTTATGCCACTTTCTGACCCCAAAGCGATCACCACATCCTCCACTTACACCATACCACTCACCCCAAACCTAGCTTCTGTGGCCGTTTTAAATCCCATTGTATCCTCAGTGCATTGGCAAGAGGAATGGCGTATGGAGCGGGGGGCGGGGCACACAGACAGCATGGAGACGTGGGCACAGGAGGACAGAAGGCAGGAGGACCAGAAGCCAGGTGAGCCCAAGGGCAGGTCAAACCAAAGTCAAGGACTAAAGATAGGTAAAATGGGAACATAGGCAGAACCAAGAACAGGCAGATAGTGGCCCTGGTGAGGTGCAGGGGATAGTTGGCGTCAGGAAACTTTAATATAAGATGCTGTAACAGGGTAGAACAGTGAGGGGGTGCGGCTAGGTACAGCAGAAACAAAGACAGCCAGTCCTGACACAGTGCCACTGCAGCTGTGCCCATTTAAGGGTTAAGGCTTAAGGACAAGTACATGGATTAGAAGGAAAATCCCCAAGGGACTCACTTTGTAGACCTGACTGGCTTTTAACTCACTGAGATCTGCTTGCCCTCTGCCTCCCAAGAGCCTCTCTAAAAACCAAAACCAAAACCCAACCAAACCAAACAACCAACCAAACAAAACCCCAAGGGTCTTCACTCCCGGTCTGCAGGAGCTGTGGAGGTGAAGACAAATGGCTGCAGCCACGAGGCTGGTGAAGGTAGTTTGGTGGTTCTACCAGCTGGGTGTGAGCTGATTCATGGGCCGTGTGTCTGCTGTCTGGGTGCAGGGCATAGGCACAATGTGAACCCTTGACTAAGCTCCAAAAATTCCATGACGTGTTAGAGCAGCTCCAGAAAAACGTGTAAAGCTGCTGTAACGTGTAAAGCACTTTACGTCACGTGTAAAACACTTTACGTCACGTGTAAAGTGACGTGTAAAGCTGCTGGACGCAAAGACAGGCTAGTTCTGGTGACGTGAATCAGGGAGGATACTTAATGACTCTTAGCAGGGTCCTGGTTTAAAAAAATAAAAAGAAAGAAAGAAAGAAAAAGCAATATACTGGTATATTACTTGTGTTTTAAAAAATAAAGCTTGCCTAAAGATCAGTACAAAGCAGCCAGACTAGTCAGCCATTCAGACCTTTAATTCACCACTGGCTCACACCTTTAATCCCAGCAGCCACACTAGTTAGCCATAGAGACCTGGCGGTGGTGGTGGTGGTACAGGCCTTTAATCCCAGTCCTAGAGAGCAATATAAAATGGGAGGAGACAGGTCTCAAGCGAGTCTCAATCTGAGGATTCGAGGAGGTAGGACTGCCCATTTTTGGTCTGAGGCAGAGCTAAGAGCCCGTGGCTGGCTGCTTTGCTTTTCTGATCTTCAGGTGGAACCCTAATATCTGTCTCTAGGTTTTTATTATTCGTGCTACAAAGCAACATAGTTTCACCAAGACAGTGACTTGATAAGGAAAACCTCATTTTAAAGACTTAAATCTTATTGGATACTGAGCATGGCCCTACCCCCAAAACACATGTCCAAGTTAAAGAGACAGCTATCATCAGTGGCATTCAAAACATCTGCTGTGAGACAGCCCTGGGAAAGAACTGCAGTCGAGGTGGGAAGATGTGTGACCCAAGGGATTCAGAATGACTCGCATTTTGAGGAAGAGTCAAACTGAAGAATCAATAAGCAAGCAGCAATATGAGAAGAGAATATAGGAAAGGGATGTGCATGGGAGTTATGACCTCCACTGAGAAGTCAAAGGCAGCTCAAAATGAGGCCATATGGGTAAGGTCTGGGTACTGAGACACTAAACAAATATGGTGCACAAAGGCTTTCTGTTTTTGAGATGAAGTCAAGGGTGAAATGTTTATATGCTCTGGTTCCCAACGAGAAGTTACAAAACAAGAAAAATAGAAAATCAAGAGTGCAAAGAAAATCTCAAAATGTTATAAACTAGCCCAAAGACTCCTCAAAGTCTACACAGAGATGACATTTGCCAAAACATTCTTAGAAATCCCAGATAACACGATCAAAGGATGGCTCTACCTCTGCTGCCTCTCATTGTGCTGACAAGGAACATGTTTTAGAAGCACAGACCATCTGAGCATGGTAGTGCACACCTTGGAGTCCAGCAATAGGGAGGCAGAGGAAGACTGATTTCCATGAATTCTAGGTCAGCCTGGTCAACAGACAGAGTCCCACGACAGCCAGGGCTATGCAGAGAGACCCTGTCTCAAAAACCAACATCAACAATATGGAGTAATAAGGCTCAGAAAAATGAGAAGCAATGCAGGAGAGGAGAATTCTGGAAGCTGGAAAAAGAATGATTGGTGGTGACCAGGGACCTGGAGGCAGGAAGATTGAAACATGCTCACTGATACCTCCAAATCCCAGAAAGACTTAGAAACCAGAGGTATCAGGAACTCAAACTAAGGCATGAGTTAGAAGACGGCCCGGACTACAGAAGGGAAACCTTGTTGGAAGGAGGAAGGGGAGGGGGTTAGGAGGATGGGGAAGAAAGAAAGAATTGAGAGAGGATACATTCCACATCATTATTGTCTGTATTCAACAACATATGGTTAATTTTCACTCATTTAATTTCCAAAATATTATAATTTCCTTATTTTATGAAGAACCAAAGTGAAGACTATAAAAAGGCATGGAATAAAACTGAAAACAGCATGGTTGATAAACTACATTAATGCCATCTATTAGGGATTTTTAAACGACTAGCAACAAAATTAAATATTAAATTTAAATAGTGTGCTTGGTTGAATTCATAAAGTATTAGTATCTCATTTCATTCCAGACACTCTGAGGAAAGAAATCTAATTTTAAAAACAAAATCAATTTCAATTTTACAGGGGCAGTAATTATGGAAAGATGCTTAAAGGACATATACCAGAGGGGAATATTTGGATATGAAGTTACCTGAAACAATTATTTGCTGCTTATTGAATGTAATAATTTAAACACCTATTCACATTTGTTATAGATAAAAAAGTATAAAAAGCAGAAAAACTCTATTTGATGGTGTGTGGTGGACTGAGAGAGAAATGTCCCCTACAGGCTCATGTATTTGAACACTCAGTCCCCGGCAGGGGGCATTTCTTATGGCAGTTAAAGGACCTCTAACCTCTCTAGGAGGAAGTGTGCCACTACGGGTGGGCTTTGAGTTTATAACATCACCCCACTACCCCACTTCCAGTTTACGCCCTCCGCTTCCTTCCTGTAGACTGAGATATCATTTCTTATGATTCTCCCTCTGGCACTGTAAGCCCTAATATTCTCTTTCTTCCATAATTTGCTTTTGTTCATGGTGTTTTATCGCAGCAATAAAAAGCTACTGATACATGGTGCAATGAAGGTTATATACTATGCATGCAACTTCTTAATAAAGTTCATTTGATGTCAACACTAGAAAGATAGTAAAGCAGAGATTTTATATCTTATTTTTATAAACTCAATAAATCAGGTGATATTAGAGCCTGAGAGAGCTCAGGATTTCCCGGGTCCTAGGACATGCGAGACCGTATCAGTGAACACAAAGTAACAGACTCAAGAGTAACAGAGCCGTAATAAACCGCTAGCGCATGGGGGAATCAATGTCCACACATTTCTATCGCTAATTTCTGTACATAAAGGGCTCTATCGCCACCACAGTTACAGATAAAATTGGAAACAGACAAAACTGACGTATAGATCATAAGAATACACTATCTTCAGTTTTGTTCACACTGGCGGAATGAAATAGGAAGAGAAATAGATCACACACTAAGTGATAGAGAAACAGCTAATGAGGGTCAGCAGATGGCTCCGAAGGTAAAGGCACTTGTTGCCCAGCACGACGACAACCTGAGTGTGACCCACAGGACTCACGCGGTGGGAGAAAAGAACTGACTACTACAGGTATCCTCTGACTAACACATGTGCGCCTGCACACACACCCCCCCACACACACACTAGTTACACACCGAGAAAAGAGAAAGTAGCCTGGCAGGGTAATTGTTTTTTGACAATTTTTTTTTCCTTTTTGTACCATGACCCAAATGAGGTTAGTAAGCACACTGGGGCCGGAAGGTCACTTAGCTTTTATTCTGACTGTGGTGACTGTGTGCTTCATCCCGAGAGGAAGTACAGCCTCCCAATCTGATGTGACTGGTTAATTCACTGTAATTGCAAAGGTGGCTAAGCACAGGAGGAAAGGCTCAGGCACTCTGGTCATCAAGCTTCAGGAATGCACAGGAACATTTTTGTCAACAACATTTCTACTGGTGGTTGGGGGAGAGAACTAAAAGATTTGGGTCAACATTTTATAAAGAGTTGGAGATATTTGTGGAAGTTCCCTAGTAAGCTTGCCACTTGGATAGGCAAAAACCTTACGGTGGGTAGATGTTTTGAAATCCGATCTTTTACATACTAGAAAGCAGATGTTGTAGGGTAATTCTTATGGAATTCTTATGAGTATATCGTTATGGAGACAGAGAGGATTGTGGCTCAATGCATAGCAGATCAGTCAGTCAATAGCTTGTTGGACTGAAACCATGGAAGATACCAAAGGGGGGGTTGACAATAAAACTCTTCAGTATTAATTTTATTTGTTACCAATGTGAGCAGGGTGGTGGTGGCATGTACCTTTAATCTGCCTACTTCGGAGGCAGAGGCAGGTGGATCTCTGTGAATTCAAGGCCAGGCCAGCCTGGTCTACAGAGTGAGTTCCAGGACAGGCTCCAAAGTTACAAAGAGAAACTCTGTCTGGGGAAAACACACACACACACACACACACACAACATAAAACAAAAGAAAACAATCACCATTGTGGTGGAGTGTGACTGTGGGGACCTGAGAACAATGTACGTGGGAAGCAAGTATGTAAAGGAGAAGTGGAAAAGCAGACACAGGCTCGGGCGCCCAGCATTCCCATCTGTCACCTCACCCTCTGCTGAGCTCTGAAGATCTAAAGGCCTCTGAGATCCTGAGGCCAAGACTTTACTGTGATGCGCAGTAAGCAACTGGGAGGAGGTAAGGCTGCAAGACCATGTCAGAGCCGACTCAGGTGCCATTCTCAACAGTCATTCATCTAGTGTTCAGTGTAGAGAGCACTGAATTCCTGCAGAAGGCCAGGAAAGAAGCAAAAAGGACTACTGCCTAGGATGAAGTCACATGCTGAGTCTCAGAGACACTCCAAATACCTGTTTCCTTGTTGCTAACCAACTGGAGCACATCCGGACAGTGGAATACAACTCAGCAATTATAGACAAACAAACAAACAAACAAAAACCTGATAAAAACAAACAAATGAATTGCAAACACTATGCTAAGTCAAAGAAGCCAGATTTGAAGGTTGACATTCTGTGTGCATCTTTCTTCAAAAGGGAAAGTAAGTGACAAGGGGAGGAGCTGATGGATGCTATAAAGTAGTCCCACACTAGCTCAGAATGGAGTATAATAAAGGGTTCTTTATTTAGCGGTAGACTCACAGATAACAGTCCTCTGAATAAGCAGGGAATGGGAACCAAATCCAGGAAGGGGGGGAGGGAGAGGGAGGATGAGGGGGAGAGGAGGGAGGAGGGGAGAGAGAGAGATTGAGAGAAAGAGAGAGAGAGAGAGAGAGAGAGAGAGAGAGAGCACTTTACAGCTGCAGTTGTAGTATAAGAGACCACGTCCATGTGGGCTGGTATCTTAAAGGCTATTGGCTGAAGGAGTGAGTTCCCATAGCAGGGAGGAGACTGAGAAATAGGGTATGAGGATGTTTTCAGGGGCCTAGAAATATGATGTCTTGTATTTAGTTATAAAAGTGTACATATCATATGAAGTTCAGATTTTACATTTGTAGACTGTATACAGCCAGAGTGGGAGGGGAGAGAGATTAACACCAATTCCATATAAGCTATCACAATACTGGTTGCTTCAGCCATTATCCATACAAAGAAACACCACTAGTATTAACTTAATTAATACTTTATATATCAGAGCTGTCCAGTGGGGCTGTTGCTCACTACTGTAACTTGAGGCACTTGTTTTTCACATTTTTCTCCAATCTTTCTGCCAATTTACCCTTTCTATAAAGGGAAGGGAAAGGAAGGGAAGGAAGGGAAGAAAGGGAATGAGAAAGAGAAAATGGCCTTGAGGCATCACAGTGGCATGTTTAACTCAAAAAGGAAGTATTTTTCCACGTGTGTGTGTGTGTGTGTACCATGTGTGTGCATATATATCGACATATATATTGAGTACATACACATGTTCATCTGTGTGTGTATCTATGTGGCGACCAGAGGTTGACATTTGGTATCTTACTAGATATCTCTCTCTCTCTCTCTCTCTCTCTCTCTCTCTCTCTCTCTCTCTCTCCTATCTATCATCTTCTATATACTTATTTACTTATATTGGGGCTGGATCTCTCCTTGAGCCCAGAGCTCCCTTGCTCTAGTATGGCTGGCTTCCTATGGAGACTGTCTTCACCCTCAATGTTCTGGGATTACAGCCAGGTGGTCACATCCACTCAGCTTTTTCTTGGTTCTGGAGATTTGAACTCAGGCCCTCCTGCTTGCCAGCCTAGCTAAGCCTTCTCCCCACCCACCCTCAAGCCAATTCCCCCCAGTAAATAAACTTCAAAACCATATATTTTACTTTGAAACAAATTCCATTGGGATTCAAATTGGACTTCCATCTAATTGTGAGATGAATTGAAGAGGCTTACAAAACAGCTCTCCCATTTAAACACGCAAACCAAACAGTCCCCGTTTATTTTTATGCCATTGGGGACTATTTCATGGATGCTATTGTAGGGATCTTCAAAAGATCTTGCTACTTTCGTATGCAAAAGGGTAAAGTGGTTTTTTGTTTTGTTTTTGCAATAAGTTTTCACTCTCTCTTTCTATATATTTGGGAACACTGTTCCATTGGGTGGGTATATTTAAATATTTTATGATACAACTTAATGGAATTCTCTTATGACTGTCAAAGCTTTTGTTCTTTCTCTGGGGAGTCTTTACATAAAACAAGGTGAGGACTGTAAACACCTTGGTGTTGCCCTTCCACATCTCAGGGTGCCTTCTGTTTCTAGCCTCAGTCCAGACCAGCACCTGTCAGGACAACCTCAAGCTTCAGTAGCAGCAAGGCCTTTGTGTTCCCAGCAATTTTATTTGCTCATTACTTTGAAGGTTTATTTCTCTTTGTGTGTGCACGCAAATGTGTGGCATGCATGTGCAGGAGCCTGTGAAGGCTGGAGGAGGGTGGGGGATGCTATGGAGCTAACGTTACATACTGGCAGTTCTGAGTCCCTTGATGTGGGTGCTGGGAAATGACTGGGGTCCTCTAAAGGAGAGGTGTGCGCTCTTCATTGCAGAACCTCCTTCATAACACCATAGTGATTTTAATGGTCATGCCTGTGGGGACTAATTTTTTAACTACTACTTTAAAAAGTGGTTAAAGAAAACAAATTTATCATGTTCCGCCAGTATTTATCAGCTAGGGACCAGTCATAATTAAACACAGCAGGCCAAACAAATATGGCCAAGGATATTACTACAAAATAAGAATTTTACTATGGAAGAGTAATTAATTAACAGTAAAAGTGAGCTCCGAGACATATGGCCGGTCCAGTACAATGGATCCCCAGCAAGAGGATGTTCAGTTTGAGACCATGTACTGGCTCAAAAACCAAAGGAAGTACACCGGAAGGACACTTCCAAGTTTGCACTAAAATTGTAAATATGAGACAACAAGGCAGAACCCAGGAGATTGGCATCACTTCGTCATTCACTGGCTGCCTATGGAGTCCAGGTCCTAACACGAAAGCCTCAGTCCTCTCAGGAGGCTCATGGCTTATTGGCAGCTGAATCTAAGCGTCACTTTCAGTTGTCAGAGCTGACATTAATCAGCATCCTAAGAGGACCATCTGGCACCCGCAGCAAGTGAACACCACGTACTTGGTAAGTAAAGATTGTAGACGGTTCATGGTATGTTTTATCCCGAAAGAGGATCTCTCGGACATCCAGTCATCAAGTAAAATTCTCCAGGGTGTATTGTATATGTCTAGCTATGGTCTCACCATTTTGTACAGCTCCTCCATTTTGATTGAACATTCTTAAAATGAAAGCAATTTGGTTCTGATAACCACACTGACTCATATTTCTAGAGCTGTGCCTTCCCTACCCTCACAGCTGACTCAGACATTCTGACTGCAAGCACCAACTATGGATCCATCACATGGTAAAGAACCTCCTCCATGTCTCTGAAACATATAAAAAGAGACCCAGACTTGGCCACATGGTCCTGAATTCTCCTCAGAACGTCCCCCCCCACACCCAGCGCTGTCTATGTATTAATAATGTCTAATAAATCTCTTCAAAGGCAATCAGCCTTGGTGTCTTCCATGAACCCTAAAATCCTACCCTCTTGGTATCAATCTAAATACACGGCTGCTGCTGCAGTGTTCCATAGCCGCTATTCAGATTTCTAATTTCCACTTTATTATTTTTACCCAGACACAAAGAAGATATTAGAGGAAAAGAACCTACCCATCTCATTGAGCCTTACAGCAGCTCCTGTAACTGAGACGGCCAGGATCGATCGTGATGCCAACCGTCATAATGTTAATTACAAAATAAAAATGCTGCTTTATTGAGATTATTCTCCTCGAATGAAATCCCTATATTTTATAGAATTTCTTTTTTTTTTTTAGTTATGAAAAGCCACAGATATTTCAATCATTCATCCCACACATAAAACAATGAAGGTATCATAATAACAACAAGAACCCGAGAAATTGATTTCCCCTTGCGCAGATCCCAAACTTCAACCTCAAGTTCCATGGCCAGATGCAAAACTGGAAGTCACGTTGGAACAGATGCTCAGCCAAGATTTTTTTATTCCTTATTAATTTTGTTCAGACAAGATCTTAACAGCACGCAGTGGAAGGTAAACCCACAAAGAGGCACAATTATGACTAATTTTAATTACTTTCCAGAATCTCTACTTGTTTGCGAAATTGACTATGTTTCTCACAAGCTAATTATCTAGCTACATAGTTAAAAGTTTGCAAAATGGAATATTCCCCATTCCTGTCTAGCAGGAAGTTGCAGCTAATGGGATGAAGGCCGCTTGCACTGAATTTCAATGGGCTACTCCAGTGTCCAGACGGAGCAAGATCCAGACATCTAGGATGATCAGTCAGGAAGAAACATGGTTATTAGGTGGCATTTCTTTAAAGGAATTACATATCCCAAATGCTGCCCAGGGAAAAATCTCCCATATTTAGGTAAAACCATTATCGTAAGTCAAAAAGGGAAACAGGGCTTGGGAGATGCCTCAGCTGGTAAAGTGTTTGCTGGGAACTGAGTTCAATCCTTTAAATACAACTTAAAAACAAACAAACAAACCCCCAAAATAAAACAACCACTAAAAAAATAGAGCATGATCCATAAGAGGATGGCTGAGCCTTGTTGACCAGTCAGCCTAGTACACTGGTGAGGGACAGGTTAAAAAAAAGGAATGAGGGACCCCATGTCACAAATCAAGGTGAAGAGTGGTTGCTGAAATCACCGAAGGTTAACTAATCTCTGTATGCAAACATGAACACATCCAGGCACATGCTTCTACACACACACACACACACACACACACACACACACACACACACACACCTATGAAGTCGCCCAGGAGTTGTTCCAGTCCTTTCTGTTGCCTCCTCCAACTCAACATCCTTCCAACCATTATTCCAACCACACTGTCAAATCACATTGTCCTTGCCTTGACTGCCCGCACTCTTTACAATTAGGTCCCTGCCCAAGACATTGTCAGGCTACCCTCTTCCCTCTTAGCCTGCAAAACTGGGTGCCAAAACCTCCTTTGCAAGAACTTTTCCTATTGGTTTCCAACTCAAAGTGGGAGATATGTCTGGTCCTAGTACATTTGGACCCCTACCTGCCCCCATCTCCACGTAGGGGTCACACCCATGCAAGCTACATCTTGGATACCATCCACTGTCTCTCCTTACAAGGATGCTTCCTCCCCAAAGACAGGCACCTTTTGTTTACAGACTGCCCTAGAGGGCCCAGAATATGGCAGTCCCTGAGGGGACCAGGGGATGTGCTGGGTTCCCCCCATCCTAAAGGCAGGACAGAAAGGAAGAAGGCCTGGTGTGCACAGCTGGAATGGAATTCTGCTCACTTTGACTATGACTCTAAGCAAGGAAAGAGCCTGGCAAGAATGGAAGAAATATAGCGACATGTCCAGGCCTTCAAAAAGTCTCAAACCTATAGTTAAATGGAATGTCCTACAATTTCTGCACTGAAGGTTTTTTTTTACTGTTTTTTTTTTAATTTCTTAAAAAAAATTTAAGATACATTTTCTCCTTCACTACTATACTGAATACACATTTTCAAACTTTCTATGAGAGGGGGTTATAGGGAAGATGTTTAAATATTAGGAAATCACTTCAAATTCAGCCTACCCCCTCCCTAAAGACACCTCTCTCTCCAGACCATGTTGCTCTGAGCAACACTGCCTGAAAACTTGGAAGCACATTTCTGGTTGCTTATCAAAGACTCCATCAACAGAAACAATCCAATGCACCAGCTATTAAACCAGGTACAGTTTAACCAAGATATCTCAGATCCAAACACTGAAAGCTGAAAGACCTCTTTTGGTAGCTATAATACAAGGTACAGATACAGGGAATAAAACGCCATCTTTAACACCTAGAAGAATTAATCCCGTTAAAATGTTTATGCAAGCCTAAGTGACCTGTAGGCTCAAGTGCAAGCCCTGTCAAAATCCCAAAGTCAGTTGTCACAGAAATGCAAAACAACAACAACACACATTTGCATGATACCACAAACAGATCTTGAATAATCAATGTAATCTTGGGCAAAAGGAGCAAAACTAGAGGTAACACACAACCAGATGTCAAAATATAAAGCAGAACTCAGTAATCAAAACAGCACGGCACAGGCAGGCACAAAATCAGACACATCCACCAAAGAATAGAGTTGAAGGGAATTCAAGGGACAGGTTGTTTTTGAGATTGTAATTTAATTCTGTAATTTAATTATGTTTCTCCCTTCCCTTACTGCCCTCTGAACTCTCCCACATATTCCTCCCCTTTCTCCTTCAAATTCATAGCCTCTTTTTTGCATTTATTGTGATTGTATACATATATGTATTTGCATATATGTATAAATTTCTAAATATAAGCTAATGAGTCCATACAATGTTTTATATATCTTCAGAGCTGACTATTGGCCCCCGAACTGCCAGTTGGTGTGTTCCTCCCTGGGGAAGACCAATTCTCCCTTTCCCAGCTTTTCTCAGTTGCCTGCAGTTCCTTATGTAGGACTGGGGTCTTGTGGGCTTTTCCCATCTAGTTTGGCAAGGGACTTTTGATCAAGATGCCCAGAACACTCAGGGGAAAGTGCTGTCTATTTAACAACTAGTGTTGAGATTTTTGGATCCTTATACCATGGGCAAAAGTGAACTCAAAGTATAGTAAAAACCTTGGCTTGATGGATGGCATAATCCAAACAAGAGAACCCAAGTGACAGAGGTAGAATAATCACTGTAGGTACTGGGCTAGCCCAGGCTATATGAAAGAATCCCCGCCTCAAAAACCCAAAAACTTTGTGCATGGGTATATGTGCTAGTATATGACATGGGTATTATATATAACAATTATATATAATATATACATAAAATGTGTGTTTACATATGTGAGAGTGCACGCATACATGAATGCATATATGCATATATTTCTTCACCGGAAGAAAACACAGAATGGTTGGGGCAGTGAATTCAAGCAAAAATAAATACATAGAATTGCATTAAACTAATAGGCTTCACAGCAAAACAAACAGTTACCAAACAAACAGTTACCATAATGAAACCATTTTGTTAAGACAAGAAACGTTTGGAGCCATCAGTTGGATAAAACTTTATTATCCAAAATGTTTAAGGAACTCAAACAATACCAAGAAAACGAATGACCTAATTATATTTTGTGAGCAGACACTTACACAGACATGCAGGTGTATGAAAAGATGCTCCACTCATACGTGGATGGGAAAATGCAAATCAAAAGCAGAGAAAGGCGGGGTACATGAGTTCGACTGGTTTATTGGTTCAAGGAGAGAACAGCAGGAACGCAGGCTGGTGTGCGGAAAGAGAGTCCTGACACAGTGGGGAGAACGAAAACTAGTAAAGGCATTGTGGGAAACCAAGCCTTCTCAGAACAGGAAGAAGACAAGATAAAGAGGTCCCCTATTAGGCACAAACTAAACGGAAATGAGATTGCAGTCCTCTACTTTACTTTCTGAGACAGGGTCTTTCACCGAACCTGGAAATTCTTGATCAGCTAACCTGGCTGGACAATAACCTCCCCGGATGCACTTGTGCTTGTTACCCCTTCCACTGGCTGCTACATCCAGCTAGCATGTGGATACTGGGATCCCCACGCAGGTCTTCAGGATGAGGAGGCAGGCTCACAAATGACTGAGCTCTCACCTCAGCCTTAGGGCTTGCAAGTGTGTTCAGTTTTCCTCAGTGTAACAATATCTGGTCTCGCTGCAGGGAGTCTAGTCCAATGGACAGGGAAGTTCTTCTACAACCTTCCAAGCACAGAAATGATGGGTTATTTCAGTGTGGACAGTGCAGTGTTTGGCTCCTAGAAATTCCTTCAAAAAGAAGGCAGGAAGAGCCTGACAGCTGAAGTGAATCTTACTGCTAATCTGGGTTTGGAAACACCTAGACGGATCACTTCGGACATATCTGTGAAGATGTCTCTGCAGAGGTTTCTTTAGAGAAGACAAAAGACCCACCCGAAATGTAGGCAGCACTTTCTTGTGGGCTGAGGTCCCAGACCGAATAAAAAGACAACCAACTGAGCACCAGAGTTCATCTCTCTCTGCTTCCTGACTACAGATACAATGTGTACAATGGCCCAAGCTCCTGCACTATGATTTTTCTGCCAATATGGATAGTTCCTGTCAACCGTGAGCTTAAACAACACATTCCTCCTGAAGGTACTTTCATTGATGATTTAAAAATTAGCAACACAGTGAGGAAGGGAGGACTTGAGAACCAGCTCACTCCCATCTTGCCTGCGTCTCCTGCCTGGCCAGACAGAGCTCAGGACCCAGTGAGGTTTTGGAATGGAGACTTGGGGAACCCCAGTGTCCAGACACACTGTGTACAGATGGCATGGGTAAACAAAGCCAGACCTCGCCATGACAATCCCCATCAACCCCGATGCCACAGGAGTACCCAGCGGTGGATCAGAAGAGAGAGTATCCATGATCGATCCTCAGGAGCAAGCATGGCAAAACCAAGTAAGCATCTAGAAAGAGGGGGTAGGTACCACACACAGGCATGCCATTCAGAAGAAGACCCAAAGCTGCAGGGTGGGTTGAATGAGCCAAAGGTGACCACATGGGGACTTAAGCTGGGTCTCAGGACAATTCACACATCCACTGAGACCCACTATGCTCCTTAGCATTTACTGCATTTTAAGCGCTGTGCTGAGGATGGAAATATATATATACCACTATGTCCCTGCTTCTGCATCTACTGAGAAATGATCTTTAAAAAGAAACAATATGTAGGATGGCAGGGTCACAACCAGGACATAATGGGGATGTATGGGGGAACGTGAGGGGTACCTAGCCAGGTGGAGATGGGTGTGGGAGGGGAGAACATCAGCACCACAAAAGTGCAGCTGTGTAATCACAATGCTAAGAGCCCAAGAGTTGGTGCTCAACAGTGCTGGGGAAGGGGCAGGGATACACAGTCTGGAGAGGCAGGAAGTGACCCAACAGCAGAAAAGGGGACGAAGGTACTGGCTGGCAGTTCTTTGGCATAAACTGATCCTCTTATGGTTGACCCTTTATCACAAGCCAAGAAATCTTAGAAAGCAGGGCTGGGGGTGGGAAAAGCACTAGTCGGTTTTAGTTGACTACCGTTGGCCTCCATCTTATGCACAGTCTGCTACTGGCAGACACCGTTGTTCCGCAGTCCACAGCATTCAGTGTGAGGGGAAAGAGGCAGCGTCTTGGGATGAGCACACGCTACTCACTAACTCCCAGGGATATCAGCATTAAACACAGGCTCCATGCCTGGCAGTTTATGAGTAGGAGGGGGGAATGATGGGACTGGTTTTCCTAAACTTTGTTTCCAATCACTGGTACCCAAAAAAGCTAACTGGCCCAAATTACCCTGAAGTAACACTTAATCCCCTAGACAGTATGATCGTTAGACGTGCTTGACTTAACGTTTGGCAGGATTGGGAACCCCTGGTTGTGTCTATGCGGATATATCTCCAGAGAACTTTCACGGATGAGACGAGGCCAACAGAAATGCGGGACCCACCCTCAGGCTTGGTCTCAGACTAAATAGAATGGATGGAAGGAGGAGATGAACTTAGTGCCAGCTGCCTGCCACTTCCTGACTGGATGCACTGTGATCAGTCCCCTCATGCTCCTGCCGTCCTGTCTTCCTCACCCTGGTGGACTGTAAACTGTAGAGCACAAGCCAAAAGAAACCACTCCTCTCCCAGTTGCCTCTGTCAGGTATCTTGTCACAGAGGTAGAAAAGTAACTGGTACACATAGACATTCCCCAGTGTGACATGTTGGTCACTGGATATTGTGAGGGCAGCGGTCTCAGGAAGGAAGACTTGGGGAAGGGTACACACCAAGAGTGGAGTTCTTCTTGGTTCTAAAACGAGGGTGGGACACTCTCAGAGAAGATTCCAGGGCTCTCAGGCGAGGGGGTGTGTCAGGGGCAAAGCCCCCCTCCCTGCTTCCTGGCAGGGAGTCCTTGTGGGACACCCTCCTATGCCAGCAGCCTTGATGAGCAAGCTGGGCGAGCCCCAAGCCTACGCTTGACAAACTGAACTGCTCATTTTCCATCTTTACTAGTAAAGCACACAATTACGAAAAACTGTCAGTTCAGAACACGGTGATTGCAATTACGCTGGACCCATGAAAGGAACTGCTATTCTTTATTCTCTCTCTCTTAGATTGTTTTCTATATTTTAGACATGTAAGAATATATGATGTTCTGACCTCTCTAACTCAGATTGCTAGTATGAAAAGCGTTAATTGGTAGAGAATGTGATTTTTAGGACATACAAAAACTTTACTAAAAAGTAGACAATGTAGGGTGTAACCATATACTTGAGAGGCGGACGCAGGAGAATCAGGAGTTTAACATCAGTCTTGACTAGAAAATGAGTTCAAACCCAGCCTGGGCTATAGTAGACCACATGTCAAGAACAGCAACAAACAACAGAAAGAATGTAAGAGTATAAAGAGTGGGTCGTACCTAATATCTGCTTATAGTTCTATGAATAAGCATAATATTTTTCTTTCTCTTCTGAGAACTCAAGAAACATATTCTTACTCCCAATTATTGCTGCTCATTGCTGATCAAATAACCTAAGCCATGGCTTCTGTATATACACACACACACACACACACACACACACACACATTCTTATTTCATTTTTTGCTGTTGTTTGTTGTTCTTGTTTTTGTTGTTCTTTTGTTTTTCGAGACGGGGTTTCTCTGTATAACATCCTTGGAACTCGTTCTGTAGACCAGGCTGGCCTCAAACTCACAGTGATCCTCCTGCCTCTGCCTCTGAGCGCTGGGATTAAAGGAATGCACCATTATGTCTGGCACACAACATTCTTATTTCTAAACAGTCTTTCATTACCTTAAGTGACATGGCTTCAAATCACCTCTGGATATAATTAAAACAGAATCCTTTTTCTTGATAAGAAATAACTCAAGGAAAAACCCTCTTTATACACAAATGAGAAACAAATAGTTTCAAGGTGGACTCTATATGAGAAACAAGTCCCCAAGATGCCCCTGCAAACAGTGCCCTGTCAACCTGTTTCTACCACTTCTGTATCATTTCCTCATCCTTCCCTGCTGGATGAGATGACTCACCTTGCCAGTGAAGATGGCGCGGGTCACTCCTACATAACAAGAGAGAGACAGTTTGAGAACAGAGAAGAGAGAAGCCAATGACATTAAAAATGCTGGATATTTATGTATTCATTTGTTGAGAAAGGATCTCATGTATCCAGGCTGACCTTGAATTTGCTATACAGCCCAGGCTGTCTTTGAAGGTCTTGCCCTCCTGCTTTGAACTCACAAGTGTTGTGATTACAGTTGTGTACTGTAACACACTCTGTTTTTAAAAAGAGGGCACTTCTGAAAGAAGAAGAAGAAGCCAGGCATGACGGCTCGTGCCTGTAATAGAAGCACCTGGGGAACTGCCACAAGTTCAGGGTCTACAGAGTAAGCTCCAGGTCAGTTAGGTAATGGAGTGGGCCCCTGTGTCCATAAAGCTAAAAGCAAGCAAACAGCAGCCACTTTCTATCACAGATAAGCACCACCCCGGAAGCAGCCAATGCTCCTGAGGCTCAGACCCTCATCTTCTCATCGGATCCTTTCCAAAGAAGAGGATGAGGTTTCTACTTGAGGAGAAACTGAAAGTACATCACTAGACCAGAATTATCAAGCTCGAGAAAAATCCAAGTCAAACATTACCATATTATTAAGTTGAACGATAATTTTAATGGGGCTAATTGATTTTTAACATTCTAAACAATAAGCACACACAATTTACCACTTAATTTGCTTTTGTATACATTTCTAAGCTACTCTCTTTCCAAATATCTTTGAAAGACGCTAATGTGTGTGGTTCTGAATTTTACAGATCATTAAATTATATAATCAAACATTTTCATAAACGCAGAAGTCCTTAGCTGTGACCAATGTACCTCAGAATGTCGGAAAGGGGAGAAACTGAGGGAGACGCATGGGAAGGGGCAGCTTGAGCTGTCCATCCTATCCGTGAACCTACATTCTGTCTTCGTTTCTGTCACCGTGACAAACACCTTGACGACAATCAACACAGGGAGAAAGGATTTATTTGATATACAATTCCAGTGGCAGTCCTATCATTTCATGGGCGCTAAGGCTTGGGATCTCAAGCAGTTTGTCCCATCACATCCACAGCCAAGAGCAGACAGGGAATAAATGCATTTCTGCTCCTTTGCTCTCCCCAGCCCTTCTCCTCTTACACTACTGAGGCCCTCCAGCTTAGGGAATGGTGCTGCCAACAATGGGCTGAGTCTTCCCAAATCAATTAACAATTAAGACAATGCCCCCCAGGCAGGCCCACATATCAATCTAATCGAATCAATTCTACATTAAGGATCTCTTCTGGGCAGTTCGAGATTGTCTCAAGTTGAGAGCCAAAACTCACCTTCACAGCTTACAAAATTATTTTGAAAGCAGAAGAATTGTATTACATGTGGTAATGGACACCTGTAATCCCCAAAGGTGAAGACAGAGGGACAATGAGTTGGAGGTCAGCCTGGGCTACAGGTGAGACCTTGTTCCAAAGACAGACTAGGGCTTGGGGGAAGAAAGAGACAGGGGAGGAGGAAGAATCAAGAATGGAGGGGATATTCATGGGGGAGGGGAGAGTCTAGTGACCATAACACTAATCTCTCAAGGAAATATTTGTTTATAATGTGAGGCCGACAACTTGACAACAATTGAAGCAACTTCTAAAAGCCCAGATATAAGAAAGTAATTGACACTTAAGGAAATATTTAAGTCTCACAAAGCAGGTGAGCCACACAGTTGTGCAGCTCCTTCAGGCTGACCCTTATTATTTAGTAATAGTGATGGTTGTGGGGTGATCTTCAGAGATGTGGAAAGAGCAAAGCATGAGCTGGTGGGTTAATTATACAAATGCCTGCTATGCCTGTGTTCATGCAGGGGTGCACATGTAGGTGTAGTGGTTGGTGCATGCATGTAAAAGGCATGAAACTTGCCAAGTCGGCTATGCTGGCTTGCAGGGAGCCTTGAGGAGTATCCTAGTTCCGTCTCCCCAGTGCTGTACTACAGCTGTTTGCGGTCACATCTGGCTTTAAAAAAACAGGGCTGGAGGGATGGCTCGGCCGTTAAAGGCTAGGCTCACAACCAAAACTATAAAAACAAAGAAACAGCCACAAAAAGAAAAGAGGGGGGCGGTTCTGGAGACAGAGGTCAGGTCCCCATGCCTGTAAAGCAGCACTTCACAGACTCACCTATCCCCAACCCCGAACCCCTCTTTTCTTTATTAATCACCCAGTCACGGGGACTTCATCACATCAGCACAAACAGCCCTACAGTGTTCAGAAAATAGAGAGGTGTGGGAATTGAATTCCAGCTGGCGCCAGTTTTAGAGAGCACGCAGGATGTGAACTTTGAAATGATTTTGTCACAGCAAACCACAGAGGGTCACTGTCACGAGGCGTGGCCTTTGATAAAGGATAGGCAGCACAAGAGGGCTGGGTGTCTGCAGAGACAACAAGCTATCAAGTCACGACTTTTGTCATTTCAAGATTATCCCACCCATCTCCAGCCAAACACATAAAAAATTCCCTGCAGTCCAGTTTGTAGGCTTAGATTATTCCATGTTCAATGTAAATTCTGTTTCTAAAGTCAGTGACATAAAGGAAATTGATAGATTGTTTTTTAGGTAGAAATATTTTTTTTTAATTTTGCACTTCACACTACAAAGTAATTCAAATTATGGTTACATTTTCACAAATGAGATCTTCATTCAAATTTATTATTTATTAGATTTATTAATATCATCACCATTATTATTATATGTGCACATGTGTGTATGTGCACATGATGTGTATGCAGACCATCAGTGTGGAGGTCAGGCCACCTTGAGGAGTCATTCGTGACCTTCTACCTTTACATGGCTCACGGGGATCAAACTCAAGTTGCCAGGCTAGATCAAAACATGTTACCCATCAAGCATTCTCCCTGTCTCCTCCATTCAAATACTGTAGTAGGGAATTCTCTTAGCCAGCGAGAGCCAGTGTGGCCCATAATTTCTATAACTCATGAAGACATTTCCCATGAGCTGCTATTTTTCCAAATCAATGCCATCGAGTATGCAAGGAGACTTTATTCCTCCGCATGAAAGAGGCTGTGTGAGTCTGCTTAGACTGCCAGCATGCTAGCATCTCATGTCCAGAACATTCTTTGGCCTTTATTTCCACAGGGGTCTCAGAACAGATAAGAAACTGTTGAATGAACGCAAACCTTATTAACTAGGAATATGTTAAAGCCCTGCCTTTGCTGCGTGAGGTTTTAAGCGGAAGAAGAGGGATTCCCAAGCGCTCTGTCTCCCCTGTCAACACACACAGTAGGCTTTTTGTCGCGTTGGTTTACGGCACAGCAGCAATGTCTCAGTCTGCGAGAACTAGAATCCACGCGCAGAACCGCTAAGGAAATAAAACCCTGTGTGAAACAACTTTAACCACTTACGCTGTGCAGTTTCAAAGAACAATGGGCAGAAGCCAATTAAAGAGCCAGTTTTCATTTCCTCAACTGGCCTTCAAGGACAGCGGTGGGAGAAGGCGGTGTTGGCAGCTGGCTCCTCGGCACTGAAGTTGGCTGGACCTGCTCTGATGCCTTCAGATGCCTGACTTTGGAAAGCTCCCGTTCTTTGCTAGCTATGGCCCTCCCCTCTTCCTCGTCTTCTCTGCCGGGATGCTGATTCAGTGAAGACCGGGAGCAGGCTGTAGGTTATAGACCTCACCACCGGTACTTTGTAGACAAGGCGATTCTATTTTCATCCTGCACAGCCTACACCTGAAGAAAGAGGGGGACAGGTTGGCGGGTGTGCATCTGTCTTCAGAGGAAAGCCAATCAGAGCTATGATCTGAAAGATGCCTGGATCCAAACTCTGCCGCTCCCACAGACACTGAGATGGAAAAGCATTGGACACAAACAGCTCCCAGGAGCCCACAGTGCTAATGGAGGCCATTGCCCCTTCTTAACAGGCAAAAGCATTTCCTTCTTGAAAAGGTTGCTCATGCCCCCCAACTGTAGCCATTTCCAGGAGAGCTCTTCCATCTGGTGACTCAAGTCTTCCGTGAACACTTCTGTCTGAAGATGGCTGGGAACACAGGGCTCTGAGAGCAGTCCCTTGCAGCAGTGAGAAAAAACACTTAAGAAATGATGCAGAAGCTATAGTCGGCTGATGCCTTCTTTACTATACAACCCAATCCGAGTGTGCACCACACAATTTGGAACCTGGACAGAAGGGACAGGAGGGAATGGATAGAACTCAGACGCAGTGACAGAGCACAAGTTCGTAGCTACTTACTGAGACCCCTAAGGGCTTCAAGACACTGTTTCCGAACAGGATGAATAAAAACACTAGCTATGAAAGTAGGCATTTAAGGGTTTTTTTTTATGATTTCTAAATGTCATTTCCTCTTTAGCTTTTAAACATACAGTGTAAATTTAATTTTTCGTTGTCACCCATCCACTTTCTCAAGCAGACAGAAAGTGCCACTTTCAAAATGCCTTTGACCCAACAAACACTGCTAGAGGGAGCCAATCTTCAGGGACTCAGCCCGAATAAAGAACCGTGTGTCAGAGAAGGGGCTCAGGACTCATTCGGCACTACTGATTCCTGGCAGTAAAATTCTAACTATTTCATAATTATATTTTTATAAAAGTTAGAATAAAGAACATGCTTTTGACTGATAGAACTTATCACTTAGAATGGATGTTTGGAAGATAAAGCGATAGTACAGAAACAAGCTGGTGCCACGGGACCTCGGGTATCCACCTCAATTGAGAAGAAGCACAGGAGCGGAAAACCCAGAACTGATGGGAAATGAGTGAAGAACGCATTCTGAACAGGTCAAGATTTGCTCAAAGGAAGCAGAACAAAGAAAAATCAAGAGACTCGTGAGAGGATCGAGAATTAGCTCAGCAGTAAAGAGCACTTGTAGTTCTTGCAGAAGATGATTGTCTGGTCATGATTGTCATGGCCACTTGTAACTCCAGCTCATGGGATCTGTCGCCCTCTTCTGGCTTGCAAGGATACCTGCACTCACACTCACAGACCTATTCGGACATACACACATAGAGACATAATTAAGAACAAAGTAAATCTTGAAGTAAAGGAGAGAGGAAAGGCGGTAATCAGGAGTCGAGGAGATGACGACCGGATGCCATCCAAAGACAATGAGATGCCTCACGCCTGCAACTCTAGCACTTGGAGGGAAGGGAAGGCAAGAGGATCAGGAGCTCAAGATCATCCTCAGCTACATACGAAGCTAGAAGCCCAGCTAGGATATGTCATACTCTGTATCAACACCCACAGCATAGAAGTGGGGTACAGCGAGAGCAAGTATCCAGAGAGATAAAGGAAAGAAAGATTTGGGATAATAAATAGGGTTCACAGAGGGAAAGGAAAGTCACAAGGGTGTAAGGTATTCTCCGAAACAGGGATCAGCAGCTGCATTCCTGTCTGATAGTGTTAGATTAACAGTGGGGTGTCACTCAATCTGAGCACCCACTTATCTGTGTGAAACTCAGGGTGATTCTTTTTCTTTACAATCAATCTTTTGTTTCTGCTTTAAGGTTTCTGATATAGGTCTTCCTGGATGGTCTGATATTTGCTATGCAGCCAAGGCAGGTCTTGAACTTACTGCAATCCTCCTGGCTCAGCTTCCCAAGTGCAGAGAGTATCAGCATGCTCCGTTGTTAGAGGGAAAACAGGGGACAGGCAGTCATGCTATGTACCAGGAAACTTCGAGAAGTCTCAAAAAGGAATAATCAACTCTGGTCAAACAGATTCCAAGTGAACATGGTAGGGAAAAGAAATACTTTAAACCCATCAGTAGGAAGCCAGAGAACGACTTAGACAAGAATAGGCAGAGAAGAGAAGAAGGCAGAACACCAAACCCTATGGATCAGTCCTCCTTGAATCGGCTGCTTGTGTTTATAGGAGTGTCTGCTTCCATGTAACAATCTTGTTTGCTTTTTCTATCTTTGCCTTTCACCAAAATCTTCTTAACCAGGGTGCAAGAATGGAGAGATGCCAATGCCATTGCCACCGTTGGTTGACGGTGATTACTTCTATTATTTACTGATGATGTCAATGACAAACATGTCCTTCTGTCTGGCCATTATAAGAAAGAAATACCAAAAGACCACGGGAGTATGAGACTACTGAACAAGGCTATGAGGATCAGTTAGTGACTGTGGGAAGAAGGGGCCTCTGGCAGTGAGAAGGATGAAGGCGTGAACAGTAGTGAGAACAATTGGTTATGAGGAGGCACAAAAGGTGAACAGGACAGATACAGTGTCGAAGGTGAAGGTAAAGCACAGGTATTGCATTCTAGAGCATGGAGAGCAACACAAAAAGGATGGGCAGGGACGGGGAGGGATGCAGCGGAGTGTGAGCACAGAGACAGAACACATGAAAACAGGAGGGAACGCAACCTAGCCCCGGAGAGAATTGGAGGATGCAGACAGAAGCAGATAGATGCACCTCTAATGCAGCGATGGTGGAGGGGAGCCACAGAAACGGGTATGCTTCCGAAGTGTCAGAGAAGGACATGGGACACCTTGAACAGTAAGTGTATCCTTATGATCAAAATCCAAGGAGGGTCCTGTGCAAAGCAGCACTTAGACGTCTGATGTGTTAGGACGTGAAAGGTAATAGAGACAAAACACAGCCCTGAAGCAGCCTGAAGACCAGAGTCCAGAGCTCTGCACTCACACAGTAGGAGAGGAGAACTGACTCTTGAAAGTTGTTCTTTGGTGACCAAAAAATAACAAATAGACACAGTGTAAATAACACCAAGGCAGCACAGTCTTGTTCTGAGAGCCTCTGTCCCCTGCAATGCGACCTAGGCGAGCCGAACCACTGAGGGCCTTGTGCATACAAACTTCTGGGCCTCTGGCACTCTGCCCTTCACTTGCAGCAGGGTGAAGAAGCTGCGATGTTGGCCCGAGCTATCAATATCTGTTGGAGCTGGTAGACTCTCCACTGCCTGGAATAATATGGTTGCCTCATAAAGAAAGCAGAACCAGTTTCTTGCTCAGGCCAGTATTTTTCTAAATTAGCGATTTGACGTGCGGCTTCCAAATGGCTAGAAAAGTCCTCAGAAAAGTCAATCCCCTTGAGAACTACGAGGAAAGGCACTTCGAGTACAACCCTGTTTCAGGGGCAGCTGGCCCAGTGGCATTGCAATGGCTCTACTAGGGGCACATGACATTTGTCCCATGCGGGAGGAGTGCTTGTTGGGTTCAGTCTCCAGCTGATGTAAAGGAAAGGTTGTCTACCCAGAAGCCTTAGCACATCACCATCTAGGAAGCTCCAGGCCTCTCTCAGCACCAGAGGGTCCCGATGAAGACCTCCCTTTGCAGCCTTCCTCCCCGAAGCTGGCAAAAGTCATAGAAACACACAGGAATCTCTCCATCCAGTGAGTCATGAGCGAGCACATTGAGGTTGTTTTCAAGGGTGTGTCTATGTCTCTTGTACTGATTTATCACTTCTGCATGAGGCTGGTAGGCAGGCTCACCCATGGCTGTGCCCTCCGTGGAGCATTTGAGCATCTTTGGAAGGCATGATACCTTCCAACAGAACTCTTAGAGCTCACAGGTGACTCGGTTTTGCTTTCCCCGTGACCCCGATGAAGCCAAGATAGAGCAGACAGCATAGCTTCTAGAAAACAATTTCAATTCATAAATTCTACAGTCAGCTCCCCTCCCTCCACCCTGGAGTATCAAGGATTCTATCATTCCAAATCCCAGAGAATAAACTCAGATGTTGAAGCTAAGATGTACTTACTGGGGGAGTAACAACCCTATCAGTTCATTTTAGACAGAAGCAGTGGCCACATGATTTGGTCCCAGAGACACACACCTATACTCAGGACCAATCAACAAGGCCTTTGGGCTGAAGGGACAGTGACAAAGAAGAAAGGGGGTAGCCTGACTCTTAATGGGCAGGTGGATGCTTCTTGTTATTGCTTGCTGGGTTTGTTGTTCATTTGTTTCTGCTATAGTGAAGGTGGGCTATCACCATTCTGGAAATTTCTATCTATCATCCCGGATGCAAGTATGGACCTTCCTCTTCTCCTTTTTTCCTTCATTAAATTATCAGGGAATTAACATTTGGGGAAGCATGTGCTAGGTCTTTAAGTGGGATTCAAGGACAAAGAGTGGCCATCCTTCAAAAAGCATTATCGAAGCCATCTTATCTGTGTCAGGGACTGAAAACAAATTAGACAGACTTATGTGTTCCGTCTCACTTATCTGAACCTGCTCACAGAAACTCAGGATAAGCAGGGGCGAGAGATCAGCTATGGATCTGGCTCTAATTTACCAAGGCTATACGCACTAGGTCTCCACAGGAACTAGAGGCTACAGCGCTTATGGTCACACCACACAGTTCCACACTCTGAAGAAGAGCCTGTGTGGAAAAGAGGCAGGGATGAATGTGGCTGTGTTTCCCCCAAATCTATAGAAATGCCCAGTCAGGCACCACAGGGTAGGGGAAGAAAGAGAAGAGCCCTGGCAGGGGCGTTCCCTGAGCTTCACAAGCTGGTTCCACAGGGTACAGTAACCTGCCTACGCTCATGGGGCTGGGGTGTTGTCTCAAGAAGGCTTGACTGTGAGTCAGGGGAAGGAGTCGCCGAAGAGGGAGATGTCAGGGAGCCGTATAGATTTGGTGCAGTGGTCAGTGTGCCCAGACAGATTTGAATATGGGGATAGAAAGAGATGGCCGAGCATGCATGATGGATACTCTCAGTTGTCAATGTGTAAACCTGGGGGTTAAAGAGTTGCTCCCATCAAGAACATGTCTGTGGGGGAAATTTCTGATTGTGGATTAACGTAGAAGGGTCCAGAGCACTGTGGGCAGTACCATCCCTAGGCAGATGGGCTTGGGTTGTATAAGAAAGGCAGTTGAACGTGAGCCTGGGAGCAAACTCATAAACAATGCCCAATGCTCCCCCACCCCCAGGTTTTCTGGTTCAGTTTCTGCCCTGCAGTCTCTCAGTGATAAACCATTTCCCGGAAGCATAACATAATATAAGCCCCCTCTCCCCCTAAGTTGCTTTTGGCCATGGTGTGTATCACAGCAACAGAATAGTAAACGAAAATCGCATGCATGCACTCTGGGGTGAGGTGGACCAGGGCTCCAGACTACATTACCACTGATACGGTGCCAGCACACAGAAACTTCATGCTTACAGTGAAAGACACAGCACCATAAAACAATGCTGGATTAGGACAAACAAGTGCTGGGATCTGGAAGGGAATCAGGGTGGCCAAGAAATGTAAGAACTGATATTCCTGCACAGAGAAGACCCCGCCCCCCCCCCCGCCCCTCTGGAGTCTAAGAGAGGCTGAAGCTTGAAAAAGTCTTGGGAAAGCCTTGACCTTGACCTGCAGCCTCATCCTGGAATCACTGAGAACTGACTGGCAGATGGAAGGCTTCACCAACAGGGCTCCACAGCAAGTACCAGAAGCACCTAGATGTCTAAATATCTGGCCATGAAGAAATGCTATCTCTGCTGTGGCCTATCCCACAACTGGCATTTCATTATTTATTTTTGATAAATTAAAAATAATAATTTATCAATAATTGATAAATTATTGATTATTTGCTCAGGAGGGCGAATAATCTCCAGCCGTATCATTAACAAGCTCAGACTGCTGATGCTGGCCCACAGTAAAATGTGCACCACTGAAAAGCTTAGGGGACTCAGCTCACAGAAACATGTTCCAACCATGTATATAGGTATACTAGAAGCAAAAGAAAGTCAGGGCGGGTAGTGAACCCCATACCTGGAGAGGCACCAAAGCAGAAAGGGGAAGCAGAGTACCTCAGGAATCCAGAAGAGCCACATGGGACTGTCTCAATACTGTAAAAGTCATTAATACATTCTGTGTATTTTCTTGTGTGCATGGTCTTATTTTGACTTACAAATGGGAAAACTAGCAAACAGTGAAGATGAACATGAATGATCAGTTGGAATAAGGTTCAAATCTCCACACAAGGAAAGTTTGTGACCCTACATGCTGAGCGTAGCCAAAGGAGCACCATTTCCCAAAGCATGTTCCTCAGGACAATGACCGTGATGGACGTGCCAGCCAGCCTTCCATCACTATGACAACACACCTGAGATAGCTAGATGTGGTGGCACACACCTATAATCCTCACATTTGGGAGATGGAGGCAGGAGGATCCGATCTAGAGCTGGACGCCAGACTGGGACACAGGAAGAAAAAGCAGGCACAGGAGGACAGCTGTCAAGCCGTCAACACTGTGCTGAGACCTGAAAGGATGGAGGAGGGGCAGGAGCAACGGGCAGAAAGGATTTGATGCTTTATATCCATCTGCTATGGTATTCTTGCTCATTAGAAAGTGTGTATTTTAATTAGGGGAGAATTTTCCTTTCATGTGAAAAGAAGTGAATATAAGAAGCTGGGAAGGATCGCTACGTGAGGCAGGAAGTCAGCATGCAAGCAAGAGAGACACTGCCCATCCTCTGTGGTAAAGAAAGGAAAACGGGATGGGATGAAATGTTGACCAAACACGGCAACTTCCTAAGCACCTCTAAGTCCTTGAGGAAAAAGCCTCCATCATGGAAAGGCATAAGTCCGAATTTGGTAAATTCATCCTTCACTGGAGAAAAGTCTGAAGAAGTATTTAGAAGATTCCTAAAGGAGACAACTGCTTTTGAATTGATAAGCCTTGAGGAACGGCAGAGGCTCAACCCTCGCAGGTGACTGGATAGCTGAGGAGGTGCTGAGGGAAAGGACATGAGGCCTGGAGTGGGAAGCCTGGTCCTCCAGAGTAGCCGGCTACAGCTGGGATCCAAGGCTGCTCACGTCAAAGGAGACATGCTCTCAAAACCTGTAGGTGCTCTACCGCCAGACTGTATGTTCACCCAAGCACATACAAACTAACGTGTAAAAGTCAAAGGCAACTGCATGGCGGTTTGGTATCGGTTTGCTGCTAAAAATTTCCTTTCTTTTTTTCTTTTCCTTTTTTGGTTTGAGAGAGACATGACTTGAAATAATTTAACATTCTTTACATTACTGAATTCTATCTCAAAGACAGCTCTAAGGAATCCATGAGTCAGGATGAAGAGTTTCGCTTCCCTGAGAAAATTACTCTCAGTTTCTTTGGAAAACACACACACACACACACACACACACACACACACACACACACACAATATGCACAGATAACAAACTTGTATAAGCACTTCCAATAGCTACTTTTAAAAGCCAAGTGAGATAAAACCGGCTTATAGAACCACAATTACAAATACTGGCTTTGAGTAGTATGGAAATACAGGTGCCTTGATACGAACGATGTGGTCACGTCTTGATCCAACCCACAAAGACAGCATACACTGACATAAATTCCCTACATGCAGCATGCTAACACCATGCTTGGTCATATAGGGCAGAGTGCAGAGTTACTTCCTTGGAGAGTAAGGGACTGACTGAAAACTGGGCTTGTTACAAGAAAAGATAGCCATATGTTCCTACTTTGGGCAATGTCCACAACTCAAAAATTCAGGTCTAGCGTCTATGGAATTGTGTATGAGTTTCCCAATGTCGAAATGGCTAGCTGGCAGATAGGTGCATACTCTTCCACCAGGAACATTCCTTTTAGGCAGAAATAAAACTGGGTTAGACAAAGTGCACTTACTTTTATTTACAGATTCAAATAACAGAAGTGACACTGGATGGAGCAGGAGCCCCTGGGCAGTGTGTCAGGACACACCGACCATGAGGCACAGATAGGAATAGGTCTCCCATACAGTGAAGGGAGGACGGTGTGAATAAAAAGTGAGAGTCTGCATGAATTCAGTGGACCTCAGCAATATTCTAGGGATGGCGCAGACTCCCATTCGGGGGCCAGATGGCTGGCGGGAGGGCCTACCTACCCCACTGCCTTTCCTTTTATTCCAAATGAGCCCATTCCTGTCATTGTGTTTTTAAAAGAAAATTATGGTATCAGGATTTTTCTTATTTGACCAATTATCTAATCTATAATTTCTACTATAGAAAAATCAATGCCTTCAAAGTTCAATACTATTAAAGGCTGCTAAATGTCAGAGACAAATTTGACAAGAATTAAAAGCACAAAAACTGTCTATTTTCTCTGAGGGGTACCTAGGGCTCAGAGGAAAAGACTTAAGTCCAGTCCCCAAATTCTCAAACTTGGTGATGCTGTCAGTTAGAAAAGAAAACTACAAGGTCAGTTAAGTACCCAGAGAAGAGAATTCTCGCCAGATGCCCGAGGGCATCAACCCCAAACCCTAGAACTTTCTTTTGGAAAGTACTTAGGGGAGTGTCATGCAGAGACAAAAGATTCAGAAACACCATCCACCTACCAAGGTACTCTTGGCTCCCCCACCCTTTCCACAGTCCCGGCCTCCCCAGGTCATCCTTAAAGGGCAGAGATCTGGCCGCTGGCATGTTGTTAGAGGTCTGCCGTTCCAGCTAATGCCTACAAATCAGCAATACTGTAAGGCACACTCGCCGCGAAGAGGGCATATCTCCAGTGCAGTGTCCTAGAGAAAATACGCCAATGAAAAGGCTGGCGTGGCGGGTCAGCAGGTAAAAGCACTTGCTGCTAACCCTGACTATCTGAGTTCAGTCCTCTCAGCACCCACCTAGTGGAAGGTGAGAAAAGGTCCAAAAACTGTCCTCTGACCCCCACCCACATGCTGTGGCACCTGCATGCCCCTCCTCCATAAATATAAAAAAAAAGCAAACGATGGATTAAAAGAAAATAAGGCAAAAATCAAACGGATGATATAACATTCTTAAGTCATTAGGTCACTTGGCACATATTCAGAGACAAGTATCCAAAGCTTTAATTATATTTTGAAGAAATTAGTAATGCCTAAGAGAGGGAATTTGTACTAGGCAGGAAATTTCATGAGGCTGTATGATCCTGGGAGGTGGGGAGAGGAAGAGAGAGAAAGGATGAGGTGGGGGAAGAATGAACAGTCAAAGTCATCCTACACAACCTCTACCAGTCAAGGCATCAGCCAATAGGGGACAACTAAGGGCTGGACCTGGCCTCAGGACCACGGTCATGGTCGATGGCAACCAAGAAGCAGTTTAGATGCAGGGGAAAGGCCAGACAGGAGAACTGAAAATCCATAAATCAGAAGCTACAGGAGAAAGAAACTTCCCTGGCCAGCTCCCTACAGACAGACAAGCCTTGGTTCTCTGGGAATTACCTCCTGACATTCAGAGGGAGAACCCCCTTATGACTCTGGTGTCATCAAACTGCAACCAGCACAACATTTCTACGAGAAGTTCTCAGCCATCAGTCCCTTTACAGCCCCTGCATGCCTCATGGCACATGCTAGCGTCTCCAAGACTTCAGGGGGAGTCATTTGCAGAGCCAAGCAGGGGCCATTCTTTCCAAGCTGAGCACAGGGGCCACCTTTCGTGGCACAAATGATGCCTACGGCTGGTGCTGATGGCAGCTGAATGAGGTCTTTATAGGAGTTTCCATAGGTAATGGCGCAATAACCACCAAATTTAAGACTACATAAAAAATTTCATTCTCTCAGCAAGGAAACCAAGAAACTGAGAGAAGAAATCATTTTCTTTCTTTCCTTCTTTTTTTTTTTTCCTGATTGAAAAAAAAAAAAGAAAGAGAGACCGGCAGTGAATCATAATGGTGCAGCGTGTAGATAGAGAGAGGTTTATAACCAATTCTGGTGACACAACTGTGTTCGGGGTTTCCCTAGGCAACGCTTAGCATCCTCGGAGGATCAGAAGGACAAGAACTGCAGACTGTGGCAGGTCTGCCAAGGTGAGTAAAAACTAAAGAAAGGGTCACAGAGGCTCTTAGCTGAATTAGCAAGTTCAAGGGGTCTACACATCTAGATGGGGTGCTACTGGGAGTTAGTGTGCACACACTTCGGAATCGCCCCCCAAATCCCTGGGAGGCTTGTGCTCCTCACATAAATTCAACTGCATCTTTGTGGGAAATGCTTATTTTTACAGCTTGATGATGTCAATCACTTTTGTATTCTTATTCCTTATCTACTTTCCCAATCCATCATTTAAAAATTGGAGGGGCAAGGGAAAAAGGGACTTGGTGATGCTCCCGCCCTTGTAGCATCCATCTCCTGGGTAGTACCATGACACCATGGCTCAGCATTTTGATTCTGACAATAGAAGACAGATGGACCTTAACCCTCATGCATACGTCCTGGAATCACCAGGCACAGATAGGTACATATTCTACTCTCCGTTTACATGCTCTTAGATTCCTCCACCCAGCCCCAGCCCTCTCTCCAGTCTTCATTCTTGAAAGAGACTGTCCATTGTACAATGACCCCAGACTTTGCTCTCCGTGCTCCAACATTCTCCCCCTCCCTGCACACTTGGATTTTCACTCAAGAACCCCAAAGGCAAGCTCAGTCTCTAGCCTATACAATTTAAGCCTTCAGAGTCATCCTGGAAATCTCTGTGCAAGGACCACGAAAACCTGCTCTTAAAGGGACCACTCACTGTCTGAAAGAGGAAAAATAGCAAAGAATAATCCTGGGAATCCAAACAGATTTTAGACGAGATAAATGGCAAGCACTTGGGTTAGACACACTTGGGAAAATGCAGTGTAGGGAGGTAAGTCCCCACAGCCAGGTAAGCAGGAAGCCTTCACCTGAGACAGTCTGTGTTGGCAACCCTTTAGTACATCAGGGCTCTACAGAGAGCGGGCTGACTTTAATGCGTGGTGAAGTTAAATAGAATTAATGGTAGCAACACAGAAATACTACTATATAAATTAAGTTTATCTCATATCCCTAGGGGACACTACAAAACACTAACAGATGACAGAGTGTGGAAAAATTCCAAAGTGGGGTGGAAACACTCAAAGTTGCCTGGGGAATTCTCAGAGCACCATGTCACATTTGGGGGCATGTTTTGAAATATATTGGTTGGGCAGACATCTCAGTGGGTAAAAGCGCTTGTTAAACAACTGGAAGGATCTGAGCTTGAACCTCCAGAACCCACGTAAAGTCAGGCACTGCAACCTATAGGTATAAGTCCAATCCTTGATGGGGAAGAGGAAAGATGGAGACAGGAGGACCCACAGAATGGGTTGCAACCCTAGTGTACATAACAAAAACAAAACAAAACAACACAACAACAACAACAACAGCAGGCTCTGTTGCAAACAAGGCAGAAGGTTAGGACTGACACCCAATGCTATTCTCTGGTCTCTACATTCCAGTTGTGGCAAAGGCATACCTGCACTCATAAATGAACACACACACACACATCACACACACACACATGCATGAACACAAACTAATACAAGGTCGGGGGATCGCAGCCTCCTGGCAAAACACTCATGTCTGTACTATTAAACATAACATTAAAAAGCACACTTGATTGATTATTGATCTTACTCTAGTGAAGAATAGGAAGCTTGTGCTTAATAATTTTTCATATGGTTACAAGAAACAATTATAGAAACTTAACTATTTATCTCTATTGTTTAGAAACGATCAAAACAAAAAAATCCATATATCATATCCATCATCATAATAGCTCCCATATTAAAAGCCTACAGCCAAGACAGTACATTTGACTGTGTGAAACATTTAAACAAATCAGCCAGAGATGGAAAGCCAATATTAAGAGTATTGTCTAGTGTTCTGGAGGAGCAAACAGCCTCAGCACACACAGATCTCCTTAAAGGGATGGCTGTACTTGGTCTCTAAGAGGCACACCATTTACCAAACAGAAAAGCACAACTCTGCTGGTTCTCACTGAAAAAGATTCTAGGGGCTGGACAAATAGCCCAGTAGTTAGGAGCGCTTCCTGCTCTTGCAGAAGACCAGGGTTCAGATCCCAGCACCCACAGCAGGCAGCTCTAAGGGATCTGATGGCCTCTTTTGGCCCCCGAGAGTACCTGCAGGTTCATAAAAACTTGCAGAAGAGCTCTCTCACTCTCTTCTCGCTCTCCTCCCTCCCTCCCTCCCTCTTTCCTTCTCCATGTCTCATGCACACATAAAATAAATATTTCAAAAAAAATTCCCCCTTTTGTAGCTGTTACTTTGTTTTGTTTTCTCTAAAAACCTGAGTTTTGAGGTATGAAAATTACCCAAGTACTAACAGATAAATGTCTCCATGAACACACACACACACACACACACACACACACACACACACACCTGACACCAGAAACAATCCTAGACAGAATATACTGTTCTACTGCCCAAATGCCAAATGAATTGGATTTAGCCTAGAGTGCAATGCAATGAGAAGCAAATGAGGGAAAACGCCAAATTCTTTAAATCATTCTTAAAATTGGGGCCCCACACATGGTACCAGAAATGGATCAAACAACTCATGCTACAAATCGGGTTGGGAGCTCAAAAAGTGTGTGTCTATGCACTAAGTCTGGCCTCTTTTTCTGGCTCTGCAGACATTTTATAAAAGATTCTCTTCTCTCCCCCCACCCCCATGTATGCCTACATGCATGCCTGCATAAATCTTTTCAGGTGCTCATGAAGGTCAAAAGTGGATGCTGGATCCCTTGGAGCTGGAGTTGCAGATGGCTGTAAACTGCCCAGTGTGAGCACTGGGAACCGATCCTGGGCCTTCAGTAAGGGCAGTACGCACTCTCAATCAATGAGCCCTCACACCAGCCCCATAAAGAAAATTTTATTGGAATTCAAACACAACTCACCTATTTTTTTTTTAAAAAAAAATATTTTCTTTCTTTCTTTTATTCTTTTGAGACCATCTCTCTATGCATCCCTGGCTTTCCTGAAGCTCACTATGTAAACCAGGCTAGCTTGGAACTCAGAGATTTACCTGTCTCCTGAGTTCTGGGATTAAAGGCATATGCCGCCATGTTTTGTTTTTGAAATGTGTTTTCTATAACTGTTCTGCTTCGTCAGCAGAGCCAGGTTTTCATAACAGAGATGCTATGGCCCAGTAAGTCTTAGGATATTCTAATTAATGTTTTAAGGAAAAGTTTGTGATACCTTTTACAAAGGATTCTTTTGAGCACTCCTTAGGGAATGCTCACACTCATCTCAAAATATATGAGAAATGACCAAGTCTTTAATATGTGCAAGAATGCCAGGTAGTCTCTTTCTCTGGGAGCTGGGGGGGGGGGGATCACAGTATTTTCCAGTCTTCTGAAAGTGCCACAGGTTCATCAGGGCCCATCCATGTTCATCTGGTAGACCCAGACAGCAAACATGACCACGCCTGGCTACAAAGTGAATTGCTTTATCCGATATTTCTACAGATGATTCTGAGTCCTTTCTGCTCCCTGGGAAGAGTTTCTATGGAAGATTCTTGACTTTTTCTTGTGCACTGACACACCTGAGCTTGCTCTCCAACTAGCACCTGGTGCCGGTAACCTTTAACCTACTTTCATAATAAACGCGGACTAAAGGGCTGGCCTCAGAGATTACCAGAAGTATAAGGTGCAAAGAACAGAGTAGCATTAGGAAGACTGGGGGATAAGGAAGGTGCAGCTCTTATTTCCCCCAGACAAGGTCCAGACACTGCTAACAATGAGAGGAGGAGCAAGGCCTCCCAAACTTGCCTATACTTCTGAGAATAGAACCTTCGACTCCCAAACTTGCAAATTTATCCAAAAGACATCACTAAGTCTATTAGGAACCATGTATTAACAATCTCCAACTTTGCAAAACCTTGGAAAACGGTGCAGACAAGGAATCTTCCTTGTGCTAAGCAACCTGTTCTTCAGTCTTCAGGCCCCATTAACAGTGAGTGCCTGGCTCAGGAGATTGCTGGGGAACAAGGCTCTCTCTCTCTGCATGCCTGAAGGAGAAAGAGCACTTCCTCTAGTAGACATATGTTATACCAGGTATAGCCGGCCTTTCCACACTGGGAAACCAGAGTGCCGTCACAAAGTTCATACTCATAAACAGCACAGTAGTATTGTTTTTAAGACTTGCACTATTTAAAGTATGTTTACAGCTTGGTGTTGAGCAGCATTAATGGTTATCCTCAGCTAAAGGTTGTTCTGCTCTGCACTCAGACTGGATACATCTGGTCAACCTCTGCCACTGACTCAACCAGATGAGGCGTTGAACCAGCACACAGCACAGCCAAGCTCGGCTCCCATCTGCTCCCCAGAGATCCTTATTAGCTGTGCTCTACAATATCAAGCCGAATTGAAGCAGTTTGCCTATAGCAAGGACAGGGGAGCATGGAAGCCAGAAGCTTGAATCCTAGAGCTTAGCCAGGCAGTTCTAGCCATACTGGTGTCAGCAGCAGAGAAAGTTCCAGAAACCCAAACTCTTCATTAACACCCAGAGACCAAAAAGGAAAGAGGCAGTAACATGAATCCGCAAGTGAAGGAGTTGGCTTCTTCACTATTTCCACAGTGTGAATGAGTCAGAAGTCTTATTTTAAGGGATTCGGAAGCATCGCCAACAATTTCATGTGACAATATTTACTCCACTGGGAAGGAGAGGGGAAGGTGTCATTAAAGTTAATTATTTCATTTTCATACTTGGATGTAGGGAAACAAAATAAATTTCAATAGAACTTCAGGGCCTAACATTATAGCCCAAGATATATAATGAAAGAGTGGTTTTATGTTTTCTCATGCTCATCAAGTATAACCAGATAATGCATATTCAAATGAGAGGAGAGGCTTGAGATCAGGACTGCCCATAAGATTTCATTACTTATAAACATGGGGAGTTGAGGGAGCCCCCAGTGGCCACTGAGAAGAACAACATCCATTTCAGCCTCCTGACTCTTCTCTCCCCACTTCCTCATTTATTTATAAACTGCTTAGCCTTAAGAAATTATTTTCAGTAGCCAATAAATTCTAAGACCAAACTTAGGAATTCATACTGAAAACACTCTCAGAATGAATTTGGATTTCCTGCTATCCTTGCAGTGAACAAGAGGCTGTATATAAATGCAGACACCCACACAAGCACATACACATCTATATACATGTGTATATCATACACTATAAAGCACACTGACTTTCAGGCTTCTTTGTTTAATCAAGGCAAATACATAGCCAATGGGTGCCAAAAGACAAGGCCTCTATCACCTGAAAAAAAATGAAGCCCAAGAACCTCATGGCCTGTTCTTCCTTCCTTCTTTCCTTCCTTCCTTCCTTCCTTCCTTCCTTCCTTCCTTCCTTCCTTCCTTCCTGCCTTCCTGCCTTCCTGCCTTCCTGCCTTCCTGCCTTCCTGCCTTCCCTCCCTCCCTCCCTCCCTTCCTTCCAGGTGTATGGAGGTTTGGCAGACCCCATTGCAATTTCCTTGCAGCAAAGGGCTGTGACAGCTGCGACAAAGGGGTTCGGAATCATATTCTAACTATTCACGCTTTAAATTATTGACACTCGCTATTTACAAATGAAGAATGGTAGGCGCCATTTACAAACCCATTCCCATGCTGTTGTTTGAATCCTGGGAGTAAAGCTGAACATAAAATGTGTTCATAGAAACGTTTGATTGGTACTTTAGCTTAAAGGCACGCTGGAGCCGGCAGAAGAGCACTGAGAAGCGAGGTCTAGACACATGCTCCTTGGAGTGTAACACGCCCACGGCTACCACAACCTGATTAGCTGAAGGGAGACATCCCTGGTGCATAGTGCAGCAGGATGGTGGCAATGACCTGCTCACCTAATCCCCAAGAGTTCATAATAATTTAAAAAAAAGTGTTAAGAAAGAAAATGGAACTAAAAATCTGTGTATGGCCTTATAGATCGCCACATATAAATAAATACTCACAAAAATATCTGTGCTGTTCCATTGTTGACTCTGGCGCTTAAAAACAAAAGCCTTGTCTTCCCACACTTGGGGAGCCACACTCCTTAGTAAACACAACACCCAAAGTCAGGTAATCAATTCCTAGACCCAAATTAGCAAAATAATTTACTGCATTGAGTATAAAAATGTCAAGGGTGGGTAATTAGAATTATATGCACAGCAAGCTTCTGGAGGAGGAGGAGGAGGAAGAGGAGGAGCGGGAGAAAGCAGAGCAGCAGGAGGAGGTGCTGTTCAAATTAGCTGGGGCTCAGGGATGAAAGCAGGCAGGGATTCTGGATCATCAGTAAAGGCCACAATAGTATGACTTTATTACACGTGGCAAGGAAATTTTTTTAAGAAAAACTCTGTGGTATAGATAAAGTATGTATGATGTGATGGATCGTTTCAATAACTGTCATTCAATGAAGACAATGTGTGTTCATGCCACTGAAATCATATGGGTGAAACAGAGTGCTGCCCAATACAAAAGGATCCTGGTCTGCTTCTGTTTCTATGCCTGGTTTTGCTCTAAAGTACAAACCACAAGGGGAGGATGTCTAGCTAAGGAAAGAAAAGAAAACCTGGCCAGACTCTTTCCAGCCTGCAGCAGGGGCAAAACGATCTGACTGGGGTCCGAGTGTGTCCCACGAGAGCACTGGGCTGCTCCCATGATGGCCTGGAGTGGTTCACTCCAGGGCAAAGGTCTCTGGTCTTCCTTAGTGCAGGCAAAATCCCTAAGGGGATTACAATGGATACAGACAGTCCTCACTCCTAAAAGATGCTCGGTCCAAGTCAAGTTACACTAACTTACCAAATATATTCTACGGCAATGTCAAGGGCAGATAAAAATAAGGAATCGAGCAAAGCAGGTTAGCAATCTGTAAGACCTGCATTTGAGTTGAGGCTCCAGCGCTTCCTAGCTGTGTGACCTTGGAGAAACTGCTTACCTTTTTTGATGAACATCTGTGGAAAGTTCGCCCGTATCTACTTCATAGGCTTCTCAGAAGGCCATGAGCAGACAAGACATGAAGTATCAGGGCGCAGTAGGCTGCAAGCTCACAACCAGAGTAGAGCATCATGCACAACTAGTGAAAAGAGCCTAAAGAAGCAAGCCAAAGGAAGAGGAGATTCCTATTGTCTTCTTCCCCATTCTCCTAGTTGCTCCTGCATGCCTGGGAAGGCTGGGGACAAACAAGGACAAACTAGGAAACCCCTATGCCGGATGCTGCAAGACAGGTGCCACCCTACCCTACTCTGACCTCAGGCCTCCCTGCAATGCCCAAAGCTGCCACCTCACCTCTGCCCAAGGACAGACCTCAGCATGGAGAGCAGAGGACAGTGTTACACAGAGAGGACCGGAAGACATACACTGAAATCTGAAAGCAATTCTTTTTATCCCTTTTTGACCCAGTTCTGATTAAAGGTGGCATCGGTGGCCTGGGCAGATGAGCTCCTGTGTGGAAGCTGAGCTTCGGCAGGCTCAGAGAGATGGCAGAGACAACAATAGTTAACAACAACTGAGAATGGCTTTGTAGCCAGCCACCTCTGAAGTGAAAGGCTAGCTCCTCAGATTAGACAAGGATGGCGAGGAAACCCCGTTGCTATCATAGCACAGGCGGAACAGACTGAAGTCAACCAAATAGCTCCTGCAAACCTGTTTCCCTGGTGAGTCCTGCGGGGACGGGGAGTAGAGTGGTCAGGGGACGCCTGGGGTCATTTGGTTGTTTTGAGGCAGAGTCTCACTCTGTAGCCCCACGTGCCTTGAACTCCTGCCTCAGCCTCCAGATAGCTGGAATTACAGCCATGAACCTCCGTGGCCAGCTGCCTGTGGGCCTGACGGGAGCCCAGCACATGTCGGCTTGGGAGAGTGCCAGGATCATGCCCATTGCATCCTTCCTCAGCAAGCACAGCTGTTGCAGTTGTTAAAGGGAGGCTAGAGCCACTAACATCCTCTTTAAAAGGGAAAACATCTCATTTCCTTTAGAAAGTTCTATTTGCAGTGATTAGTTTAGAAAACCTGGGATTTTAACCAGTCTTCAAGATGTTCAGCTTTCCCCAAACTAATTAGATTAGCAGCCGTTAAAGTCTCCCTAGTCTCTCATCCTGGAAGGAAACGATGGGGAAAGGGAGCATCTGAAGGGTGGACAAAGTGGCTATCCTCCAAGAGGATAAGATTTAGTGACCAAGACAATAGGCCATTACAGGTAGAGAGCTTGTCACAATGGAGGCTCAAGCAAGACACAAGTCCAGAAGGCAGGAACTAGAGGACAAATGACGAGATTAAAGAGGGCGTGGCACTGGTCTCCTGAGCAATGCCTTACGAGCTCTGTGCCTGTCTTGTTCTTGAGAGTAGAGCCTGCCTGTGTTACCGCTCCCACCCCACAGGGGCTCATCAGGGTGAGCTCTGTCTCCTCTGTGCACTGTGGGCTGACCGTGTTCGCAGCTGCAGCCTCTGAGCTGGAGGGGGTGAGCTGCTCACCACAGACAGTCCCACCTTGGGTCTCTGAGAGCATTAAAGTAGGAAGTGGGAAAAACATTCCCCTGTGAGCTCTGTCTCAGGGGCATCTGAGAGTCAGGAGGACCGGGTTCAGTGGCAGCTTTCCTCAGCCTGGTCTCACCTGCAGCTAAGCATGCTGGGAGATCCTTTCCTTTTCCCTTGGGCTGTACTTCCAGTGATGGAAGCTCATCTCGCCGATGAGTAAGCCCCTTCATTTAGAGAGACGTTCTAAGGGTAGTGAGGATGCAGTGACAACATTCGGAGAAAACACATGTGACGAAAGCACGCCTGGCAAACATGTGTGAATATATGTGAATGACTGCAAGGAGGCCCCCAGGCTGTGTCTTTAGCCTCTAAAGGGAGCCCTCAGCTTTCTACCAAGCACCAAAAAAATCTTCCTTGGAATCCACTTGAATGAATCCTGTGATACACACTCTTTTTCTGCCTTTATTTTTTTTAAAACACGTACAGGCAGTTCACCTGCATGTACCTGTGTGTGCACTGTATGCATGCAGTGCTCACAGAGGGCAGAAGAGGGCATCTGAGTCCCTGGATTGGAGTTACAGACAAATGTGAGATATGGGAGCTGGGAATCAAATTCAGGCCCTGTGTAAGAGCAACTGGCGTTCATAGCCACTGCCATCTCTCCAGGCAACTCGTGCTATACGCTCTTGGTCGGCACGATGCTTCTGAAAGTCTTCCGGCCTCAGAAGGTAATCATTTTGTAAGGGTTGTTTCTAGAAAATATTGCACATTTTGCCAAGACCAAGACATTTCTACGCATTCACTTCTTGGTAGATATGTAGGGTACTTTCAGTTTGGAATTAAAACTGCTCAGAAAATTCTGGAAAACAAGCCCCTGAAACACACACACACACACACACACACACACACACACACACACACACAAACACCATACACACAATACGGTTTATCACACTATTGGCTTTGTTTTGTTTTTGAGACAGGGGTCTTTGGTATTCCAGGCTTGCTTTATAGCCAAATCAACTTGCTATATAGCCAAGGATGACCTTGAACATCTAACCCTTCTGTCTCCACCTCTCAAGCACTCAGTTTGCATGCGCACACCACATATCTGGTTTCTGCAGGCTGAGAGTGGAACCCAGGGCTGTCCAGGTTGGCCAAGCCCTCTATCAACCAAGCTATATCCTTCTGACCAACTAATTGATTTGGAATTGCAAGATGCGCACACTTCTAGGAAGTCAAAGAATCAGTCTCTATTTGGGTTAGATAGCATGAATTTCCTTGTAGTTTATTCTCTGGATGCCTCTGCCGGTGGGAAATCTCTTTTAAAATGGCTATTTTCTCCACCGCAAGACTACCTTTTGTAGTGAAATTCTGAAGCAAAATCTAAGAAACCAATTTATACCTAATTGATTCCTAAAATGAGTCCACTTTCTTTTTCTGCGGAAGCTGAACATAAGGACTCATTATAAACCCTTAATATATACATCTGCTCTGTCCATGCAAAGACAATGACGCAAAGAGCATCTACAGGCAGCAAAAAGGCCAGAATTCCTTCCCCACAGACAGCCCCTAATACAAGGTTTGCTTTAAGGATCTGAGCATGATGGTGCAGCAACCTTACCCACAAGAAATAAATTCATCCCTAGGCAAATGCCCAGTGAGACATAGTCTTATCATTATCTCAATTTTTGGTGGTGGACTTAGTCATGCACTAGGTAAATGGGTTCATATATTAAAAAATAAGGTGTATCAGTGGCTTGCTGATTACTGAGATGGAATTCACGACAAAAGCAAATAAAAGAAGAGGGATTTGTTTGGGTGTGGTCTAGGGAAGCAGCCCATCATGTTGGGGGAAGGTTGGTAGGCAGGAGGCTCCTGGGTAGTAGGAGTTACAGGGCAGCAGATGTGCAGGGCTGGGACTTCTCAAACCTCTACTAGGGGATGGGAAGTGAAATGCAGCTAGAAACTCCAAGGACTACCTTCATCCCCGTACCCCTGCAACCAATTTCCGCCAAACAAGCTCCACCTGCCAAAGTGCCCACAATTTTCCCAAACATCATCATCAGCTGGGGACCAAGTGAGCCCAAGGAGAGGTATTTCCTATCTAAATCAGGATAACAATAGACTTAGCAACCGTTGAAGTTACTGGCCAGCTGAAGAACTGAGTATCCCTGGACTCAACTAGAACATCTTCCTCACATAAGCAAGGTTTCTGACCTGCCAGTCATTGCATCTCATCTTTTCCCCCTCTGGGTGTACACTGTGGGGATCTCCACCAACACTGTACCTAGAGAAACCTTCTAACCAGTTCCCAGCCCCACTGCGGCTGAACACGGACCTCCTCTGCACACATCTCTATCTGATTTTATTCCCGGACCCCAAACCTTCAGTTTCCATGATCACTGGTGCCATTCCCACACCTCCTGGCAGCCTTACAGTGACATAATTAAGAAACAGACGGTAGATTTTAGCCAGGTGGTGGTGGTGCACGCCTTTAATCCCAGCACGCCTTTAATCCCAGCACGTGGGAGGCAGAGGCAAGTGGATCTCTTGTGAGTTCAAGGCCAACCTGGTCTACAAGAGGTAGTTTCAGGACAGCTGAAACGTAACACATAGAAACCCTGTCTCGAAAAACCAAACAAAGGAAAAATAAAAGAAGAAGTAGATGTTCATTTTTATGGGTTTACAATAAGATTTACAGGCAGCTTCCTGGACACTTGACAGAATTCCCAAAGGCCAGGGTTGCAAGATCAGATCTCTAAAGAGGCCTGTCAGGCAGGAACCCTTGCCATCTGCAGTTGCACAGCCTCATGTCCTACACACACCCTTCTGGTCTCCACCTGAGCAGCAGGCCATCTTCACGTTGCCAGGCTTAGTTAGGGTCACTATTGCGGTGATGAAACACCATGACCAAAGGCGACTTGGGGAGGAAAGGGTTTATTCCACTCACAGGTCCACATCTTAGCTCATCATCAAAAGCTGTGAGGGCAGGAACCTAAGCAGGGCAGGAACCTGGAGGCAGGCGCTGATACAGAGGCCATGGAAGAGTGCAGCTTACTGGCTGTTTCTCATGGCTTGCTCTGCTTATTTTCAAACAGAAACCAGAACCAGAAGCCCAGCGGTAACCCCGCCCATAATGGGCTGGGTCCTCCTGCATCAGCTGCTAATTAAGAAAATGCCTGGCAGCGGATCTCACAGAGGTATTTTTCACAACTGAGGTTCGTTCCTTTCAATAATTCCAGCTTGTGTCAAGTTATCATAAAATCAGCCAGCCCACAGGCCCTTTCCCCCAACACCCTCTTGGGCCTGAGAAGTAAAGGGGCTATCAATCAGAACTGGGGGAAATCTAGGTTTCAACGGCCACTTTAAAGAGTGAGAGGGACATAGCCTAGATCCCCCAGTTTTGGAATTCCCTCCCTAACCACCAGGCCCAGCTAGATATCAGAGAAGCCCTGGAGCCTGCAGCTGGGTGCCCACAAAACCAGACACTCCGATGTAGCTGGGGTAGGCACTCAGCTGCAGATTCAGGGTCCTCCCTGACATCTAGCTGGACCTGGTGGTACATTCTAGAGAAACTTGCTCTTACCAAGATCATGGGACTGTATCTCAAGGACTACTGAGAGAGACACATGGAAAGGGAAGATATTTTAGGATATTTTCCTTCTGGAATATGTGGACATGTGACTCTACATGGACAACACAGTATCTCATAGAAAGCCCTCTAAAAGAGCCGAGGCTAGATATGAAGAAGGGGGTGAGGCTCTATCAGCACACTGCATGAGAATAGTGCGATGCGCAGCCCTGGAGTACTAAGATGGAATACAGGAATATGTAAGAACAAGAAAGAGTCTATCTCCTATCTGGCAAGGTGTGTGGTGGTGGTGGTGTGGGGGCGGAGAGTAAGAGCAGTTCACATCTGAACTCCCAATTCACTGGCCTTTTCTTACCACCATGCTCTGCCCCTCTCTGGTAAACCGTGGGGCTACTCTCAAGTATGTCCTAGGATTAGGTAGGGCTAGGAGACCTGCATCCAGGGATATGTAGTCCCAGTGCCTGGCACTCAACCCTGCTAGGCATCAGGGAGCCTGCAGCTGGAAGCTCACAGGACCAGACTGGTGGAGTTGGGGATAAGGGAGGAGAGCTGTGCGTCGTTCATGAGAAATGTCTTCCCCAAGGGTAGTTAACTCTGATCAAAACAAACACAACTACCTCCTCCCACTGCCTCTCCCCAGGGAGGGAGACAGTGGGTCAAGGAGGTTCAGAGGAGAGGCAGTAGAAATGTCCCCATATGGTAAAAATGTCCCCAAATTATCAGCATGCAAGAGACCAGGCAGGCAGGCAGGCAAACACTCTTGACTTTGTCCCCTAGGCCACTAAGCAGGTTGGCCTTCCAATTCTTATTTGAAGGGTGGATTCCTGGTTGATCACAGACATAGAAATGCAGAAGGGTAGCCTTAATTCCCAACCTCTCCAAAGACAGATCTGCAGGTGAGGGGGCAGGCGACTGACCCCCATGACCACTCCCACCTAGGGCTTTCACCACCCAGCAGGGGTAGGTTGGTTGACACCTCTGGAAGCCATCAAACAGGGTCTCCTGAAAACAGCCTGCTCCAGATAGAGAAATCAAGAGGGCCCGGCGCCTGCCTGCAGGCTCCAGAGGTGGCTCCCGGGTAGACTCAACAAGTTCCAGGGGCCTCGCAGCGCCGCCTGCAGCCCAGAAACCCCAGGATGTGGCAGTGGAGCTCCGCGCGCAGGCGGCTGCCAGCGGCTGCTTCCAGCACCTCCTCCTTCTCCTCCTCCTGCCCGAGATCTGGCTCCGGCTGGAGGGGCTCCTCCACGCGCCGGGCCCCCGCCCCACGCACGCGGCCCGGCCCGCCCCCGCCCCACCCCCGCCCCACGGGCCCCGGGGCTCCGCCCGCCTCGGTGGCAGGCGAGCGCACAGGCTGCTGGCGCGCAGCTCCGGGCGCCCTCTGTTCAGTCCTCTGCCGCCGGCTCCACAGAGTGGCCGGGACCTGGAGCAGCGGCCAGGACTCCCTTCCCGCTCCCTCCACCTCCCCGCCCCCTCCACCCGGCCCGACTCCCGGATCTCGCCGAAGACAATTGCAGTAAATGAGGACATCTGAGGAGCACGGAGCCGGGTGGCTGTGGCTGGCTCCGCCGCGCCGCGATCGGGCGAGCGCGCGGGCGTCCCCGGAGCCGGCCGAGCCACTGCCTCCCCGCGCGCGTCGCTGAGCAGGAGCCGGAGGGACTCGAGCTGCGGCGCGGGGGCCGGCCGGGCCGGGAGGGCCGGGCCCGTGGCAGTGGAGGGGGCGGGCGGCGGGCACGCAGCTGGCCAAGTCTCCGGAGCCGATCCTCCTTCGGCACGAGCCCGGCGATCTTTGCCGTGGATGCTCTGCCCCGAGTGCTCCGTGCCGCGCCAGGCTTGCCAGGGTCCGCGGCAAGACATGCCCGAGCCAGGCGCTGCACCGACCTCCACTTATCAGTAAGCAGCCAAAGGTAAGCGGAGCCCAACATACCCTCCCGCGCCCCGGAGCCCGCTGCACTTGACCGCGGGCAGATGGGTGCAGACCCTGACTCGTGCGCACACACTCGCCCCTAAACCGGCTTTGCCTGGGTCCGGGACGGGAGGGTGTAGCCAAGAGCAGACCCGGTGGCGGGCAGTGGCGGGGGTGGGGGGCGAGGTTACGCAACTGCATCTGGCAGGACCTGGTCGCCGAGGGGCATCTGGCAACTTTGGCGACAGCATGGGAGGAGCGGGAATGTGATGTCTGTTCTAGACAAACGCCACAGCCTTGTGAGCACAGGGCATCCTTGGCCAGGCAGAACTAGGCAGGAGGGGGTGGGGGCTCTGGGGAGGACCATCTCTCTGGAATGTTCGAGGTTCTGAAAGTATTATCCAAACTAAAGCGAACAGTCAAGTACAGTATAGCTGATTAACTTCAGGGAGATGGGGGGGATAAGTCTGAGCAGAGGGGCCCTGCCGCCTGCCGTTGAGCAGAGACTGAAGCAGGAGCGAAGGCAAAAATGCCCACGTGAAATGTTCGTCTCTCTTTCTTAAACTGGTATTGGCACCTTCTCCCAGCTGCGGGCTGGGGTCTGCACCCGCTGAGCTTCTGCGTGTCTGGCATCCCATGTCTGACCTGCACAAGCGTGGGAAACCAACCTATGCTGCAGAACCTAGGGAGCTTAGTGAGGGCAGGAGAGAGGAGGGAACAAGGGCCAGACCCAAGCAGGGGCAGAGACTAGAGCCCAAAGTCAAGAATAAGACTCTGTATCTTGCTTGTTCATGCTCGGGGTTCCAGGCTAGTGTCTCCACTGCTTGAAAAAAGAGCCTCTCCCTGTGACCTCAACATTCTACTACCCTGAAAATATGCCACAAGGAGATGGAGCCAGTGATAAAGGGATGCCAGGAATGGGGGAGGAGAGGCGCCCCTGGAGTAAATAACGGAGAAAATGGGTGCTTTTTACTCTCTGCAGACCAGGGCTCAGATCCGTTTCCCTCTCTTGCTGCAGGTCTGGGGCTGGGGGATTGGCTGCCCTCCTGGGCTCATGAGCTAGAAGCAGTAACAGAAGCAGTTTAATTTGACCTTGTCTGCATGGGTGCTGAAATTCTGCCGAAGCATCCCGAGGTGAAACTGGCAAGAGTGGGAAGGAACTTTGGGCAAGCCCTGCCTTGGCTAAGAACCTACGAGATCATTTCAGAGCACCAAGGCAAGGGCTAGCACAGGGTTGAGGTCAGCCGCCTGAAGGTTTTCCCTTGGAAAATGACTTGATTGGGGGTTACTTTTTTACAACCTGACCAGGGCACAGTCAAGGTTACAGGACTAGGGGTTTGACTAAAAATGCCATTCAGATCATAAAACCTAGATCACCCCCCATGAGAAGTTCATAAATGAAAAAAGGATACTGCCTCCTGAAGCTGATGGTAAAGGCTGAACAGCCAGTAATCATTTCACTCCGCAGAGGCGGAACACGCCGGGCTTTACTATTCATGGTGTGCTATTTCTTACATTCGCATCCTGTTGAATGTTACTTTTCAAAGTTCATATTTATCTTTGCAATATTTTTTGCAAGCAAGATTAGCAAACGTGCACAAAACAGCTCAAGGGAAAAAAAATGCAAGTCCTGCCATCTGCATACCTCACCAGATATTAATAATTTACAGTCCGGGTTTACTACTTCTATGAGAGGGTACTGCCCTCCAGGACGGGGTTTATCAGAACTGCATTTGGGAGGGAGGGAGCCCAGCATAGCGGTCACAGTATTTGGCATAAATTATGTGAGCTATAGAGAGTTTTGTTTTCTTCATTAAATCCATCTTTCCTTTAAAAGGTAGAGTGATTCAATTTAATTTCTTTTCATTTTTTATCTGCAAAGGTTCCTCTTTAAAGACAGGATGTCCTTGAAAAGCCAAGAATGTCTTGAAAGGACAACAGTTACCATGACTTTCTGTCTTATTGTCGTGATTAAGACACAGGGGTTTTGACATAAATCAGGTCCATTATCACATTGGGAAACATAACTAGAGGTTAAGAAGCAGGTTAATCAGGCAAGCACTAGAAAGCGTAGGCTCTATGAAAATCTGCTCATCCTGTTACCTCAGTTTACCACAGAGCTCCTCTGCTGTGGCTTATTTTTGCCCCATGAAAGAAATTTTAGACTTTTGTCTTCCCCTTTGTAGACAAAATTTTAAGAACTACGTAAATAAATGAAAGGCCTGTGCTGACAGATCTCCATCTCCAGAGAAGAGCCCTGCACAGGAGAGTCCACAGAAAAGAAAGAGAAGGCTGAGGCGTACCAATCTGTCCTAGTGAGAGGCCAGGTACCTATCCACATTGCTAGATATTTGCATCCGCGGCTCTCGGGCTGAGAGAGACGGGTACCGAACCCCCTGGTAGAAGCAGATTACTTATGTTGGGTTCCGACAATAATGCTCAGAAATGATGAGAGGCATAGCACGGTACAGCAGTTCTGAGGACAGGCCTTGCCACTGAAGAGCAGTAACAGAACCACCAGAGGCTTTGATTCTAACACTCTAGACCAACCCAGCAGACACCTAAGGCAGAGATGTTGTTAACAGATCATCTGGGGTACCACACCGATTATACAGAATGGAAGTGGTTCCTATCCTCCTGGGAATGAAAGGCCGTAGGAGTTCCAGACACAAGAAGGACTGTTTTCCATAGAACCTTCGTAAATGTGACAGCCGGGTTCATCACCCTGGCCTCTACTGTACTTCCAGCGACCTGCATTCTTCAACCCCAAATTCGCTGACATAATTTATGATGTGGAACCTTCATGTTTGATTTTAATATTTCATAACATGATGGAGTGGCTTCAATATTTTAAAGCAGAATTTAGGATGAGCGGTGTGACATGACAACACACACGTCTCCACAGTGTTCAGAGAAGCCTTTATCCAGGCTTAATCTCCCTTTATGTAAACACGCTAAAACATCATGACCTTTAATCAGCACACTTTAAAAAAAAAAGTGCTTTTCTTATACATTGAGGACGGAATACAGATTTGTACGAGTTACAGTGGCCCTGGCAAATCACATAAACAATTTGTTTGGATGACTTCGCAAATTAGTACGACACACAAGGTTTGGGTTTGAACCTCTCAACCATGTCTGAGGATATAACTGTTTCATTCCCCCCGAAGGCACAGAAGGCATGGTGGGGTCATGGAGGCAACCAAGACCCTGCGCTCAGATTAAGGAACACCAGAATGTTAGAGACATCTCCTGGTCATTCAGTCACCTGGGTCCTAAGCCATCAGGCTAAGCAGCCTGAACTGGAGACTCAGTTCCAGCTGGGCATGAGAGAAACTGAACTTGAATATGGAGAAAGTAGAAATAGGAGACAAGGAAGAGCTGTGTTTCTAAATTACTCCATAAACCTTGTGGATAGTATACTACTTTGTGGGGATTTGGAAAGAATTCTCTCTGAAGTAATCATTTGGATATTGCTTTTGTAGAGAAGGGAGCCGAGGATTTGAAGGACCGCATATTCATAGGCGTGTCCAGTGGCCACATCATTCTGGGATTGGGAAGGCTGAGAAAGGAAAGACTAGAGAGAGGCTTATCCGTGCCGGGTGTACAGTCACAGAAGTTCCACTATTCTAACAAATGGAGCAAAGAAACAACAACCAACAGTGATCCTAACAGCACGTCAAAATGCTCCTCGTAGTTTGCATTGGAGTTACCATGGAAAATTCCAGTCCAGCCTTTGATAATCTAGCCTAGGGCATAAAAATGAAAGCAAGAAACTCCAGACCAGGAGGGGTGAGAGAGAGAAAGCTGCAGAACGCCGAAAACGTAACAAGCAGCTTTGCAAATGAAAGTTGATTTCTCTCCACTTCAGTGACCCAGAGAAGCAACAGAGCAGGCTGATGCTGCGGCCCTCGTGTCAGCAGCTGCGAAGAGGAAACTCTAAGGAACAGCAGACCCATTGCTCACTTGGTCTTCCTAGTCCATTCCAGCAAGTGGCACGGGTCCCCTATGCATTGTTCTTGGAAGTATCCTGAATAGGTCAACCGTCCTACTGTAAAATCTCTTCCACATGTTTTCAGTGGGTAGATTCTAGACAGCTCATAGCATCTGCCGCCTGCTTCATGAGATCTGCTTTTTTTTTTCTAGTACTTTTAGGAATCTTGGAAATTTACGGGCACGATAAAGACCAGCCTCTTAGAAGGGACATGGGCAAGGTAGACAGATAAGCAACGGGGAAGAGATTTCAAGACTGCAGGAAAGGCCTTCAAGGAATCTGGGTCCGGCAGGAAGAGAAGAGGAGGTGACTAGGATGTGGCAAACATACAAACACATCTAGACTCACAAGAGAGAATCAGGATGGACGGTTCCGGCGCGTGTGTCGCCTTGACTGACTTCAAGTGTCAGGTTGAGAGAGAATCCTGGGCACAGCGCATAGATACCCAGGGCTTGAAGTGGGTGTTACAATGAGAGGAAGAGACTAGCAAGGGAAGAATGAGGAGTGACATTTGGCAAAGGTTTGGGTTTCAGCATCACAGGGTGCTAGGACACAGTTTGAAGCCACTTTAAGAAGGACCCAGAAGGGCAAGGCAGGCCTCCTAGGATGCTTTCAGCAAGAGTGTGTATCATAACTAAGTGTTGATATCCAGATAGAAACCAGAGAAAAGAAACCAGAGGCCAGCTGAGAAGGTGCCAGGGGTGAGTGAGAATTGACCAGTGCCAAACGTGGCGGGTTAGCACTGGGGTTGGATAGAGAGGGGCCAGCTATGAGAGATCTCCATCAGTGGAATCCTGTACCATGTCAATGGCAGAGTATTGACTGAAGTTCTACCCCGGGGGTTGAGTGGTTCTAATGGAAATCTGAGGAGCCATCAGGAAAAAGGGGTGGTGATTCCCTGGAATTTGAGACTGGGTATTGAACTGGAAATATGACATGAAAAGGTGAGGGGGTTTTGTTTTTGTTTTTTGTTTGTTTGAAATCATTTCTTTTAACCCAAAGCATCAAAAGTGCTTTCAAAAAGGGAGGAATGGATGGATGGACCTGGAGACTCACAACTCAAAGAGAGCCTTAAGGGAAGAAACACTGTAGGATCTAGTAACAGGTGCTCAATGAATATTTAATGAGGCTATTAACAGTAAACCTAGTCAGTCATTTTCACTGGAAATCCAGGGAATCCTGGCTGGAAGCAAGTCTTCCTGTCTTTTTTTTTTTAAAGAGGACAAAAACATCATAATGGATGGTGCTAAAGGGAAAAAGTACCTTTAGATGGACAGTTGGTCCGCAAGTCTAACCATGCTGTGTTTAGAAAAAAAACAGCTAAAGGGTCAAGTTTCCTCTGCCCAGCTCACAATCGGGATCTTCTCTGCTAAAGTCCACTTGGGCAGGGATTGAGTGTAAAGGGAAGACTGTCTTTGAGCTGACTTACCTTTGAGAAACAAACAAGAAGAAGAGCGAGCCTCCGCACACAAAGACTGACATTCCAAGTTCAAGGGAATTTTTGCTAGAGTTCTCCCAGAGTTCACTGGGCCAGTGAGGGTCTGCCTCGGGACCTCTAACCTCACATTTCATTTTGAGACAGTGACACCAACTTCCTTTCCTTCTGGGCCAGGCCCACCTATGTACCAGTATTGTCTGAAAAGTCTGTACAAGGATGGTACATGCTGATTCCTCCCTCCCGTCTTCTCCTTGAACCACACTACACAAACGGCTACCATCCACTGATGATGAACTTGAGGCTCCCACAGCTGGAACCTGTGTCCAGGACTTAGCGCCCCGAAGAGTTCTTGGAACGCTGCCAGTGGAAGCATGGGGAGTTGGAAACTTCGAGGGCTACCAGTGTCTTGCTTTTAAACCCTAGCTTCCATGCTTCTTGTCAGGGCTGTTTAAGATGGCGGAGTTATGACTTCTCCCCGTCAACTGTTGTGTGTGCCTGTTTGAATAGTGGTTGTTAGCTCTATAACCTCACTAAAATAATTTGTGCCTCCACTCAATTTATTTTTGTCTTGGTATTTGTATTTCTCTTTGTATGTATTACATTAACTCTCCTCTGAGTACATCTCTATTTACTGTGTCTGTCAGATTCACTGATGTGGCAAATTTACCCAGGGTTATGCAGAGTGATGACATCATTGAATCTGTGCAAATATGATCCAGTCTAACTCGATAGGGATGATGCCCCATGTCCCTCTATGGCATATAATCAGGTGCTGGCACAGACACACATTAATAATAAATAAAAATTTTAAAATCAAAAATGAAGAAGATATCAAGGAGGTGGGGGAAGGAAATAACAGAAGGCACAAGCCAGTGGTTTATCTTCATAAAAATGCACTATCAAAATGATCCGAGGAAGCCAGCAATGGTTGTGCATCTCTTTAATCCCAGCACTGAGGATTCTGAGGCAAGTGGATCTCTATGAGGTCAAAACCGGCCTAATCAATCAACACAAGCTCCAGAACGGCCAAAGCTACACAGTGAAATCCTGTCTCAAAAACAAAACAAAAACCAATAAACAGAAAGTGAACCAAGGAGTTTAAAAATATATAATGCTTCCCAGTCTCTAACCTCCAGACACTAATTTAACAGGATAGGGGTGGGGACTAAATATATAGTCTCTTTCTTCTTTTATAAGTCTCAGCTCCTAACCCATTGCAGAGAGCAAGTCCTTAAGGAAAAGGCATGCTTTTTTCCTTCTGCGGGAGAACAGCCACTTATTGGGCTTTGTGTCATTGCCAAGACAGACTACTTGTTTTAAACACACACACGCATGCATGCATGCACACACAGGAAAAGGCTGCACCTCAGCAACACTCAGGTCCTCCTCCAAAGAAAGCTTCAAGAAGAGCAACAACAGCAGGGCCACTGAAGGACTGGGTGAGATCAGCATGTGCCTTGTATTCGGGAGTCCGCTCATTGCCCACCTTGTGCTCATGGACTACACAGTCTTATTCTTTTGTTCTCTTTCTTCTTGCCATGATCTGTAAATTACCATGGCACCTGCACCATGGAGGGCTGTAGATGGAGGCAAACACAGGAATATCAGCTTGGCCTCCCCACTAGATTGATACTTGAGCTTTCCGTGTGAGGAAAGTGTCATACCCCAATTGCCTGCCCTGGCCTTAGTTCTGCCCAAGAATCAAGTGCCCACCAATCTCTGGGTGGAGAAAAGATTTATGCAACTCTAACCAAGCTGCCAAAAATTTGACAGTGAGGCTCAAGGCCACTGAAGCTCTCTATACCTCCCTGAAGTGCAGAACGAACAAAATGCACCATAGTTCATCTGCCCCATCATTGCTGAGTGTCCCTTCTTCTGTTGGGACGTGCCTGTCTCTATCCACCAATATGTCTCTTTGTCATTCTGTCTATATGTTTTTCTGGGCACACATTCATCTTAGTAGATAAGATACCTAAGGACTGATGGTACTTAGTAATCCATAATTATATCCACAGGTCACATACAGGGTATGGAAAATGAGTGTGATTCCATCCAGACTTTGATGCACTTTTGGAGTACCAAGGTTCACTGTTGTGCTTTGGACCCTACAATGTTTGCCAATCGAAGATCAAGGGTGCCTCCTCTATAGCTGGTCAGAAGGCTGGGATTATGAAAGATATTATGCTCTGAATTTTTTTTTAATGACTTGAAGCCATTGAGATGCGTGAATTAAATTCTTAATTTTTTGGGAACTACATCATATTCCTAAGAAGACTGTTGGAATTCATCAGAACAAATATACTGTTAGCAAGTCAAAATGGCTGCAAGGAATATGCCATCAAGTCCCTGCTCAGCTTCACAGTGAGATGTAAAACTGGCCCCATTCATAGACCACCTCCTTATTCTTGTATGCACGCTATATCTTTCTCTTGCAAAAGCAGGGGAAAAAATGTTGCGTAACTCCAGGTAGTGGTTTCATCAAACTTAATGAAAACTTGTTCTTTCTCTTATTCCTACCCAGGGTTTATTACACAGCCAAGCTCTCCAGGGAATGTAGACAGAATTCTTGGAAATCACTGATACTGCATACTCATCCAAAGGCTCCTTGACCAGATCATGGGAAGAGCCTCTGGTCCAAAGATGATATATATTTATATTCTCAAATCAGTCAGCAAGTATTGAAGGATGGCTGGGTACAAAGCAGGGAAGTTGCTGAGTAGGGCTTGTCCAAACACTTATGTTTGAGAGAAAGCACATTAGGCTGCTTTTTGCATGCTTTCAAGTGCAATTGCCCACATTCCCAAGATCACTCTCAGCAACTTGTCCCTAGTACCACCAGGAAGGATCTATTGAGTATAACTTGCCCAACTGAATGACACATTGCTGAGGATGATGCCTCACTGTTTCACATGTGCCCAGCATCCATTAGGGTGTCTGGTTACCTTGGACATATAGATGCCTGGAACAGCCCTGAAGAAGCAAGACAAAGTCTATCCCATCTAAACGCAATGAGCCATGAGTGAAGAATAAGACTCATCTCTGGAATGTGAGGCAAGGGAAGAAAAGACACACAGTAGGAATGATCACAGTGTGTTCTAGGCATGGTGTGGGGATGTCAGAACTTTGTTAGTGGGGATTCTTGAGTAGTGATGAGAAATAAGAGCCTAGACTTGGGTAGGAAGGAGCTAAGAAGGCTTTAAAGACAACAAGATTTTCTACTGGACTGGGCTCTGCCGAGAGGAGAGGCACCTTTACTTAGAGCCTCCGCAGACAGGGATGGGAAGTAAGAAAGGAAGGAAGATTTCAGGAGAGGTACAGAGACTAAGATGAGGAGGAGAATGGTATGGAGGGGAAGTCAACAGAGAAACAACAGCAACGAGGCATAAAAGATAGTGGGGGGTACTTAGGGAATATGCAGGATCGACGTGAAGTGAACAAATGGTTAGCAGTTTGCTTGCTGGAATATGGTTCTGCAATCCAGGCAGGGGGTGGGTGCAAGACGGGTCTGGAGGCCGCCTCTAAGACCTCTGTTCAAGCTCAGCGGAGGTAAGCATGGTAGTTGTGTTTCTAGGTTGAAGGTGGACCACACTAACCATCTCTCAAGAAGCACCACAGGGCCCGCTCCGTGCCACTGGAACATTGTTAAGGTACAAACACACACACAAGAGACATACCTTCAAAGGGGAAGACAGAGCATGTGAGACTTGCCTGCATACCCATGTTGTAAAGTAGCAGCTAATTTTTTGATATGAATAAAAGAAGGCAGACAGTTAATTGCTGCTGCTGGTGAAGAAAGAAAATAAAGAATCAACTAACCTCTATAGAAAAGAAGAGAAAATACCAGGATTCATGACAGATGAGATTATTTTAATGAAAAAATTATGACAGCTATTAGGGTGACCCAGTCAAAAAAGCGTACAACATGCAGGCAATTTATTCTCTCTTCCCCACTACTAGAGAGGACACTTTTTTTTTCCTTTCTGTTTTATTTGTTTTTGTTTTTTTCCCCAAGATAAATTTTCTCTGTGTAACCCAGGCTGTCTTGGAATGTGCTTTTTAGATCAGGCTGGCCTCGAATTCAGACATCTGCCTACCTTGGCTTCCTAGTCCTAGGATTAAAGACATGTGCCACCATTCCCGGCTTGTACTTACTTTCTGAACACTGAAACTTGGACCTTTGCAGACCTGCAATAAATAACTGTCAGTCATTCTGATCAGAGTATTTCTTCACTTTCCATATCCCAAGCAATTAACTATGCACACTCTTTCTGACTAAGTTAAGTCTCAGTCTCTCTCTCTCTTTGTCTCTCTCTCTCTCTGTGTGTGTGTGTGTGTGTGTGTGTATGGGATCAGTATACATACAAGTATAGGCAACCATGCAATTATGGGCGTGTGCATGTCCACTCAGAAGTCATCCTCAGGAGCCATCCACTTTTTTTTTTTTTTTAGATGTGGTCTCTTATCTATTAGGAGAGGCAGCCCTGGTGATCTGCTTGTCCACAGTTCCCTGGTGCTGGGATTAGAAACTCATACACCGCTCCTGGCTTTTTACATCTGTTGTCAGGATCAAACGCAAGTCCTTGAAAGCACTTTACCAACTGAGCCATCTCCCTAGCCCTTAAGTCTTGTTTAAACTGACAAAACAATCTTCAGGGCAGTGAGCAATTTCTGAGGTCACTCTCACCAGCCATCAGCTTCAGGGAAAGGAAAAAGGTGGCCCCCCTGATTCTGACTGTGAGTTACTCCGAATTAAAGCACCCTCTAGCATTTGTAGCCCACGAGTCGGAGGGCCTTCAGAATTCAAAGCAGGCTATCTTTCCACATTAGACCTGGGTCAAGGAAAAGTATAAGGGCTCTAGCTCTGTACAGCCAGGGAACCGTCCACATGCATTCCTGGGGCAAAGACGTTTTCTCTACATTCAGCGATCAGCTTATGAATAGAAGCCGATTATCAGAAGCACTCATGGCTCTTTCTTCTTGGCTTAGCTACCTCTGCTGTGAACTCAGACCTATTCAACAAACCGAGGAGAATACAGGGGTGGGGATCTGTTTGAGGCCAAGAGACAGAGACCTGCATGGCCTTGCCAGAAAGACAGATTGTATCTCGATTCTAAATGACTTCCATTGTGCATGGCTACTTATACACCAAAATCCTGCCCTGGGCGTCCCAGTATGGTGTCCTGAGATGAAAGTGAAGTGTAGCAGGGAAGGTTCTGCTTGCATAAGGCACTTTGAGGGACAGGGAGGAAAAGTCAGTATTCCAGTCTGAGGTTCCAATAAATCATGAGTTAAAGGGTATTGTGCACTGAGGCTGGAAAGATGGTTTGGTGGGTAAAGTGTTCACAGGTCACAGGAACACACAGACACAGACAACCCAGTTTGGGTTCAGCATAATTTAGGCAGAGGACTCTCCACATCGCGCCGAGTACACATGCGCCTGACTTTGTGGGACTACAAATCCAACGAGACATAAGAAAGGGAGGCCATGGCTTTAACGTTGCACCAACTCCTACAAGCTCCAACCTCTGAGGAGTTCCACATGGCTCCCTGGGGAGCTCTTTACTACCTTGACCCTCCACAGGGAAAGTAGGGTGCCTGCCATAGTAGTGAAATGTGCCCACACACCACATTCAGAGCCACTGGCCAACATCTTGCATCCTTCTCGGGACTGGCATGCCCATGGGTACGTGCGAGCCCAGGAAGATTGGTTTCCCTGTCCAAAGCTGATAGTTGGAACCTGGTCTACCTAACTCTTTGGCCACTAACTGATTGCCAAGCTAGCTGTTGCAAATGGTGGTGGTAGTGGTGGTGGTGGTGGGGCTGCTGTTTCTTTAATGGACATAACACCCCATTTGGAGGTGGCAGGGTTCCCAGCTGATTTTTCAAACAATCATAACATTCTGTTAATTGCTTTCTACCAGCGTAGATGCTATCTGGATAGTGGGTAACCAAAGGTTACTGTCTTTGATGGAACCTTAGTAAAAGGGAGAGTCTGCTTCCTTGAAGAGCACCATTTTCTGGATATTCTAAAGCAGTGGTTCTCAACCTTCCTAATGCTGCAACCCTTTAATACATTTCCTCAATGTTGTGGTGACCCCTGACAATAAAACTATTTTCATTATTACTTCATAAGTGTAATTTCCCTACTGTTATCGTAATGTAAATGTCTGGTTTTTTTTTTCTGATTGTCTTGGACGACCCCTGTGAAAGGGTTGTTCTGTTCTCAAAGGGGTCACAGCTCACAGGTTGAGAAACGCTGTTCTGAAGTCTCCACACCAAACCCAAGGTGTCCACGCCTGGATGAGGCACACAGTTCATGTCTTTCTGCCTACTCACTGTGAGCAGAACAGCATGCGCCCATGATAGCAGCGGTTTGCAGCACTGGGGTGACTTTTTCCAAGGCTCTCTTCTTGGTGAGCTGCATGTTGTAATGACACAGATAAGGGCAAACCAGAGCCCCAGTGGAGACAGGGTTTCTTCTGCCCCAAAGATTGCATTTTACCTCGAAATATCACTATTCCCAATTTCAGACTGGAGAGGCACTAGTTCATAATGGTCCAGGTTACCCTTCGATATTCCATCCAGTAAGAGAGGGAGAGGATGTAGTTCAGTTGGTAGATGGCTTGCCTTGTCTGTCCAACACACTGATTCCCAGCATCAAGTAAATGAGCCATAGGCATATACCTATAATCCCAGCACCAGAGGTGGCGATTCAAGGTCATCCTGGAATACTGTGAGTAAGCTCAAGGTCAGCCTAGGGAGAGGTGGAAGGAGGGACAGACAGAGGGAGGGAGAGAGAGAGAGAGAAGGAAAACAAGAACACAAGCAGGCTGTGTCTTCCCTGATTTCCTACCACAGCCAGGTTGCTGTCCCTGGAGCAGCTCCCTCACTTCCGGCTGACCCTAGAGAGACATCTGAATGTACTTAGAGTCATCCCTCTCCAGGCAGATCTGTGGCCTCTGAAGACAGAACAAGTGTCTGGGAAAAGGGCATCTCCATGTGTTAAATTAATCTAGACTGTGGAGCTGAGACCCATTGTAGCATCTATGTGGTGGTCTCTGTCTCAAGACAAGGCTCAGGACTGTGAACTAGATTACTGCTTTAAAGCTTCCCCTGTAAACAGGGGTCCTGGAGCGAGGGAGAGCCCTACCTTCCTTCCCCACTAGGAAGCTCCATGGTAAAGCTTATCCACTTGCCCCTTTCCCCCACTCTGAGGAGCCTAATGCACAGGCCTTTCCTCAGCATGTGGAATAAAATGTTGACCCAATTAATCTTGAACTGCAGCCAGCATCTCTGGCTCCAAGGTGCCTCGACTGTGGGAGAGCCATTGGGAAGCTGGCAACTTCATGCAGTCCTGATCCACATTCATGGGGTGACTTGCTGCCTCTTAGGCTATATACAGTGACAGAACACCACAAGGCAGATAGTTTCTCTACAGTCCCACCTGTCAGAGGACCAATCAAGACACACATACCACATTAGAGGGGCACATAGGAATCCTGGGAAGGAGGAGACATTTTACAATGGCAGAATAGAAGCAAGAGTCTTTCCCGTCAGCTGATGGAACCCCAGATTTCTGGAGCTGCTCATCACAGACCACAAGGCAAATTGATTTGATTATAAATTCAAACCAGCGTCAGTTTTCTTCTTCATAGTAAGTTCTCTGGATTGCTGGCATGGTCTGCTAATTCTCTAAGCCATGAGAGCATATGTATACAGCTAGACATACAAGCACAGACACACTACCATCACTAAAATTCAGTACTTTCTCGGCACGATCAAAGAAGGCCTCTGGGTGCTGCCTGATCTTTTATGGGACTGAGAGTGTTCATACTTACAAAGACCTGCAGAAGGGGTGCTTTGCTCCATGAGTTTTAACAAGAAAAGTAAAGTAACAACAGCCTTATGTCAAAAAATACAGGTAGGACACTCTTCCGAAAGACAATGTTTAAATACAACAGCAACCACTTCGGTTTATTTCCCTTTCCCCAGCTAAACCTGGTAGGCCATTTTCTTTCACTTAACATTAGCTCCTGTTTTGTGGAGATACCAAGCCTTCTTTATAATGATTATTTTAATGGTCACAGCGAGTGAGGATATGCCATCATTTACTTGACTGTTTACCTATTGTTAGGCTGTTGAACTGAGCGTGTTTTTATCTGTGTTATTAATTTAAAACAGTACAGAGATGACACGACATCGCTAATCTAAAACTACAGGGTTTATATATTTACAGCTCACATTTGATTATGAAATTTAATTTGAGAGTAATTAAGACATTTATATTCTACACAGCTCAACAGCATCTAGATTTCCCTGAGCCAGGCAGGCCCAACCATGACTTGCCACTTCCCCAAAGCATTTCCCATTAAATCTAACACAAGTTATGGACTCTCGCTGCTCTGCAGATTAAGAGATTCACCCAAAGAACCAGCACCTCTAGCTCTAGCTCTATGGGGTGACCTACCCAAGGAAGCCATGTTATAAATGCAATTCAAGTCTGACAGTCACCTAACTTCAAGGCAACCCTGATGCACCAATGACAGACATGTTCCAGGACCACTGGAGGTCTCCCATAACCCACCCTTGATACATAATATAAGAAGGCCAGGAGGCTGACTCATTCACTTTTCAGATGTCTGATACTTTGTTATTGTTATTAATATTATCATTAAAGAAAGGGCCTGAGTTACCACTGGCTAACCCAGAATCTTTGTGTAGACCAAGCTGGTCTTAAACTTGCAATGATCCTCTTGTCTCTGGCTCTCATGTGTTGGAATTGCAGGTACATGCTACCATGCTGGGCTTAGCTGATGCTTCTTGAAGTTGACCAAGGGTCATGCCAAGTGACAGATCTCTCTGCTTAGGACCGTTCTTTAGAGAATGTTATTCAAAGGGACTTATTCAGCTATGCCCTTCAGAGTCTCAACATACAGGATGAGGATAGCAATGGAGTTGCCCCAGCAGGCAGGGGGATTCTGAGAGTCAAATGAGAAGATGGGTGTGAAATGTACAGGCATAAGTTGGCATTTGTTAGCACACAGAGGTCCATGCATAGGGCCTAGAGAGATTGCTCTGCAATTAAGCACACACACTGCTCTTGTGGAGGACCCAAGCATAATTCCCAGCACCCATGACAGGCAGCTCACAAGGGCCCCTGATTCCTGCTCCAGGGGCTTCCAACACCTCTGGCCTTTTGGAGCATCTCTACTCATACACATACGCATAATAAAAAGATAAAAATTAATCTTCAAACCTGCCCAGCAGGCATATGGCCCTAGGGCCAACCCCCAGTACAGGCTCACTAAAGCAAAGAACTTCCTTATTATTTATCTTTATTTTCCCTAATAAGGGAATAGTCTTTTACATACTTAGCTAGCAACTCTGTAAAGCACGAAAAGCTGAGAGTTTTGTTTTTTATTCTTTTGCTTTTACCACCAGCAATTAATTCCTCTGATTTGTTTTATGAGTTTGATGGTCTGGTCTAACACTCAGCAAACCAGCAGAGTGATGTAGGAAAATTATTTCAGTGCAGTTCCTGGCAAATCCTGATGATGAATAGTGAGGCAGGACAAACTTACTCAGACACACATTTTTCAGGACTGGCAGGGAAAAGGCTGAAAAATTACTAGTAAATTGCTTTTTGTAAAAATGCTCTCTCTTTCAAATTTCCCCTAGTATGAAGGTCTCCTTCAGAACGATGGCACAATACATTCTGACACACCTAGATGGCAAGGGAGCCAAAGAACAGTCACAGATAAGAATGGGGGTTAGGATTTAATTTTCTTTTGGCCCCAGTTCCCAAGGCTCTTCCCCTGCACCAACTTCTGAGTATATGTCTTTTACTTTTGGGGCTAAGTGTCCCTGAAGAATAGCTATTATCTGTGCTGGCAGGCTTGCCCTACTGTCCCCCACCCCCGGGCACAATCCCCACCTCCACTGTATGAGCCTTGCTATTAATGTATTACATCTCTGGTCCATTCTACTCCTAGTCCCTCCTCTCTAAAACTGTCCTGGAGGTTGAGTTTCAGATTACAACCGTCTGCAGATATCCCCAGCACCTTACTTGAAAGCCTTCATTCTGAGGCCTTAACTCGGGGACAATAGAGGCCTTGGGCATTCATGGTTGGAAAGGCTAATGCAGGGTTGTCATGGTGGTGACGCTCCCTTGGTGACAATGCCGGCTGTCACACAGGAAGGAAGGTGTGCTTCTATTCTCTGGAAGAAGCTAGGGCCACGGCTGACTGCGGCTGCTGAGTGTTCTGCACTGCTCAGAGCCCATCCAGCGTCAGCCGGTCATCTGCCTGACATGCCAGTAGAGCAGCAGCTGAGTAACCATGGTGGAAATGGAACCAAAGGCTGCAGAGGTGATTTTTAGGGTACCTCCCCCAAACCCATTAGTGTTCAGCAATGTTATGAAGAGTTGGGGACTGGATGTGCCTCTGAGTCTTTCACGCTGCAAACACCTGTGGCTTACAAGGCAGCAAAAGCCAGTGTAGCAGAAGTATACCTGCAGAGAAGGCATAGGACATGTGATACCCCTAAGCCAAGGGCTTGGCGTTCCCCTCTTCCTCTCCTTCATCCAGCCCTTAAGCCTACCGGCCTACAGCATGCTGACTGAAGATTAAGGACAGGAGAAGCATTGGATGTATGTTGGACATCTGGGTCTGTTGGAAACAGAATGAGCTTGGAATTTGGAGGGCCATGGCCTGTCTGTGCTCTTCGCCTGCTGTGAGAGGTTGAATAAGTGGCATAGCATACCTCTGTGATATGGGAATATTGCCACCAAATGTAAGAAAAATAATTCTCTGACCCCGTAAGTAGTGGCCCCTCTGTAAATATCTCCATTGTCATGTCCTGAGACTGTCTCCTCCAGGTCTCTGGGCTGGGGTCTTACCAATAGTGCTACCATAGTCAAAAATCACTACCCCTGCAAATCCTCTGCCTTAGGACAGAGCTTGAGTTCTGTTGACATTGGGCTGGGGAGTGCCGCTTTTTACTGGCCTTGGCTCATCTCTGTGAGTTGGCAACCCTGAACACTGGGGTTGTGATGCCAGAATCTTCTGAATACCCATTTCCAACCAGCTGACCCCCACTTTACTCTCAGATGTCAGGAAGCCAGCGACAGCTAGTTCACAAGCAGCGCATGTAACTCCATCTTCTGTTTATCTTTCGCCAAACCCAGGACTGAACTCAGGTCCTCATAAATACTAAGAAGATGCTCTACTAAGCTTTATCTCAGATCTATTTTTACTTTATATTGAGGTAAGGACTCCTTGATCTGCCCTGCTTGGCCTTGAACTCACTCTGTAGTTCAAGCAAGGCTTATCCTTGTGATCTTCCTGCCTCAGCTTCCTAAGTAGCTGGAATCAGAAATTTGCACCGTCAGGCCCAGCTTCGCTGAATCTTGCTTCAAGTGCAGCCCCGCAGAAAATTCTTCGGTGTGTGATAAGCAGCTGCGAATCTGCTTACCTAATAAAGGGAAGGCGCTTACCCTCCCGGTATTCCCCAGAGAATCGTTGGCCACCTGCATCTCTTTAGCTGCATTTAATAGCTCAGCCCAAGATGAATCTGCATGATTAACAAAAAGCCTCCTGATTTTATTTTCTTTCAGCATTTAAATGCTAGAACAACTACCATTGTTGTCATTTTTTTTTTCCAGGGGTTGTGATCAAAACACAAAATTTGATTCTAGAATGAATAATTTATTTTTTAAAGTAATTTCCCAATACCAGTCTCCAAGGAATCACAGCAAAGAGACGGTATTGCTGTTTTTGTAGACTCAGGGAAACCCATGTTGTGTTCATGACTGATGTTTCTAAAAGCCATGCTCCCCAACATGACTTATTCCCGGAGATAGCCCTGTGGAGGAAGATCGCTGGCTCCCCACAGGGTCCATGTTGACTAACCCTGGTTCCTGCCTGCAAGGGCGTTCCTCTACATGTGGTGTCTATCTGCTCAGGACCTAGAGTCTTCAGTAAGTCTTTAATACTGTTGGATTCCAATAATAGATTAATCGCGTCATCCTCCAAAAAAAAAAAAAATCGTAAAAATCCTAAACTAAGTAAGTTGGTTGCATTTGGTAAAGCATCTGCCTGCGGAGTGGAGACACACATGTGAAAAGATAATTTGCAGAGCTGACGGATCAGCGTCACTGGGCTGCTTGATGAATGTAGTAAAACAGGTTTGTCTAATGGGGAAACAAGCAGTACTATCAAACGGAAACCGAGTGTATCCCACATGGAAAAGTAAGCAGGCTTTAATATCGAGAAGCATTTCATGCTGTGCCTGCCAGCAACTCCCCGCCTGTCTGATTTTCCTTAACATAAAGGCCGACCTCACCTGTTTAAAAATAATTAGGAAACCGGCAGCTGTAATTTGGCTGGAAGTCCATTCGGCTGCATTTGCGTGTGTGCTTCTGACCCACTAAAGCTTCTGTTGCTGTCTCTGCATGCAGGCACCATGGTCAGCAAGGACTCCGGTAGATGCATACTCACGACACCAGAGCGGGAAGTGGAGCCAGCTGCCTGCCTGGCCCTGGAGATGAGATATGCCCTAGACCCTAACCGGCAGATCAAAAAGCGGAACAAAGCCCTGCAGGTGCGCTTCAAGGATATCTGCGAGGCCCAGAATGAGCAGAGGGACACACAGCTGTCTTCGGGATCTCTGGAGAAGCGAGAGGCCAAGGCTGTGTCCTGTAGGACGGCCTACCGTAAGTATATGACAGTGCCCGCACGCCGATCCATTCCCAATGTCACCAAGAGCACGGGTGTGCAGACCTCACCAGACCTTCGCAAGTGTTACCAGACTTTCCCGCTGGACCGCAAGAAAGGCAGTCTCAAAGGCCTGCCAGCTGCAGATTCCTTCAAAAACCAGAACAATGGGTTTCTAACAGGCTCAAAAGAGAAGAGCGAGGCTGGGCCCATGGAGGACCCCCGGCCTTGCAGTGCGGGAAGGATTCACAAGACCACAGCTTTGGTTTTCCATTCCAACGAGCACGTGAATGCGCTGGACCAACCTTCCGGGGTCAACTGTGCAGAGCTCTGCAAGACTCCAGACATGCTTGGCTACCCCGAAGCTCTAGTGCCGAACTCTCGGCCTCCCTCCGAGGAGCCTGTCCACCAGCTGCAGGGGAGAGCTAAGCCGGACAGGGGCACCCTTGATTCAGAGGAGCCCACCCCGCTTACCCATGGAAGGGTATTTAAAACAGAGGTTGCCACTGTGTACCCGCCTGCCATCAGTACCCGGGACCCTGAGCCTGGCTTGTCGAACTCGGCTGCTGCCAGCCAATGGTCTCTCTGCCCTGCAGTTGAGGAGCAGAGGAGGGCTGCCCACCTCAATGGGCTGCAGGCATCCACAGGCTCTGCTCTGGCCTGCTCACCCCCAGTGCAGTGCCTGTCCCCAGAATGTAGCGAACAGCCCCCACAGAACCAGCCTAGCCCCACCGCTGGGGTGGGGGATGAAGAACGCCAACAAATTGTGCCTCAAACCGAAGTGGTAGACCTCAAGGCCCAGCTGCAGGTGATGGAGAACTTAATCAGCTCCAGCCAGGAGACCATCAAAGTGCTGCTGGGGGTCATTCAGGAGCTGGAGAAAGGAGAGGCCCACCGGGAAGGGTATGTATGACGACTCTGTCTTATTCCCTGCAAGATTGCCCCTGGCCTCCTCTGCAGACCCAAGGTCCCATCCCTAAGGAGTCCAATGCCAGTGTTTCTGTGTCAGGGCCGCAGTTGGAAGAACTAGTGAGTTACGAGGGTCACAGGTGTGTTGAAGGCCAGGCTTCTTGGCACACTCACCTGACATTCATTTGCTCGTTAGTGTTTACCCATCTGAACTTGGTTGCAAGCTCTACCTGTATATTCAGAGTTGATGGGTCTTCCTTGTGATCTATTCAGATTAATGTTTCTGTTCTTAATGAATTGTAATACATATACCAGTTCAAAATATCTATGTACGAGTCCCATTTAATTCTTAGGAATCCCATCATGGGGGGTGGGGACAAATAAGATGTCATTAGGAAAAGTAAATGCTAGCGAGTGATAAATGATTTCAATGGGATCGGATCTGGACCATATAAGGTTTTGTGTGATAGTCTTATGGTTTTCATTCTTTTCCTGGAGCACACAGAGGCAGAGGCCCTCTTTAGGCAAGCTCTATTCGTAGGTGATTAGGAGGCAGACACCCGCACCCATGAGTTGTGTTTGGTGTCCATTTGGATTATAACACAATCCAGCATCAACAAGGGCTTGTTGGACTTGACCAGTCATTGATCATCCAAGCTAGGAAACATCTCCCACAGCCCTCACTGTGGGCAAGGCTGCCAGGGCTGGTTCTGTGCATCTTCAAACAGTACCCATGGCTCCCCAACCTTAGTCCGACCTGCCAAGCCTTCTCTTGTCCAACTCTTTGAAACCACCTCATCTGCTCCACCACTGTGTTCTGGAGGTTGGATGTGAGTCTGTGTTCTCTTGTCCATGTGACTGGCGCCCTTTACTCTGTGGGTGAAGAGAGCTGGCAGCCGCGTGACAGAGGGAAGCCAGGTAATACATTATCATTGCAGCAGAACACCCAGACTCAAAGCGTCAGTAGAGGATTGCTATGGCTGAATTAGGCAGAGTCTGCTTAGTGCGAGCAGTGGAGAAGAAACAGCCTCTGCCTTCCAGGGCAGAAGGTAAAGCCAATGCACTAGTTTCAATGGCTAGGTACCTGGTGCTTGTCCTACCCTTGACTTTGGCCATTCCAACCCTGTTGACAAGAGGAGCTGCTTCTTCGTACCGGCCCCACCTCTGACCAACAGGCAGATTCCAGTAGCTATGAAGCAAAAAGCATGACTTGCCTAATGTAAAATAACCTGATGGGATGCTAGTGGTCAATCTAATTACCATGGAGTTGCAGGAAGCACATTTAATGCTGAGAGGCCATCTCCATTTTCATTCATTTCAGGCATTTGAATCCATACATATCCCAAAGTCACTCACTGGGGAAGATAGACTTAGGCATTAGCAGGTCACAAAAATGAGAGGGTCAAACAGGAACCAATCCTGGACTTTGACATAGCTGGAAGTCACTGGAGCCACACAGCAACATTGAAAGGGTGTCACCAACACAAGGTGGAAAACAAACCTCAGCAAGTGGTGTGAAGCCAGATGTATATAATACGGTAATGTGCATACCCGCTGGGAGTCACACTCAAACAGACACACCTCCAAGCACCGGAGGAAGGGAAAGCCATGCGTTTAGCTAGGCACTTCCTTGTGCTAGTAGAACACGCATGGAGCTTTGCTTCAGTAGGGTCTTCTAGCTTCCCAGAGGCTCTGTGTGGCTAGTCAAGGGAGTTCAAGTCCAGTAAGGCATGTCTGGATGGAAGTTCTGGCTCTGGTGACTTGCACAAGGGTGACAACCCTTTGTAGTTCATCTCTCCACCTAGAAATGGGGGGGCATTTGCTCATCGCGCAGTGGAGAGTGAGAGATGCACAGGTGACTCTCGGCTGTATTCATCCCACGGACGGATGCTGAACTGGGTAATGGCTGCCAGTGTCTACGTGTTGGTCTGATAATTGGTTTTGGATAGGAGGAGGAGACACTTAGGCCCCATGTCTGAGTCCAGTGCAATGAATGCATCCCCCTTAAGCTGATGACCCACAAAGGATGTGACTCCACATTGCCCTGGAAACTCTGGAAGATTCTCTGTCAAGTGTAGTGGCTTGCTAGCAGCCTGTGCCTAATGAACCCATCAAGTCAATTGTACTTAGTTACACTTGACCATTCACTCCTCGGGCAGGGTTTAAGAGCTTGGTAGTAGCAAACTGAAGACAGGGGAAAGGGCCTCCTGTCACAAAAAGCCCTTCCTTCCAGTATCCCAAAGTATGCACAGAGCCCTAGCCATCTTAAGACTTGACACCTTAAAATCAAGGCCAGGAATCGTGGTCCCTCCATCATCTTTAAAACAAATCTCTACTTAGGTCATCGTCCATACAGGACAAGCTCAGGGTGTCAAGGCAGGTCCATAGAGTCCATAGGTCTCATATCTGATTCTAGAACAATCATTCCCACCCATCTCAGGAACACTCTGGATACATTTCACAGCGAATCAATTAGTTTCAAAGCCCAAGGGTACTATGATGGTGGCTCTTTCCATGCCATACCCAAGATCATTAACTTGACTAATACTCAAATTTCTCACTTCCCTTTTCCCTTGAGAATATCACAGAGGGGAGCAGCCTCTAGGGGACAAAGCAGAAGCTGTGAGGATGAAGTCCCAAGGAGTCTCCCGAAGTTGGAGAGTCAGCCACAGGCAGTTCCCCACTGTGACACCTGTAATGACCCCGGAGAAGGATAGCGACTGTCTATTTCCCTGGTTAAATACTGCATCGTCCGGCAGTGGCATCAGCTTCTACACCCTGAAAATCTCTGCTCCTCTACTCACCCAAGCCCAGTCCTGAATGGTGCCACTGTGGTCCTGAAGGGAGAAGGGGGTTTTCAGGACATAGGTACAATATGGAGGCAGGAGATGACTGTTTCGTTTGTACCCCAAGTTAAAACAACAGGAAATGCATTCTACTTTGTAATACTAGTGTTTAATACATTAAGAATTATATTTTATTTTTCTCTGTTTTTGAGGTTGGGGGCACAAAAGAAAACTTGCAAAGGTCCATTCTCTCTTTACACCACATGGGTCATGGGGATGGAACTTAGGTCACTGAGCTTGGTGGCAGGTGCCTTTGCCCACTGAGCTTGGTGGCAGGTGCCTTTGCCCACTGAGCCATTTTGCCATCGATGTATGTATCATTACATATTCACTTCCTGCGAAATGACAAAGAATTGAAGGACCCATCAAACGCCAAAAGTTGTCCTTAGAAAGTAGTCTCAAGCCGCTGAGTCATTAACTATGGAAGATTCTTATGAAGCAGTGGGCTAGTGGAGGCTTCTACTTTCTTTTCCTGCCCAGGAAAGCACAGAGTGGCTCTGGACAAGAAGTCACCAGCATTAAGGAAGATCTCTTAATGGGGTGGGGCCCAGTGCAGCCATCACTGCGTCTATGTGACACATCTTACACCCACATTTCCATAATGTTCCGTGGTCTAGAACTGAGCCTTTGAGGGTCATGGGTCTTCTCTTGTGTTACTGTCTAGACAGTATGAGGAGAGAGTGGTATTTTTGAGTCTGACCAGCAGCCTCCACATCCCCTGCACTGTACTCAGTGTATAACATCTTTGATAGGGCTTTTCATTATCCAAGCCATCAGACAAGCTCTTCCTAGTGGCTTTTTCTCTATGAAGGGCTATGTGCCATCGGGCAGCTGCTTTTAGTCCCTTCCAAGCTATGCTTCCTGAGAGACTCTTCCATTAGTCTCATTTGCTTGTCTGCGTGCCTGAAAGGCTCGAGCAGAGCAGTCTCATCATAGGCAACCGAGCTTCAGTTGGGTCTTCGTCAAGTAGGAGTGGTGGAGGCTTCCGTATGGTGTCTAGGACAAGCCCCGGCCTATAGGACCACACAGTGGTATAGGCTGGGACCCATGGGCAGCATTACAGAGGATCCTTTCTGTAAGGAAGTGGGCTGTGCGGAAAATCTCCTCACACTTGTGCTTTTCAGTCCCCTGTAAAACGTTTGGACAATTCACTCAAATCACCCTGCTTTATGCAGCACAGGCGGCATTTGCTCACCAGGCTGGCATGAATGCCAAGAATTACCCTGCCCATTTCAGCGTTCTCGGTATTATTCTGATCTCTTCTCGGCAAGTGCTGGGTCACGCAGGCTACCTGCAGGACTGATGTGTTTGTTAATGGTTGAGAGCGGGGCAAGCGGTATATGGGATTAAAAACCCAACTAGTTCTTAGAAAAACGGGGGAAATTCCCTGCAGCCACCACTCCTAAGAGTCCAGTGATGCTTTTCCCGTCAGAGAAAACCAGAAACCTGTGGGAGAGGCCACCTTCAAGGATGTTAAATGTAAGGCCAAACTTTTTCACTAGCCAGGTCCCTTGGAGCATTCAGGTTTGGGAAGCGGAGGGTATCCAGGGCATGCCAGGCCTTGAAATATAGCTAATAGAAAAGCAGATAGGACAAGCTGGACCTCTGGCTAAACTAAGTCAGAAAAGACCTAGTTTTTTCTAAAAACTAAGTCATGTGGACGCATGAGACCACAGCTTAAAAGAAGGCACGCAAAGGTGTCTGATTGCTTGAGGAAAGGTTGTAAGGTTAAACACCTAGTCAGGTGGACAGTTTCCTGTCAATGGGATATCCTTTAGCCAGCTAACAGGTAGCTTCATGGTGGCCTGAGATCCAGTTTTCCCCATTTGGGGCAAACAGTGGTTTAACTAATAACATTTTTTTAATTAAACACACATACACTTATATAAAAATCCATTCATGGAAATGCCTTCAAGTTCAGGGGCTTGATGAGAGAGAGCAAGTGGCATTGCCCTGCTATCAAGACTCGGGAGGCAGTAATAACTAACAGTTAACACACCGTACAGTGGCCTCTGTTAATGTTTCCTCAAACCCATCTGTTCTGTTAATCAATATAAAAAAATGGGAGTAGCCACCAAGCAAGAAAGAATCTTATGCAGCAAAATAGGTGAGAGATGAGGACTGAGGTCCTAGGACTTCAGAATCCCAGCAGGCATTGGGTTTGTTTTTTGGTGGGTAGAAGAGTGGGGAGACAGATTATCAGCTTTAGAATCCAAATGATCCATATCCAGATGACTCTCACTCTGTCTTTATCCTAGAAGCAGCCACAGGCAATCCACATATGAGCGGCCATGGTTATATGGCGACAAACATTAACATGGACAGAGTTAGACAAGACACCACAGTGTGTTGACTATTTGGCGGTTAAGTGTGGGACTACCTCAGCTTAGCTGAAATGTAGGCTCACATTCAGGTACAGATAGTTCATGTGTGACTGCCAGGTAGGAAGACATCTAACACACTCAGAGGACTTCTAAGCATCTCCTCCATGATGGACACTGAGGTAGGCAGTGAGCAGACTGAATTCAGGTCCAGCCTTTAATGAGTACATTATTAATTAATGTTCAGTGTGTTAATGTATATGCTTGACTTTACTCTGGCATGTATGAATGCCGCACCTAACTTTGAAACTCTGTGTATGTGTGCAACACAAAATTATAGATCATATGGCAGCTTCCTTTGAGCCATGAAAAAGGTGTCCCACCTGAGTCGGCTGTTTTCATTCACATCTTGATGCCAGAGAGATAGAACTGATGTACAGATTGTTTTTCATGCCTTCATAACGATGGAGCACTCACAATTAGGCATTTCAGAACCTGTGAGGAGATGAGAAATCCCCTGGACTTTTCTCTAATTACCCAGGCTCAAATGAAATAAATACTGTGTCACAGTGATACAAAAAACCAGAAGGGGCCAGTTTACTCCATCCAAGTTACAGAACAGAAGGATCAGCATGGAATCTGTTCACCCTTGTGGGAGCTGTGCCAGAGACCTGGGGAATCATAAAGTTCTTCTATCACATCTAAGTTCCTGGCTCCCAGGATCCCCCTTCTGGAGCCCAGGGAAAGCTGGGTCCAGTCAGGGGATCCATTCCCACCCTAGCTATAAACTGTCTATAGGATGATGAGGTGTTCATGCTAAAACCGACTTACTGCTTTAAGATCAAGGTCTTCAACCTAGTTAGTTGGGGAAGGTCCCAAAGAGAGGGGAGTGGGTGGAGGAGACAGCATTCAACTGTCTCCCCTGGCGTCTATGGTCCCGAGAGTCACTCTTGTGGATTCCTCAAGTTCCGAACGGTGTCCTCCTCAGCTCTGACAAGATGTTCCACGGGCAAGCAGGGCACTGGGAGCAGCAAGCAAAGGCTGTGCTAGGCGCCAGATCAGAGGCAGGAGGGTCCTTAGTTCTACCTAATACTCTCCTGGCCCTTCACATACTCAGTTTGCAGGGGTTGGGAAAGTCAGCACTCCGTTTTCTAATGCTCTTGATGAGTCTGTCTCGGTGGATCTCTGCAGTTATTGTAACCCGAGCGTTTTAAAACGGTACAACCAGCTCGGGGAGGTCAGCCTCCATGGCATTTGCTTTTGCCTTTCTCAGAAAATGAGCTCTGGCAGGACAGCAAAGCGGACTGACCAGGGCCCTGCAGTCAGCAGGTCCTGAGCTAAGAAATTCACACTGGCATGGCCTCACCTAGCTACCTCAGCAGGGTCTCTAACCTGTAGGACCTCTGACTGTTCCTTTGAAACCAAATGCCTTGCAGCCTGTGTACCTGCCTGCCCGGGGGATTTGGGAATTAAATGAAACTTGGAAGATAGGTGTGGTGGCACACACTTGTAATCTCAGCACTTGCACGGCTGACACAAGGGGATGGTGAGCTCGACACCAGAACAGGATACCAAGCAAGCTTCTCCGTCTGAAGGGGAAACTGTGGAAGACAGGATCTCATACCCTGTGGTTGCCTGCATGCACCACCTCCCCGTCCCAACCCCCACCGCTTGCTTTCCTCTAAAGTCGGTTTCTCTGTTGAACTACCTTCCAGGAGCAAGCTGCTGGGAGGTCATGGCCTGTGGGCTAGAACATAGTGGGTGTGTCCTGACTGTTACACTGGTTAGATTATTCCGGTGGATGAGGAGGAACTGGGGATTGCAGAATAGGGGAACTGTGCTTTGAACTTCGCCTCTGAGAGAAACACTGCACTCATAGGGAGTCAAGATGGAGTCACCACTGTAGCTTTGGCTTTCTTACACCTTCAGCAGACACCTGAAAATATTCATAAAATGTGTCAAGGAAAAACTCCGCCTTCTGACTGGCACCCACGGAGAACACGCCCATCCAGCTGCCCCTTCCCTTGCCTCCTGTCCCCAATGCCTCTTCTCTCCCAGGACTACCAATGCCGGCCGTGGAAGTGACGTTCTACTAGCAGATTTTAGGGAGAGGATTGTTTTTCTATTACAACACGTAGTTTTATAGATTTGTGATAAAATAGTCACATCCCACATTCAAGTCTATTTATTATTTTTTGTGACTTTTGAAATGAACGTGCCTGCCAGGGCCCTCCGAGTATGTGCTTTCCTTTAACTCGCAGGCTCGTGAGCCTTCTTTAAGGCTTGTGTAAATATACAAATAAATAGATAGCTTTGTAAATACTGGTATGAAGTTCTTGGAAATGATAAGTCTTTCCCTCCCTAATATAGAGAAAAATAAAGCTAAATATATTTGTAAGCGTATAAGCCACATTTCCCATTCTTGCTCTGGGCTTCGTGTAGGTATCACATACACCTGAAAATGGAATTTAAATAATCTTCCTGAGCAGAATGCCAAAAGAGCTTTCAAATACCTCCTCAGCCTTTCAAGTTGGCCAGTGAATAGAAACCTCACCACTGAGCCACTAGGAGACTCTGAAACCCCGTTTGCAGATAAAATGAGCAATTCAAGGCATGACATGAACATTTATGAAATTTATGGATTTGTGTTCCAGAATTCAGATTAAAAAAAAAAGGAAGAAGAAATGTGAGTTCTGGTTTTCAAATACTTTTTTTCCTCAACCCCATGCAATATCTGCTAAGCAATGCAAAAAGTCTCTGCCCTCTGGTTTCCATGGGGTCTGAGGCAGAGTGGCTTGGAGTGAGAGCCCCCAGGTAGAGCCCCTCTGAGCTAGGCACATCAAGTACACCTGTGTGGAGCAACCTGCAATGTGCAGGGCCTTTGTGAGCCTCCAGAGAGCAATCCTAGGGAAAGAGGGAAAGTGACTTTCCCAGAGAACTGAAGTTTGGGTATGCCTCACACCTCATAGGCTGTCCAAGGTCAGAGAGAGGGAGTGTCTGAGTTCACAGGTAGGTGGTGGGAGATTTTGCAAATCCTTGAAAATGGGGACACAGCAGGTCTACACACACAAAGAAAGAGTAGGACTTTCTCTGGCAACAGCAGGTCTAGGTCCTGCTCTGATTGAAGGGGCTTCAGAGACTCTACTCCTGTCTCCACGCTCCTGGCTCACACAGAACTGAAATGCAACCTGTGGGGAGTGCAGACTCCAAGTGCCAGAGGCAGCACATTTCCCCAGATAATGCATATTTTTAGGGGTTCATCTTGACTAAGAGGAATTCCCTTGGTGTGATCATTGCAGAAAAATCAAGACCATTTATCTCTAAGTCCAGGGACCTGGATAACGGCAAAGCTGATGTTGTCCGAGGAATAGCTCACCACATGACTGGTTCATGGAGTCGCTACTACACAATAGCCAGGCTTTACTTCCTCAAACTGATTCAAATTAGAGCAGTGTGTGAACAATAAACCAAAACAAACTTTTCAAGGCAACCTAAAAACAGCAAACAGAGGCAGGTGAAGAACAAGGCAGAAGGTTCTGAAACAGTCTAAAATAAACATGGAATTATTCCAAAGCCCTGATAGAAACCATGCTCGGGATGAGAAACCCTGGGGAAGGATGCTGTCGAAGTAGGCACTTTTCAATTACAAATAGTTTTTTTTTAAAAAAAAAATATTATTTATTTTTTTTACTTTTGACAGAGGGTCTCATTGTGTAGCTTGACTGGCCCTGGAACTTGCTCTATAGACCAGGCAGACAGAGAGCCACCTGCCTCTACCTCCCAAGTACTGTGATAAAAGTCATGTCCACCTTCATTGTACACAATTCATTGTATCCCCAGATAAATCTCATATCGGACAGTAAGAATTTCTACAGATCATCACACCAAAATATAGAGATTTGTTAAAGATTGTGGTGGCTTGGAAAAAAATAGCCTCAAAAAGGATTGACACTGTTAAGCAGTGTAGCTTTGCTGGAGGAAGTGTGTCACTGTGGCAGTTGGTATAGAGGTCTCCTATGCTCAAGCTGCTCCTGGTGAGACAGACCACTTCCAGTTGCCTGAAAGATTTAGGACTCTCCAGCACCATGTCTGCCTGCATGTCGCCATGCTCTCTGCCATGGTGATAATGGACTGAACCTCTGAAACTATAAGGCACCCCAATTAAATGTTTTCCTTTATAAGAGTTGCTGTAGTCATGAGGTGTCTTCACAGCAATAAAAGCCTAAAAGACAAAGATCTTATTTTTATTTTATATACATGAGTGCTTTGCCTACGTCTGTGCATCATATACATGTAATGTCCAAGGAGTATATAGTGTCTATCAAAGAGGGTGTCAGATACCCTGGAATTGGAATTACAGACAGTTGTGAGCTGTCATATGGATGCTGTGAATTGAACCGAGGTCTCCTGCAAGTGCCGTGAGTGTTCTTAACCACTGAGCTACCTCTCCTGCCTCTGATAGGCTGATTTAAATCTTTAGCAAGGAGAGTTCCAGTGCATTTGTTTCTCAAACAAATGCAAGATCAGCTTGGAAAAGGTACACAAGCTTCAAGAGGCAAAAGACCTCACTTAAAATTGTTAACTAAGCTAATCTAAACACATCAAAAGAATCTATAAATAAAAGATAAAAGCCCTTGTGGGTGTTTATCATCAAGACCTGCAAATGCGCAGTCACTCCTTCAAACTGAAGCCTCCATACATTACAGCATGTTTGACTGATAGGACTCAAGTGGAGAGAAATGGCAGCCAGAAGGAACATCCATCCTAGTGCCATAAACTCAAATCCTTATTTTTATTCCCTTTGTGTAGCCCGTACCACCAAAAATTCATTTTCATTAATTTTCAATAAACTATAGCTTAAGCATTAACTTTCCTCCTGGAACACAAATTAATCAAGCCTGCCTCTGCTCAGCCCTAAAAAGCCATCTTTCTTCTTATTAATAGATATTTCTAGTGCCTTCTGGGGCAAAAGGCTTGTTTGTACCATTATTGTCATTATTTTGCAACTGGGCATATCTTCCACTGCATAAATACATTAAAGAAAATGCAAGCTTTGTACATTTATAGTATAGCTTAAAAGTCCACACACAACCTCCCCGTAATGATAGGGCCACCACATTTGGCAAGATGCTAGGCGAGTAAAAGTTTGTTTGTCAACATTGTCTACAGAAAGCCATGGAGTTCATTAGGGGGTTTCTCAGAGAGGGGTGCTTTATCCAGAGTACCTATGGCTAAAAGAATGACCTTTCCCAGACCTGTGACTAGAGTAGCTTAAGGTGCAAGGCTGAGCCATTTATCTTCATACCTGGGTGTGGGGAACAGAAAATGACTGACCTTTATTCTCAGTTGTCTGAGAAAATTTAAAAGGGGACAATGTTAATAGTCTTTAGACAGGCATCCCTTGCCTAGCTGGGAACATCACCAGAACAGCAAAACGATTTTCCTTACCAGAAATAAAATGTATCATACACACACGAACACACACATATATATTGTCCATTTGTTCACGTATCCATTCATCCAGTCATTGTTCAAAACATACTTCTTCGCATCATCAATATATATGGATGACTGCAAGTTAACTAGAACCTTGCCTACATTCTGGTGTAGGGAAAGGGAAAAGGCTTAACCGGCCAACTGGCATTGATGGACTCCTCTGTGGGGATTGGTGTGCTGAAGTTTAATATGGGGAAAGAAACAGGTGTTAGCTTTCTACTCATCAAAACAAAGACAGCTAAAGAGGCTACACCCACATTCTCATCAGAGGAGGATGCAGGCAGTGCAGAAGACAGACAGGGTCCAGGCCAGCAAAATGGCCTCAAGTGATGCACAGGAAAAGTGTCCCTATATCGCTAACCCACTGTGGAGTGGTCCATGAACACTCCCAGACCACTAGAACTTTTGGGAGGATGTGCAGGGCTGCTTGGAAAGGAGGTGGTTAGCAAGAACCCTGGAGACTGGGCCATGGGAGGAGGCTGCTTTTCAGAGGCATGCAAATCTGTTTCCATAACATACAAGCAAGCACATTCTTCAACATGAAAAACGGGCCTATAGATTTTAGCAGTCCAAGCAATTAAAGCCAACACCCACCAAGGATCATAGAAGGCATCAAGACACAGAAAGTACTGGATAGACTCTGTGCAGGCAAGCATATTGGGATCCTGCGCTGCAGAGTTCTTAAAGTCAATAATTAGAACACAAAATAGAAATAATCAGGACTGTCAGGCATCCTCTTAAAATTGAGCAAGACAGCAAATGGTTTGCAGGTAGGGTAGTGCCTTAAGGGTTGCCATCTCAATTCTTGAAATTCTTTTTAAGAATTTCACCCTATTATAGGGTTAAAAGCTAAGGTTAAGACAAATCAGATGAAGAGAGAGCCAACTCAACTTCCTAGGGATGTGTTCCAAATCAGCATGTCTGCATTATTCAGGCTAAAATTCCCAGTCTGGCCCCACAACACTCCACGCATGGGAACTGAGCAACAGAATGCTGTCAAACACGCAATATTCTTTGAGGGATCTTCCTTCTAACATAGGATTCCCAAAACAAATCTCCCTTGGTGCAGTCAACCAGATTGTACCCCTGTTTTATTCAGTAGACATTGGGGGTGGCGGGGCTAGCACACGGTCCGGCTGGTTAGGTGTCAGCTGCACAAACACAGGGGCCTGAGGTTGAGTCCTCAGCACCCACAGAAGAGCGAAGCACAGGACAACTGTATAGCTATAGAGTAAGCATGTGGAGGCGGCGGGGAGACTGGTGGTTCCCTGGAGCTTGTTTGCCTGTGGGTTTAGATGAATTGATGAGAGACACCAATAAGAAATAGGTAGGTAGTGACTTAGGAAGATATTTAAGTGCTGACCACTGGGCTACGTATGTGCACGTGTGTGTGTGCACACAACCCATCTTAGAAATCAGGAATTCACGGGTCCGTGTTCAGGATAAATAGAAAAATATCTGAAAAAGGAGTGTGGTCTCAGTGAGAGCACCCCACCGTACCCCTAACACCCCCAGATGATCTGGATAAAGGTGGGGAATCTGCTCATGTTTAGTTGGACTGGCCTTGCTGTTTCTACAGACCATAGGAAACTAATCACGGAACAGCCAGTAACAGCTAGTGTCCTCTAAATGCACACAGTTCAGTGACTGCATCGGGGTAATTCTAATAGATAAACTGCTACACCATGTCCATAAAACACCAAGGGGTTCTCTAGAGTTTTATTCAACAGTCAGGTAAATTTCACTCGAACAGGTCAACTGGACTCTCAGCGATCTGCTTAGACAAAGTCATGTCTTGGGTCATTTGCATTTCTACTTACTCATTCGTCCCAAGCTTCCACAGACTTTAATTGCCACCTCCCTTGGGACCCACATGTTAGACATCAGTTGGGCAAATAAAAGGATAGAAGCCACCATGTTGGTCATGGAGGCTGGAAGCCCTGGCAGCGAAGGCCAATGGGGAATGGATAAGAACCAGCAAGGGGCTGGAGAAGGGCAGCTGCCAGGGTGGTCCTCCAGAGCTCGGGGAAGACAGGAGATGGGCAGCTGCATAGGTGTCAACTTTCAGCCCACTTACGCATCTTCAGAGGGGTAGGAATGAGAAGCCTCCAACAGTGTCGCCAACAGTGGAGATGATTGTGACTCAGTGTTCATAACAACCCACATTGTCTCATTAGAGACCCAGGCTCAGCAAAGATCACACAACTGCTCAGCCTTACTCAGCTGGGAAAAGGAGCCCAGTTGGGCCATGAACTAAGAGGGCCCACCCTGCTTCCGATTAATTAACAGGTGACCTTGGAGTTGGTGTGAAAACCAACCTGCTATTCGTTTGAAGAAGCTTAAAGCTATGGGCAAAGTGCTTGTTCTGCAAGCATGAAGATATGAGTTGGAATTCCCAGCACACAGTTGAGCACTTCTGTAACACCCGTGCTGAAGGGCAGGAGTGAAGAAAAAGGGGAATCCCTGCTCACTAACCAGGCTAGTTAATTGGTGAGTTCCAGGTTCAGTCAAAAATGAAAAAAAAAAAAAAAGTTGGGAGTGATGGAGGAAGATACCTCGTGTTAACATATGGTCTCCACATCTCCACACAGGCACACCTACATATTAACACACACACACACACACACACACACACACCCCACAAAACTTTAATCAGATGCTCCCGAAATCTTGGCATACAATCGCTTACATCTCTGTAGGCTCCAGTGCTTACAACAGATGTAGATGTTTCAGTGGATATATTGGGAAAGTCTATATTCACTTTAGCAACGGAAGAGCTGATATATAAACGAGGTACACTTCCAGTACATGATCTAGCAAATTCCTTGTGAGGTTTCAGATGCAGAAACAAGCTGGGTCTGCTTCTCTGGAAGCTTCAAGACCTGTGAGGTTCCCCACAACAGCCAACTCTGACCATTTTTGAAATTTAATTTCTCGCCACTAGCAGAGGTATCCTGTGCCTCTAATTAATGTCACTTTGAGACTGTTATGTGAGAAAGCCCATTAAGATGCTGACAACAAACAGTGGCTTAGCTATCAAGAAAGGGACAGCTGGGCAGGAATGCAGAGGAAAAGGGGGGAAAATTGGCACCAGGTGAGAAAAGCCCCCCAAAAAGAGAGATCAAAATTAAAAGGATAAATTAGATAACAGAAATCATCACAGAGAGTAGAGACAAGTGTCATCCCTGGCTGAGAGCCATACCCATAGGAGAGGATACTACCTTTGTGTTAATACATTGTGACAGTTCCAAAACTCTATGTAACTAGTGTTTTGAAAACCCACCCCTTGGAGGATCACTCCCAACATTCGTATCATCCCAAATGCTTTTGTGCTAGAAATGCGACCTTGTTGAAAATTAATATGCCATTTAAAATACAGTGAATAAGCTACAAGGTCACTTGCTGTCCCCTGCGTCATGCGGAATTTGGGAGGAAGGACCCATAACACACTGCAGGCCATAACACGGGCAGTGCTGAGAGGAAGGTTCTCCAGAGTGTTGGCGCAAAATCAGACTCAGGACAAAGACTAATGTTGCCACCAAGACGGGGGAGAGCAAGGGAGTTTCAGGTTGGGAATTTAAGATCTCCCTGTTTTCTCTGCCTCCCCTTTCTCTCTTTTTCATTCAGATCAGTTTGTTTTTATTGTACATGCATGGGTGTTTTACCTGCATATGTATATGGACACAGTGTAAAGTGCCTGGTGCCTATGGAGGGCAGAGAGGGTGCCGGATCCCCTGGAACTGGAATTACAGATGGTTGGGAGCTGCCTTGTGGGAGCTGGAAACTGAGCCTGGGTTTCCAGCTCTGAGCCATTTCTCCAGCCCTCCTCTTTTTTTTCCTCCCCTTTTCTTTCCTCTCCCCACTTTCTATTCTCCCTTCTTTCTCCCCCTCCCCCTCCTTTGAATAGTCCAAGACTTTGAGCAGCTCTCCCCATCCCTCACCTCCGCTTCCCTGGTAGCTAGCGTTCCAATCATTCCCCCATGTTTGAATAATCCCTTGCAATGGAGCTGAGGTGGTTTTCATAGTTGTACAAGGTCCTGAGTTTGATTCTTAGTACCATGAAAACAAAAAGATCATGGGGGAGGGGTTAGGACACAGACATCACTGTGGCTGTAGGAACAACTGACCTCAGTCAAAACAATGTCAGTGTTACTGTTTTGAGGCCATAAAACCAACATGCCTGTCCCAGACAGTTTCCTCTGTAATCTTAGAACTTCGTTGGGCTCTGCTTCTCAAAAAAGCAGAGGGAGGGGTGACCTCATCCTGGACACCGTCCTCCCTGCCTTTGTCTCCTGCTCTTCTTCCCCATCCTCTTTCCCCTCCTCTTCTTCCCTGTCCTACTCCCCTCTCTAGCCCTCCTCCCTTTTCTTCCTCCACTTCCTCCCCCCTTCTTCTCTGTCTTCTTCCCTCCCCTTCCGCCTGGTTTTCCCTCACCTTTCTCTTCCACATTTCTTCCCAACTCCTCTCTTCCTCCCTATCCCCCTCCTCCATTTTTACTTTCTGATCTACCCAAACAAGTAGTGTTTGGCTTTTTGCTTAATCTTGTTTTACGCAAGAGCCTTGGGCCCTGTCTCTTGCAGATGCTTCAGGGTGTTAGCAACACCAAGCAGCTTGGATGGGGATTAGAAGGGAACCCCAGTGACCTTTCCCCTGTATGCCTCACACTGCTTCCTTCCACCAAGCGTTCCCTGCTCCCTTAACAGATATAGGTATTCCGTCACTCTCTTCCCTGGGCCCATGGGATCTCTGCAGCCCAGGACAGCACCTCAGCATATCTCAGCTGAGACTGGCAGCCATCCTTCTTCCTTTAGCATCCCTGTACGGTGCTATAAAAACCACTGCAGCAGCTCAGCCCTGTACCTCCCTTCCTTTTTTTTCTTTGATAATTCATCTCCAGTAAAAAGAAACACTGGAGAATCCCACACAGGAACCGTTACCAATGCTTTTTCAAAAATGTATGAAAGGGGAATACACTTGTAGAAAAACACGTATTTATATTTATGTATTCAGAGACTTTTACTAACAACAACTGAAGAACTGGAGAAAATGGGTATGAAAGCATCCATAGCTAGGGAGACTGGAGTGCCGAGCTGCCATCAGGGAGCCCTGGCCACTACAAGGAGGCATCCATCTGGTTCTCAGAGCAGTGACACCCAGAGATATGGGCTGTAGTCTGCAAACCACACATGCTGTACTTTTGTAAATGGTATAAAGCCTTGTTGAGAAATAAGGTTTTATATCAAAGCATAAGTGACCCCATAAATGGTCTTCACTGGAAGTGCCCTGTGGAACAAGCTTGTCTAAATTCTATTTTCACAGAACACCAAGTCCTTGTCCAGGTTCCACTAAAGCCACAGTCAGCACACCCATATCAAGCTGGTCAATCATGCCTAGTTACCTGTACCTTGTACACACACACACACACACACACACACACACACACACACACACACACACACACGGTTTTAAACAGCTCTCTCTAAAAGATTGCCCCTTGGCCTGGGTGCTGTCCTTGGTGCTGGATCCTATTTTTCTCAAGTCTAACGTATCTTTTGTTAAATACAGAAACCCCAATCCAACAAACACAAAGACGTCTTCAAAGAGCACTAGCAAAGAGAAAGAAGCTCTGGGTGACGGATTGGAGTTCTGACTTGGAATAGTGTACTAGAGTCAAGTAAAGAGGGTACACAGGGCTGAGGACGTGGATCAGCCACTAAAGTACTTGCCTTGCAAGTATGAGTCACCAGAAGCCATATGAAAAGCTGGGTTTATTGGCATGTTCTTATAATCCTGGTGATCACGAGAGGGGATGTAAAGACAGATCCTGGGAACTCACAGCCTTGTCTGCTTGTTCCAGACAAACCAGAGATTTAGTTCTAAACAAACAGAAGAAAGTGTCTGGGGCTTGACACTCAGAGCTATCTGGAACTACACATGCATGATGCATGCAGGATCCATGTGCATGGTTACCTCTGCAGAGATACACACTCATGAATGGGGATGGGCAATAGACAGACAGGTGGACACAGACAGGGATACACACACACACACACACACACACACACACACACACACACACACACACACACTGGAGAAAATGGTTTGAAACTGCACATCTAAGAGTGCGCCTTGGTCTGGGTGCTGTCCTTGGTGCTGGATCGTATTTCTCAAGCCCAATATCCATGGTTCAGACTAAAAGCTTACAGGTCCCTACAGTGGGACAGGGGAGTGCTATGCTGTCTTTACACGGCACAGACGTGTTTGCCACTGGAGTCCAGAGGGGTCCATCTTGTGAGACCAAGACTTTTCACACTGTATCCTTCTGTTTCCTTGTAGCATTCACTTGTCATTCATGTGTTGTTCAGGACTATAAGAAAACAAAGCCCAACGGTAAGAGTTGGCCAGAGTCATATTAACAGAACAAGCCAATGGGACCAGCTATTGAATCGAGGATGAACTCATAATTTAGTATGAAGCATGGGTACCTCAAAGCAAGTAATGGTGGGGGGCAGTTGTTTTTAGGTCAGTGACACAAGCTCTTACATCCGGGAACTTCTGATTCACCTGAGATCTATGCCTACTGTCTCCTGAAGAAGCTCTTGCTGTAGTGGTCTGAGCTTTGTGCTCTTCTCAGTTACAGTAGTGAGACAGAGAGACAATCCTTCCAAATGCTGGCTTTATGGATGGGGTTCTGAGGGGAGAGGGAGAAACCAGGGATATCATTGGTTGTCACTTGGTGCTCTTGCCCTCTGGTCTATGGCCATACCACCCTAAACGTGCCAATATCATCTCATCTCAGAGGCTAAGTAGGGCCAGACCTGCGTAGTCCTTGAAGGGAGGAACGTATCTGTGTTTGCAGCACAGACCGAGTTCAGATACTGCAGCCCTGTTATTAATGTGACCCTCACATGATCAGTGAAGCCAAATTCTCCAGCTTGGAAGGCCCATGATCAGTTAGTACAGAAGACAACAGACTCCTTAGTCAAAAGTCCTGTATGAAGAACTCTCCTTCATTGGATAAAATTCCAGTTGGGTCATTGATTGACAGTTGCAGCTGGCAGGAGCCCTGGAGTGAGTGAGCCACACAGCACAAGGTCAACATTTTACATTTGATCCCAAGTTCATCCCTCTCTGACTTTTCTGATTCCTCTAAATGACAAACACAGCAAGGGTACTACAGAAACTGCTAGAAACGTTCAGAAGGGGCTCTCCAGGAGAGTTCTGGTAGGTAATGAAGTCTTGAACATAAGTCTCAGACAGGGAAAGCTGATGGAAAATACCCCCCAAGAAAACAGCAATGTGACTGACCAGCCTTAGGAGACCATCCAGTCCTCCCTGTGGGGCGACCACGTGCCTCTTCCTCTGCTGAGCACTTCAAAAGGGCAAGCACTTAGCATCATCCCAATTAGCTTCTGGACAGCCAAACCATGCCTGACTTAGTAGGTACGTGCTAACTGTCTGGGATGGGAATGTGTGCGTTTTATAAGTGATTAGCCCAGTCTGCTCAGGAGAGCTTAGAAAGGACAGTTTCTTGCTAAAGTATTTCACCATCCTGGAGGAGGGTCCTCTTGTGACTCTCTGGTGCCTGAAGCCTTTGTCCTGTCATTTTTCGGATTCACTGACTATCCCAAGCTGCCAATTACATGTAGTGAAAAACACAGGTCCCTGGATAGAGGCAAGGCAGCACAGAACATCAGAAGCCTGGGGTCTAAGAATAATGAGATCCTGGGCCTGGAGTGTGGATGGATTCTGTTCTATAAAATGAGAAGAGAATAATTAATTGGAAGACTCCAGGCACCAATACAAGTGAGATTCTTAAGGCTTGGAGGTGACTGAGCAAAACTGGGGTGTGATACTGAACAGGCCCAGTAGAGGTTATAGTGAGGTCTAGGGCAGGAAGGTTCTAGGAGCCTGAAGTACCCCTATGAGTGCCCCCAGACAGTGGTTAGGGACCACGGCAGCCTTCTTTAAGCAACAAGAACTTGGAAGTGGCTAGCACAAAAGACTACTAGGCGCACTAGCTCGCTATGGCTCATATCCATTAGGGCAGCAGAACTTTGTGGGCAACCCCGCCCACCAGAGTGGCAGCACATCAGCATGACACTGCTAGACAGTCACACCAGGGATGTGGACTCAAGTCCAGCACCTATTTATTGCTTGCTGTATGGTTGCTAAGATCAAGAACAGGCTGAGGGCCAAGCTCATTTGAGTAAACTGAAAAGAGAACGCCCCTGTGCATACCCAGGAGGTCCTTGGCTAGAATGGGACAAGGAGGCAGTGTGTATACAAGGGGCTTGCCCAATTGAGGGACAAGAGCTAAGAGCAAGAACTGCCGAGTATGGGGAAGGACAGAGGGAGGACATGAAGCCCAGGGGGAAATGCCAGATATGGGTGTCCAAAGGAGCCCGGGATAGCAGAGGGACAATACAAACACAGTGATATTGTGATTCTAACTCCTTTTCAGTGAATCCTAGCCAATGTTTGGCAACATTGTGGGGCAGAATGTGATCACTTGATTAACAAATCAGCTACGCCAAACTCAAATAAACGGCACTGAACTCAAAGTCATGCCTGCATTTACCGAGTCCACAGAGACAATGTCAGTATTGAGCAGCCAATGCTTTTGTTAGATGTTTACATAACACAAAATATAAACGAGGAAGCAAATGTTATTTCGGAAGTTCATGATGCATATGCGCACAGTACACACAGCGAAAGATGATACAAACACACACAACTGGTGTTGACACAGCCACTGTACACATGGCTCCCTTGCGGGATAATACTATCCATGCAGATCTGTCCCCAACGTGATGAGAAAGCAATCCAGGTGGAAACATTTCCTCCCACCATCAACCAAACAGATTCAGTCACTCCCGTTGAACCCTGGATGCAAATAATATTTAGAATACAGTATGCCCGCATCTTAGAAGGAGCAGAAAGTTTAGCGAGGGTAGAATAGTGGGGAGGGAACACAGAGCACCACACACAAGGTTCTTGGAGGGTGAATGGTCCGAGATGTCTTCTAGATAGACCTGACATGGTGAAGACAATCTAACCCATTAAAGCAAAGCAAGTTTCAATCCTACGCTACAAAACAATGGACAAGAGTTTGTTATCTTATTATGAGAAACCCCCGACATGCATGTGTGTCACACACATACACACACACACACACACACACACACACACACCTCAGACACCTGCGTGGTCTCTAGAGCGAACTGAAGTCTGCCATGTAATATCCTTATAGAGCCATCACTTAGCAGACGGCACAGCCAGAGAGTGCGTCAGAAGTCTTGACAGGAGGAGAGATGCAGTCACAGGCGCCAGCAGCTGTTTTCTCTACAGACCCACTGAGGGAATATTCTGGGATTTATAGACCAAAAGGCAAAAAGCAAAGAAATTATATGCATATTCACCTATGTTTTAAATCACAATCTTTATGGTTGAAATGAAACCCCTTGGAGACATGCATAATTGAATCGTGTTGTAGATATTATTCTTTGGATTCTATTTCAAGCATTTAACAACATAAAATCCATCCTTGGAAGGCTAGACAGATGGGTTATGGAGGCTAGGGTAGGATTTGAGACAGAGGCCATGCGTGTCAAATCCTGCTCTAGCAGGACAGGAGTTGGTAGGTCACAAAACCAGGCAGTTATCAGTCTTTAAACCCATGGTTTTCTCGGGCAGATATTTTAAAAAATACAATAAACATAAAGCTACTTTGAAACATCCCACTCCTCGTGGTTATAACGCAATCAGATTACACACGTCATCCGGGAGCGTCTGTTCACATTCTAAATTTAATTTCAGTGACATCTTGGCTGTAGACGGGTACTGGCTGGTACCATAAAGGCACAGACAGGAGCACAGTGGTAAACACAGAGGGGTCAGTTCCTATGATCACAAGGACCTCACCGTCGGGAAGGTGTCTGATTTGAGACTTCAGCTCTGTGAGGCCGGCGGCCGGGCCCACCACCCCCAGCCGCTGTTTGTAATGCTCTCCTGTTCTTATCTTGTAGGCTTTCATATCGGACGGGGCAAGACACAGCTAATTGTGACACGTGCAGGAACAGTGCATGTATTATCTATAGGTACGTTAACACTCTCTTCCCACTTTCTTATTCTGACGGACAAATGATGTTTACCCACTAATGTGAGAATCACTGGGACCATGCTGGGAAGATTCCATCAGGCAGGAAAAAAAAGTAAAGATCCTTCTCTGGCCATAGTTCTAAGCTATGTCTAAACAGTCATCCTTCTACCAAACCCCAACCCCCACTGCCCAGGTATATAATCCCAGGTTGAAGAAGAGTATGAACGTGTTTGTCTTGCAAATGCACCATCGCAGTCTTGGGAGCCAGTATCATTTTGATGGCTTGCTCCCTGGGAATCTATAGCCTGGAGCAGAAAACTGTGCTTCAGTGAAACAGTAAAATATATGCCCATAGATGGTATGGATCAGAGGCCGGAATCCGCACTGTATAGCGTAGGAATACATGGTAGGTCCTCTCTGCTCACATCATATGGACAGGTATTCTCAAGGAACTCACAAGGTCTGTGGTTCACTCCTCCCCTGGGGCAGGATCCCCTCCCAGGAAACTACAAAAGCTTGTCATGTGTTTTGTTTTTATATAAACTTTGTAATGATTGGCATCCACGAGAAAAGATCAGAAACCGTCAGCAGGCAAAAATTACATCTAGGTTCTTGACAGTAATAAGATTTTAAGGCATTGTCAAAACTTGCTAAAATTGCTCTTTCCACCCCCCCCTCATTGTGTGTGTGTGTGTGTGTGTGTGTGTGTAATTTTTACTAACCGTGGCCACAGTGATAGGTGTTAGCTTTGGTCCGTTTGTATACTTGAAGAATGAAGTCAGGGGCCGAGAGGGCTCCCGTGTTTTGGCTGGTGTGAACTGGGCTGCAGTGCTAAGTGCAGACAACTCTGAGATAACACTGAGCTCCTTTCTACCGGGTGTATGCCCATGAGTAATGGCGTAGCCCTTATGGTGGCAGTTCTGGTTTGCTGAGGTTTTCCATAGTGGTCGTGGTGGCACGCATTCCCAACAACAGCATCCTCCTTTTCTCACATCCGGTTCAACAACTAACAGTAGTGTTGTTTTTATAAATTGAGGCAGTGTCTCCTTGTGGCTTTGGTTTACATTTCTGGATGGTTAGTAAGCATCTTTTCCTATACCTAATGCTATCTGTATATCTTTCTTAAAAAAATAATTTTAGTAAGCTGTAAAATTATCACAAAAAAAGCCCAGTAGTAACTAAGTAGTTTTATATGTCTAAAACTACAGACAGGATTCTCCTTGTTCCCTTATAAAAAAAAATAAAATAAAACAACAGTGGACAAAATGTCACCACCAATACCTGAAGAGATCAGACCTGGACAGAGTAGGAAGGCTTCAGGTCACTTAGTCTCACACTCGTCAGCTCCTGTGCTGAGGTGCTGCATATGATATGCATATGATATGACCATGATAACCCAGACTGAGCATCCCAGATACGGTCCCGGTTCTTTAAAAGCAGAGCTGGATCACATGGAAATATTGTCAGGGTGCTAGCAGAAGAAACTATAGCTAGGTGTAGGCACTGAGGTTCTAACTCTCACAGGATGATGGGCAGAATCTGAGGGATTCAATGGTCAGGGGTGGGCATTCATGACTGGCACCTGATGGGTAGGAAGAAGCCAGGGGTGCTATTGGTATCCTGCAACGCATAGGAAAGCCCATGATAGTAGAGACACTGGGGCCAAGGCATCAGTAGAGCTGGGTTTGAGAAGGCCCACCATGCTGAAGCCATCCTGCACCAGGGTTTTTTAAGAGATCTAAGTAAAGGGCTAAGGAATGGGCAACAGACAAAGATCCAGGAAACTCCCAGTAACCCTGGCCAGGGTGTGAAGCTCTCAATTGTTCTTGGCCGCCATCAATGTAGAGGTAAAAAGAATCGAGCACCATGCAGAGGTTTTTCTATCTAGAACTCCATGTTTCAATTCCAGAGGAATTACCTTTCAGATGGGCAATGCCCGGTGGGAACTTTGTAACCACCTTTCAGATGCGCATGCCTGGTGGGATCTTGGCACTAGGTCCAAACTGTGGATAAGGACTTTAAATCAACAGTGAATGGCTTTAACCAGAACATTCCATTTTAACTGATGACATTAATAAGACGAAGGCCTGAGAGTGTGCATCAGGCAGTCCCTCCCTGGGGGTCAGCCCACTTGCAGCACCAGAGTTCATCCAGCCTTCCACTGTGACTAGCTGGAAGTGGCAGAGACTTCCAGAGAAGCTTCATGGGATGAGCATGTTCAGCCTAAAACTACTTAACATTTTGTGGGTGATTGAAAAGAGAATTTATTAGGACACTGTCCAATGTAACTGAAATAATTTAAATAAATTTAGCTCTAAATCCAGGGGTGACTTACATAAAAAGTGATATTAAAAGTGATTTAATGAGTCAGAGAAGGATAAGAATTTGTCTTTCGGGGGAATTAGCCTAGAGTGGATACCACGTTGAATTGGCTCAACCAGCATTCTGCATGAATCCATACACATTAGCCAAAGGTCATCCAAAAGAGCAGTGGGTGTTCAGGCACCAGAAGGATGTACCAGAACCTCAGGAAGACTCATGAAGTACAAAGGCCGAGGCTCGCTGATCCCTCTGGTTCACCTGCATAAACCAGCGGGTGCCCATCAGCCCCCAGAGGCCTGTTCATTGACAATGAGATTTGGTGGTATGCATTTTCATAAGCAGGATACAGAAGAGGTTTTTCCTGCCTTGCAGAGGCTCCATCAGACCCTGAACAAATGCAGAAGCATAAGAATAGGATGGGGAAGGAGGAGGAGTACAGCTTTGTCTCTCCCTTCCATTCCATTCAGAGCAAGAAAACAAACAAACAACAAACTGCAACACCAAACATGTTGCAAACAGAAGATACTCTGGCTTAGTAAGCAAGTTCTGGAACAGTATGCATTTTAACAGTCCAGTTGGAGTTCCCACAATCCCTTAAGTCCCTGTTTCATTGAATCTTGTAACTAGTGTTCAATAAAGCATCACTGTTTCTATGAACACACAAACTCATCTTACCCCCCCCCCCCATTTCTCTGTCATTCTTTATACAGTTTGGTCTAGAGCCAGGATGTCACTATGTAGCCCTGGCTGTCCTGAAACTCATGGTATAGACCAGACTGACTTCACACTAACAGGGAGCCAGCCACTTTTGCCTCTGTCTCCTAAGTGCAGGGATTAAAGGTGTGTGCCACTACACCCAGCTCCTGCCATTCTTTACTAGAGATCAAACACAACAGTTTCTCCCACAGTGTCTGAAATGACACAAAGGTTGCTTGAGGCTCATGAGAACAAAGGCTAAAGACAAGAAAAATGTAGCCTTGTTCATGACCTGAGAACCCATTGTCTTGGGAGAAGCCACAGCAACTCTTATCTGTGTGGCATAAGTATGCCATTTCAATTTCAACGATAAATACTGCAATCTTTCACTTATAGAATTTAAGGTGTTGGCTGTCTTTTGCAGCGAGGCCTGAGTATTTCCTCCAAATGTAGATGATCTTCTAGGAGTCATGGCTGCTTCCCTGCCTTGAAAATAATGTCATGCCATGTGACAGAACCAGACCTCAGAGAGGCCTGGCTGTACACTGGAGCCGCCCTATCCTTTCTGTGCATTTCACTTGATATCACCCTCTTCCCCAAAGACAAGAATAATTTACTGGTATCTATAATATTCACATCACATCATTTCAATTATAAATACAAAGGGCAGAAACAAGTCCAGGAACAAATTCAGCATATTTCTTGGCAAGCAGATAGTTGGAGAACACTGAAGAGTTTGGGGGAGAGAGGGAGGGAGGGAGGGAAGGAGGAAGGGGGAGAGGGGGAGGGGAGAGGGAGGGAGAGGGAGAGGGAGAGGGAGAGGGAGAGGGAGAGGGAGAAAAGCCTGTCAACTCAATAGCAATAGCCTTGGGTAGGTGTCAGCAACATCATACAAGGAAAGCCAATCATGGTTAATGGGGCACAACAGTTAAGGGTACCATCTGAATACAAAAAAAACTAGTACATCATGGGAGACAGAAACTGACTGTCTCTATGACAACAATCTGACCAAAAGGGGAAAGCTTAGCTCAAGGTCAGGTCCTTGTGGTTTGTCCAAAGCCTGGTTTTAGCACAGAGGAGAAGAGACTGCATTCCTGAGTCGAGCACCTATGGACCTGCACTTTAATATTTCAGCCACTGCCTGCTAGAGGAATGTCTGGGATTGAGGAAGGCTAAAGCAGATTCCAAACTGGGAGATTTTTAAAATGCCACATGGCCATGGTTATCTTAGGAGCTAAAGTACACGAGGGGCCATGAAAGCTGCCAATGTCCCAAAATTGCAATTTGTCATACCTGCTTGTTGGCAGACAGCCCTACAGGACAATGAACTTGACCCCATCTGTCTCGCATTTAAACACTGGAAACCCAGCTGGCTTCTCCACAGAGCAGAACAAATCCTGTGCATCTAGTAGGGGGTTGGCTCAGGGAGGCAAGCAAGGTGTATTCAAGACCAGGCTGCCTGCTTTGTGATGGAGAGGGACATGGTCTTGTATGTATGCCTTTGTCATGGGTGGCAGGACGTATCTCGCTATAAAGTCAGAGAATGCCACAGAAATATACATGATGGGAAAATTACCAAACGGACAAAACGTCTTGAAAGCTTCAGGGGAAAGTAGACCAAGTAAAGGTTGGAAGCTTTAGCCTTAGCCTGGAAGTCAGAGCCAGTCTCCCACATCTGGGAGCCCTGGGTTCAGGGCTCAGTTCCCTTTCTGGTAGGTTGGTAGCCATCCACCTTTAAGCCCTGCAGAATTACAAAGAATCCTTTCCATCTGTGAAATCCAAGAAGCTGACTATTTACAAACACAAAGCAACAGAAAGGCCTGGGGACTCAGACTGGGCATATGCACGGAGTGAGTACATGGACAGTTATAAAGCAGCCCCCCCCCATACCCTGTCCCTCTATTGGCAGCTGGGTGTGCACATCTAGCCCATAACTGATGTGGTGTTCACTGCTCACCAGCTCATTGAAATGCTAAGCACCCAGAAGGTTCTATCTCCTGCAACTGGAAAATTGAGATGGTTGACATAATCACATTCTCCCCTAAGATGACACCCCTTTGATTGTGATCTGGACCAACTGAGATATTCAAATGAAGAAGAGGTTCTGCAGGAAAGAAGATTAAAAGAGATTCGAGTTGGACTTTCCTTTAAGTAAAACTTTTCTGCCTAATCATTCCTACTTCCTGTCAAAATATGCTTTAATTAGTTTAGAAATGTTTTAAGGATAAATGCTGAAATCTCTTGCATCCAGCCTATCTGGGTAACCCCATTGCCAGACTGCTCTGATGTCACCAGTGATTCACCTTGTGTTCAGATTTGGTTTCAAAGGGAACAATGAAAGAGACCATTAGCAAATCCGCCCCTTCCCTCTTTTACTGAACTGGTTAATTCATAAAATAACAACACAGGGGAAGGGGGTGAATTCTAATGTGTGTGCTTTAATGAAAATAACAGTGAGGTAGACTTGATTCAAAGACTGTGGGGGATAGTACCAAGATGTAAAAGATAATAATAATGTTGACTCAGATTAATTAAAGAGAATTGTTTCCAGGGAGGAAGTTCTTCTTGAGCAGGATCAGAACAGACTTCTGGAAGATGCTACCCACTCCTGCTTCATTTCTTTAGTATCAAGGCTACCATAAAAGTGGCCTCAGGTGACATCAGTAATCACTCACTAGGGCAGTGAGTGGGCAGGGTACTACCAGGAAGGAAGGGAAAGCCCTGAGCTACCTGGACTTGTTTTAGTGCCAGAAAAAGGCTTGTGAGCTGTCCTGTGGGATGTCACACTTCCATCATCTGACACAGAGCAGATACGGAGGAGACAGGATACCATGGAGGGATGCCAGGCAACTAGGAGTCAGGGTGCAATGGTGGCTTGGCTGTGTTCTCTAGAGCTCCCTCTGCTGGAGAGTTAGGGACTGGCAGGTCCCAGAGCATCTCTAAAGATGGGCATAACTGAGGGCTTTCCAGTACATGCCTCTCAAGTAGGAAGTATCTTGAGTGTATATGTCCCTTGCCCAAAATGATAGTCAGATTTTAGGAAAGAGGAGGGAAACACCCTCACATGGTTACATAGGGTAAAGAATACACAGAGACCTGACTTCATTTTCTTACATCATCTCTACTAATTTACCACACATTGAGCACACAAAATACATGATTGCAAGGAAATCCAGATAAACAAGAGGACCACTCTTCAGAGATAGCCAGTGTCGTGCAGAAAGGAGCTGGTCAGGATGAGGGAGCAGAACAGCAACAAGGCTAATGAAGTCTCATTGTGGAGAGGTAATTGCATTTGTATGCAGAAGCAGTGCCAATCTGAGGCCATCCAGAGCCACTTGGAGCAGCAGTCTCTGCAGCCTGTGTCATCCGACGATTATCTCGTAGTGGAAATACCCTGTCCAATGTCGCTTCAATTATTCCACTTGTGCATGTTAAGTTCCTGAGCAGGATGAGCCGAGGTGGGAAAAATCCACCTTCCGTCTAACATACATTGCTGTGTTATCACTCACACGTTTCAAGTGGGAATGGGGGGAGGGGACAGTGACAGAATGGACTCCATGAACAATATCTTACGCGATGTTATCCGAGTATAACAAAAATATTTTTTAATAAAATAAATTAAGTCAGGAGGGGAAAAAAAAGATAGCTTTGACAGGCCTCAAAATTCTCCTTGAAAATTCCCAAAGCTAATAATCCAACGTCTTTCAGTATTCTCTTAGAACCTAAAAATACACTATCTCTTTTCCCCCAGTATGTAAGGATTTTTAAAAGCTCCAGCAACACCTTGCAGACACTGTGAAACTAACAATGGCACTCAGAATGAAACCGCTCATATCCCCAGGTTTGTTTGTAAAGCAATGGCTTAAATTTTACTTGGGGCAGAAGAACCCACAGCAGCCACCGCCCTCACCTTTGGTTAAACCAGTAAGGAAAGTTAAGGAGCTTTATGCTGAAGTCGAAATCAACATCAAGGAAGGAGGGGGTTTGTCAGTTACATTAGGAAATGAATACACTGCTGTTTTTTAGGTGAATTGTATTCCCCAGGGCCTAAATACAGGATTCAGGCTTGTCCTAATTCCTGAGTTGGTTTGCAAAAAATCCTCTAAGTAGATTTCAGTGATTATTATTTTTTTTCTTTAGGGTACAGTGGTTCCTAGGCCCAACGGGCAGCCTGTTCCTTTGGCCAGGCATCTGAAAAGAGCATCCTAGAAAACATATGGGACCATCCCCAAGACTCCAGAGGCCATAAACAACCAAACATTGCCAACACCATTATGTATACTACGATTGCTCTACCCTGGACTTCTTGTGGGTTGTAGCCTTTACTCCAAAAGAGCAGAGTTCTGGGCAGGGGCTCAGAGGCAGTTTGCTTTGAGGCAGGCTGCTTTATCGACTCCTAGTGGTGTGTCCAGGAGGCAGTCTATCTGAACAGAGGAGTGTCCATCTTCAAAATGATAAAAGCAAGCACGGATCAGACTATGATTATAACCAAATCCAAGTAACTAGGGGCACACTGCAGTGGATTTTAGAAAGGATGAAAGTCCTACAGTCTCTGAGTTCCTCTGCAGTTACACCCCAAAGAACGAAAACCGTCACTGAAAACAGAATGGTAATGTGTGCCTGGCTATCGTCAGGGTCTGTGGCGTGGCCATCTGGAAAGATAGTGCTCATGGTCACCAATCATGTGAGGGAAGACAGATGACTGGACTTTGGAAAGATGTGATGTTGGACAAACTAGACGGAAGTGTCACTTAGATGTCCTATGGCAAAATGTTTCCTCTACTGCCTGGAGAGGTGGTCGAGGACGTGGATCAACAGGACCAGAGAGAAAGGCTTATCTTTCCATTAGCACACAAGGGGCATGATCTGGGAAGGTCCCTACCCATCAGTTTCTTCTGGACAACGCTGGTGTTAGCCCATGGGGCTGATGTCGTGATGTCCATACAGCAGTCGCCCTCACTGCCACTTGGTGCTGTACTCAGAAATTTTACTGATCCTCTCCAAAGTCACAGGATAAGAGCTCCCTCATACTCCCAGGGTATTGGCTTCTGGAGACTGCCCTTTCAGTGGGAGACTCTTCATCACCGCTTCCCAGCCAAGGGAATTCAGGTCCCCAAGATGAGATGATTTATCCACAGTGTCAGAGAAAGATGTGGAGAGTCACAGGTAGCACTAGGGACTTTGTGATCTAACTCAAAGAGAATTAAAAACAGAGGCTGAGGATCTGAGGCTCACTGAGCCACAGGGCATCGGCAGGCAGGAGAAATTAAAAACGTGGGGCCTTCTACTTCGAAAAACAAGCAAGTGCTTGGGGGCCACCCTCACCTGCCTTTAACCCTTCCCTGTGTAGAGCGAGAAGCGGAGAGAGGTTTCACCTGAGGCATTCATTTGAGCTGAGGAAGAGACCTCCGTTGGCAGAACCTAAGTTCTGCGGGAGCTTCAAATGAGGAGGAGGAAGTAGAGAAGCACCAGGACCCTGTACTGCAACATCCCATGAAATGGCTAGAGAAGCATTAGGAAGAAATGTAGGATTGTACCCAGGAAGAAAACCGCGCTTGAGTATGGGCTGAGAGAGCAGCCTGAGACTTAGGCAAAGTTTTACTTCTGTAGAAATATATAGACTATGCAGGAGAGGTGCTCGGTTGATAAAGTGCAAGCCGAGGGGCCTGAGCCCAGCCTCAGAACACACATAAAAAAACACAGGCATCCTGCAGATACTCTAAATCCCAGAACTGGCAAGATAGAGACAGGCAGATTCTTCGAGCTCACGGGCCAACCAACCTAGCTTTAGTTGGCAAGTTGCAGGCCACCAGTGAGAGACTGCCACAGACAGATTGATCTTAGGCCTGTATGTTATATGTATATATGTATGCATGTGTGTACATATACATACACACATGTACAGGAACTTATGTACCTACATTAATACTTGCACACATACGTAAGAAATATACAGAAAAATTATTTTATTTTATTTTTTTTTTAAGATTTATTTATTTATTATGTACACAGTGTTCAGCCTCCATGCCTGCAGGCCAGAAGAGGGCACCAGATCTCATTACAGATGGTTGTGAGCCACCATGTGGTTGCTGGGAATTGAACTCTTGACCTCCGGAAGAGCAGTCAGTGCTCTTAACCTCTAAGCCATCTCTCCAGCCCCAGAAAAATTATTTTATAAACTCATAATTAAGACTAAGAATATTTAAGGGAAAAGAATTAACCAGAGAAATGAAATGTCTTTGCATTCTTTAATCTTGGACCACCAGGAGCCACAGAGAAGTGTGGTCAAGGCGCTGCAACAATAGCAGACACAGGAATTCTGCCCACTGGGAATTCTAATTGGAGGCATTGTTTTGGATGTCTGGAAAGAGAACAGAAGTGCAGACAAGAAAAGGAAAGCTTCAGAGGGGATCAACAACATGCCCTGGCCAACAGCTATAAACATGGGGCCCATGAATCTTTCTCTTACATTCAGTACAAGGTATATCCTGTTACCTGATGCCAAAGCCCACTATCCAGAAAACCCTGGCCAGGTCCCAGTACCTATGCAAACACAGAATTCTCCACACTCAATGCCATGCAAAGAAGGAACTCAAAGATGAAAGATGAGGATTTGTAATCAGGTTGCAGAAGTTGTGTGTAGCTGGGTGGGGTGGGGTGGGGTGGGGTGGGGTAACAGAGTGTGGCATTCCATGCTGTGAGCCAGAGAAAGCACCCAAGTTGGATAAACAAATGGCCACAAGGAAGGAGGGAATGAACAGATGATGGCACTGCCATATGCCTACCCATAGGTCTCCCTATACTCTGTGTGGCCAACTGACTGTCCTCAGAGAGGGAGGACTGGAGACAGACCTCTGCAGTATCCAGAGCCTCTGCTCTTAGCCAACGCCATTTGGCCATTAAGATCAAAGAAACCTTTGCTCTAAGTCAGCCAGAGATAACCAGATTCTTAGCCTTGCAATCCCACCCTATGTAGTCAGCCATCTACTTCAGATCCCAGATAACCCAGTGTCTACTCTGACAACAAGAAACTGCTAGCAGACAGCAGGGGGAAAACATGTTTTTGTAACTTAACAGTCAGGGTTTGCCCATCCGGAATGTGGGTGGCTGATACCCACAGGTCACCCCCAGGCAGACACACTGCACCCTGGACAATGCAGAGCAAGCCATGAGGAGAGGCAGGGCTTGTGGTCACTGTGTCACGGACCCCCACTGTCAGGCTTGGTGGCTCTCTCCTATCAAGCCTGCTTCGAGGCTGCAGCGTATTGGATGAGCACAAACAGGATTCTGCTCAACAGATAAAGTCGAGTCATTTCGTTAACAAGAACTCAGATTAGATTACTCTGTGATTACATGGTTCCACGGTGTGATAAATTGGTTAATGACAGGATTCCCAGTGTAGTCGCTTAATGGGAATTCAATAATTACAGGTGCCCAGGATTGTATGTTAGCCCAGAAGACGCCAGCCACATGCATTGTTCTAATCACTAAAAGGCTACCTGAGACAGTTGCGATGGTCGTGACGTGGAGGACGTGTTTCGGGATTAGTTTAGCTAAATGTCACATCTCACAAACTCCTGAAAGGCTCTTGTGGCCCAAATGTCCAGGCTAAGAATTCTCTAGTTCTTTTCTTTTTCGGCACCAGACCCAACTGTAAAGCCTGCAGTTGACACGTAATAGTGAGAACACAGTCATATTTGAACTATGCACGATAGTTAAGAGATCTTGGGTGTTTGAGAATGTACTCTTTCTAGAATTCGGTAAGACAGGCAATTATCTTTCCTGGAACTAAAGTAAATGGAAGCTCACTGATGATGAGAGAATTAACTCACCCCTGCTCCCCAGGCACCAAGACAGGATCTCCTACTTTCTCAGGTACCACAGTCCAGACAAGCTAGAATGTCACAGGTTCCGAGAATCCTAAGGTTTGTCCTTGGCACAGCTGTCCCTAGGAGGGGCCTTGTCTCTACTAGCACATCAAGACGCAACATTTGACACAATGGACTTCAGTTCTACTTCCTAGAACAAGGAAGATTTGAACTGAGTCCTGAAAGTTGTCCTCCAACATGTGTGCATACAGGGACACAGACAGACAGACAGACAGACAGACAGACAGACACACACACACACACACACACACACACACCCCACCTAAAAAATAAATGGAGAGAATAAGGCTTCTGGTGGAAAATAGCCATAAACATCCCTTGACATTAAAAAAAAAAACCCTCAGTGATATTACAACCTTTGACAATATGAAAAATGGTGTATGGGATTTAAAAACCATAAACTGGTATATTCAATAGGTCTTGAACTTATTTTTAAAACTCCAGATAATACGGCTTTGCTGGTTTGTGTTCCTGAAATGTCAGAATTTGGCTGGGATTAATGGCTCTAAATGGAAAGGATTCCGTGTTTATAGATGGTGTATGTGTCCCCAGGCTAGAGGAAGAATGCTATGAACATTCGCTGAAATCTACTGACATTTATTCTGACATCTGGACAACAGGACAGGGTAGAAGACTCCACAGCCCAAGTCCAAACCACATGATCTAAACAACACGGGATAGGAAGAAAAAACCCTCAGTGCCTCATCATCAGAGAAAACCACATGGGCCAGGGCATCCCTTCGGAGTGGATTCTAGCAGACCATCCCTGCTTACCAAAGATGTCAGGGACAGCTCCAGCACTCTGGCAGACTTCCTCACAGAGGCACCCTAAGTGGCAACCGATATTCTGAAGCACATCTTCAATCTTATCTTCCTAACACACACACATCCTGGCACACACCCCTGCTCCCACAGAGTAATTACAATCTTGTATTGTTTTGACCAAACACGATCTCTGCTGCTTCCTGGAAAGCTGTGCTTGGTAACAGCAAGGACCTTTCAGCAGTGCTGAAGAGATAACCACAGGACTCCTCCCCACACTCTCCTCCTAGCGGTTGTCCTTAAGAATGTTTGAGACTAGTAAGGAAACTAGTAATTTGCAAGTAGGCAGGGCCACAGTCATTGGATTCATGGTGCTTCCAGTCCACTGGCTTCCCTGACCAGTGGTGGCTGCACAGGAAGACACAGCTTGATGCGTTATGTGCCCTGCGTGTGCATGCATCGTGACTACTGCTTGACTGAGATGCAAATTCTTTGTGTAAGGTGCATGTATGGACATGTTCTGTGCATGCATGTGGAGGTCAGAAGTGGAGTCACACATCTACCTCTACTGCTCTCCATTCTATTTCAGTGTCATTTTTGACAACGGAAGACTTCTGAATAATGTATTTTTTATCATACACACCCACCCACCCTACCCTGTCTCCTCCCAGATCCACTTCACAACAGAACTTTGTGTCCTTTATTTTTTTCTTCCCCTACTGATCGAGACCAGTTTGCGCCACCTAAGTACTCTTGGATGTATGGCCTTCTTCCCGAGGCTCAGGGGCCACTGAGGGAGAGGAGACAGAAAGAGTCCAAGAGCAAGAGGTAGTAGATGAATACAAGGAAACAGTGTCCTCGGTACACAACAGGGTAGCTGCACCTAGGAAGTCACAGCCATTGAGACAACATGTACAAGCCCTAGCTTTAGCCACATAAAACCCCAGCATGGACCAGAGAGAGGGGTACAAAGCTCCTAGCTGAGGAGCTACAGGCAAATGGTAGCTGCTGGGAGAGTAGTCTCTGGTGAACCTCCGTCTTATTTTTAGATGTGGGGCTTCTCTCCAAACCTGGAGCTCACTGATTGCTAAGCTGGCTGGCCAGTCTCTGGCCCCAGCACTGCATACCGGGCTCTGAGTGAGCATTCAGGGTTGATCACACCTTCGTGCTTACAGGATGAGCCCTTTATTGGCTGAGCCATCTCCCTAGTCTCATGATAAGACTGTGGAACAACTGTGTCCCTTAGATCTTTAAAGGCTTGCCTGTGTGAAAGTGTGTTCTTTTCCAAAGAACATGAGTGAATTTGGAGGAGATCATAGTGCTCAATAGAAGAACAAAAAGATATTGGCAACAGTTTATTATTAAACAGTGAAGATATATTATAAACAGACTGTGATGAACATAACCCTGATGGGGGCGGGGAGCCAGATCTCTAGGGTCGCACACTAAACTCTGTGTTCTGTCTTTCTAGCGTGGAGCTGGATTTTAAGCAACAAGAAGACAAACTCCAGCCTGTGCTGAGAAAACTGCACCCAGTCGAGGAAACTCAGGTCATCCCTTCGCCTTACACTCAGGAGACTTCCTCCTCCACACCCAAGCAAAAATCCAAAACGGAGTCCAAAAAGCACGGAAGGTGGAAACTCTGGTTTCTTTAAGACTCGTGGGCTCGGGAGTCCCCAGACCGTCTTTCAAACCCACTGGAATTTAAGTCAGTCCTTTTCCAAACTGGATAGGACCAAGGGAACTGCGGTGCCAATGTGTGCTCCCTGCTTCTCGCCCTTCGTACCAAAAAGGCCTTCGCACCAACAGATAATGTGCAGCAAAGGGAGTGACTATCACCCCTTGCCAGCTGTCCGTTGCAGATCACTGGTGTGGGGTGTAAAGTCTGAAATAAAACTTACGTAATCAAAGATAAGGAAAAACTCTAACCCCTGGCAGCCCCCTCCCATCCATGAACAAGTATTGAGTTATCAGTGTTTCACGCAGCAGGCTGTCCATCTGTAGACAGTGGAACTTTTCATTGTTTTTGGCCTTTTATTCTTATGACTTTTTTTTTACATGAGAAGACAAAGCAAGCCTTCTGTTAGCAAAGGACTTCATTTTTACCTTTCATTTTGCAAATAAGCAGGGGGCGGGTGCAGTTTTCAGCACATTAAATTCCGGAGAAAGCACAATTTTTTTCAAGTGGTCGGAGACCATGAATAATCTCGAAAATGTGACTCTATGTATACCTGCCTTTGTGTGCTGTAGCGCTACGCCAAGTGACCACATCTCAGTGTCACATTGACGCCACAGATTTAGCACCCTCTTCATCTCCAGATGGACGACATGTTTACTGCTCATTTTCCAAATGGCCAGCAGCCAGGAACCACCCCTACCCCCACCCCACGTCAGGTTATGCCTTCAATCATTGCAAGCTGACAGGGTCAGAGCTAATGGACACTAAGCTGTCTTAGGTCTTGTTTTTAATCTTTGGGTACCCAAAGGCCAAATGATGAATCTGGCGAGCATTTGAAAAGAGACAGAGATACACAATGGATAATATAGTTACCTATAAATCACCGGTGCCTGGGCTGCGGCAGAAAGTGTTTTTGTGGCTCAGTCCCCAGAGACACTCTTCATCCCTGCGTACAGCCAGGTGTTGTCTACAGTTCTTTATGCCCTGTCTCTACTGTGCAAGATCTGACCATCTCAGAGAGAAACAGTGTTTCCCTTAGCTGCTACCAACGGCCAAATTTACCATCGCCTCCATTTAAGCTATCAGTAAATTGTATTAAATGGCATACTTAGGGGAAAGCTGTGAATCAGATGTTTTTAGGGATTTTTTTTTAAATCCGCCATCACACACAAGAGTTCTCTCTTGATTACACATGACAACGTGAACCTCCACTCCTTTCTTTTACACTCATGTCTTTGGACCTTTCCAGGTCTCTTTTTTATAGAAAACAAAATCCTCTTGTGAGTTAATGACGTCTCTCAGTGTTCTGCTTCTCATGTAGGAAGTAGGGGGGGCGGGGTCTTCTTTTGCCTTTTATTTATTTTTCTTTTTTTTGTATAACTTAAAACTTTGAATAGTTGTGAGCATATGAGAAAAACCTAGTCTTCAGTGTCCGTCCAGGGCTTTCAGCAGGAACTGCATGCTGATGGCAGCCTCGCGGATCTGGTGGCAAACCCAGAGCGGCTTGGTTTGGGGAGAAGGTCATGGCCTGCTTTGGATGGGCAGGAGGTAAGACTCACCATGCTTTTCCTCTGGACTCAACAATTTCATTTAGTTCTGACATTTGAGTTATACAAGGATCTAGAGATCAGCAATCAGATCTGGTCTTTAAAAGAGAAAACTAAAAGAATATTTTGTATGACTGCTCTCAGGGGATTACTTAAACCACACTACAGAGGTATGCTTAGTTTAAAATGCGTGCACACACACACACACACACACCCCACGTGTGGGAATACATACACACACACACAAACACAAACACATGCCTTTCACAAAGTACACTGCAAAATTTCAAATCTGCTTAATTCAAAATGCACACACAGACCATATCACACACGCAGGTGCAGGTGCACGTGCACACATGGGCATGCACACAAGCACATGCCTTTAAGGAAGTACGCTATGGGAATTCAAATCCACAGAAGAGCAGTAAACAAATGAGCCGGAGGAGAGCCCTGACCACGCTGATCCTGTACCTTGAAGGAAGTGCAATTGTCTCATGCATACTGAACCTTTAAACATGTCTTTCACGTTTTTATACTGTTTTTAACTGACATTATGAAAATGCTGGCAACCAGTTTTCTCATGTGTTTGACGAATTCCATGTTCTCAGTAAGTGGAAGAAAGGGTTTAGCAACTTTCTGTCCTGTGCTGCACATCTGTCTAAATGCAAATACGTGTGACTACCTGTGATGTCACTGTTTCGAGTCAAATAAAAAAATTAAATATTTTAGAGCCAGAAATGAAACGCTGAAGATAAACTAATTCCTCCTTGAAAGAAAAAGCATCTCTGCCAAACAGGAAACAAAATGCATTTTCAAGCTCATTTCATAGCCAATCACAATATGCCAACGACAGAGGCCGACCCTTCTCCTGGAAAGATTGAAGTCAAAATTCATACAAAACCAAGTGAAAAGTTCAGTATTCCCTTCTATGTAGATGTACACATGGCATTACGTATAGAGAGTAAATTATTATACTTGTCATTAAATATTTATTAATTTTTAAATAAAAAAGGCAAAGGTAATGTTTTGTGTGGCTACTCAACTCATTTCACAGCCTCTATACTTTGGGAAAACTCAAGAAAATAATACTGGGCAGATATTTGACCTAGAAGGCACTCAGTTGGGGTTTGGAAAGATGAGAGCGTCATGTGCCCTGGCTGCTCCCTATATACCTAACCCTGACCAGAGAGACAATTCTAGCATGCTTACCCAGCACCATGGCATGGGTTTAGCCACCAGGAAAATAAGGTAAAATTTTAAGGCATGCAGTGTTGACAAGGGTTCTGTCCCACCAGGTCCCACAGCCGTTTAGTCCCAAATAAACACACAGAGGTCTACATTAATCATAAATTGGTTGGCCTAGTAGCTCAGGCTTCTTATAAGTTAACTCTTACATCTTAACCCATAATTCTTTTCTGTGTTAGCCATGTGGCTTGGTACCTTTGTCAGCTTTGACAACTGCAGACTGAATCTTTGCTCTTCCCAGAATTCTACTGTTCTTGTCGCCCCGCTTGTAATTCCTGCCTGGCTACTGGCCAATCAGCATTTTATTAAACAAGTACAAGAAACAAATCTTTACAGGGTAAAACCATTGTCCCACAGCAATGCAGGGTACATACATGCTCATGGTATCATTTGCCTAACTTGTGTCTATTTTTTAAAGAGCCTCCAAGACAACTAAATTCACCCAGTGCTGCCACCTTCCACGGCCTAGAGTTTGTGGGTGGCTTCTCATTAGAGTAGAGGTTCTCAACCTATGGGTTGAGGCCTGTTTGGCAAATCTCTATCTCAAAAAAATACTTATATTATGATTCATAGCAGTAGCAAAGTTACAGTTAGGAAGTAGCAACACAATGACTTTATGGGTGGGGGTGAGCACAACATGAGGAACTGTATTAAAGGGTAACAGCATTAGGAAGTTGAGAGCCATTGCTCTAGAGCATTTATCAAGTAGGTCCCTGGTCCAAGAGGGGTGACAAGCTCTTTTTTTCTCTCTCCTCTGAGTGGGAAACCATCACTCCAGCATGGATTTAAAACCTAAGTCCAGACCATTGTCACTAGGTATGAGAGGTGGCCTGCATCCTCTGTGGGAGAAGATGGCACATCTACAGATATAGTCCACTGCGGATGTGGGTATGACACCTCACTGTCCCCACATTTGCCTTGGGGAAATGAAGGAGATGAAGGCAAATTCTATGGGCAGAAGGAAGAGAGGGGCCCAATGCATCAGTACATACAGATGGGAAGAATATTCAGGAAAACTCTAGAATCGGTCCTTAGCCACATGCTAGGTAGGGTCACCTTAGAGTAGCTCTTATATAAACACCAAAATACCCATTCTACGAGACCATCAGAGTTTGAATGGGAGGGATCCAATGTCCAGAAAAGCCATGCTCTCTGAGCGTCTGTGCATCCCTCAAGATTGTTAGTCTCCACTGCATAGCTGAGTGTGGCAGACAAGGGGCAAGGATATCATAGCAATTGTTCTTGATCAGCTGAAAGAACCCCCAAACACAGGCAGACAAAAGGAGGCAGGCGCCTAACAAGATCAATTTCCTTGTGGACCATGACAGGCATGTCACATCCCACAGAGACCACCATTTGTTGAGAGAGAAGAGATGCCATCAGATAAAAGAGTTTGCCATGTTGCCTTTTATAGAAGCGGGCCAGAATTAGAATCAGCCAAGGGCCATGAACTTCCACCACATCATCTGGTAGCAGCATGGTCAGTGGATAACCACCCTACACACTGGCAGGCTGATGTTATAGGACTGTTTTTACCTGGCTCAGTTACCACCAGTAGAGGCAGTTTCATGGTGCAATGTTAGCAAAGACCATAACAACAGCTTCCCTTGCCCACATTGTTCATCTCTTAAAAATGACCTTTCATGCCTTTGAGCTCAGATAAGTGTGGAGCCAATTCATTTATTGGAAGAAAACACCTATACAATACAAAAATCAAAAATATCACTAAGCCTTGTGAATTAACAAACTAATCAAGCCGTAATGGGTGGGATGCATTATGGCAGGTCACAGGTCATGTGAAAGCTACTCATTAGCTTCTAAATACCTTATAATTAATATAAAGTACCTTTACAATCTGGTATGAACATGTTGTGGAAACTCCTTCAGCCAATAGTCTTTTAGATACCAGCCCACTTTGGGCATGGTCTCATGCACTATAAATGCAGACAAAAAAAGTATGTGTGGCTCTCTTTGCTCCTGGATTTGGTTCTAGTTCCCAGTGCACTCAGAGGACTGTGGATCGCTACCCTTACTATGAGTTTATCCCCAAATTAATAAATCTTTGTTACACTCCATTCCGGGCTATTGTGGAACTCTTCAAATTTTACCCAGGCAATGACATGATTCTTATTTCCTCTGCTATAAACCCACTGTTAGTGAGCAAGGAAAAAAAAAAGCCAGGACACATCAACATAAAAAGCAAGAAAAATCACACACTGCCAAGACCAAATATAAATGAACTTATAAAGTTATCGCTCACACATATACATACACAAGGGTGAATTTCTGAAGGCCACCAATATAGTTGGACAGCTGGTATGATGGCTGTATTCAAAAGTCAAGCTCCCTCCATTTGAAACATCTATAATGCACTCTGTAAATAAGGGCTTTGGAAAGCACATTCATACTTTAACTCCAAGGAAATACACATCTCAACACCAGAGCTCATGCGGAAGGGATATAATATGTTGGTGATAAAATTGTTTTGAGTCTGAGTGAAAGAGTCCTCTTCCCTGGGGTAACAGTTACAATCAACACCTTGCTTTCCAAATGCAGGGCCTTATGAATGATCTGGGATATTAAGGAACTCCCCACCAAGGCTGCCACTGCCCCTATCAAACACTGTCCATACAGCTGTAGCCAAATAGTGTCCATTGCTGAGTCCAGTGAGGTAGAGGCTCCCAAAGTCATTGTCAGTGAATAATCCAAAAAAGACTCCCCACCCCTAAGCCCTCTTCTGTGAACTTCCCAGGGGACCCTTCCATTAGGAGAGGTCACATCTTTGCCTAAAAGAGTTGGTAATTGTCCATCTTCTGGTGTGTATCCAGGCCAAAGAAATCTCTTTAACCATCGTCCTCACTCAATTACATTTTTTAAAGGACTCATTACCAGAATATAATCCAGTCACTTGAAAGAAGCAACCGCTAATGCAGCAGGAGTAGGAACATCCCTACCTATTAATCATTGTTCTCTGGCCATGGCTCATCCCATGGAAGATGCATGTGTATAGCTCCAGGTCACAGCAAATGGCTGATCCGGTCACCTGTCTACAACTACAAGGTCCCTGCATAGTATCACACATGCTGGGTAGGAACACAAGCATGCTGGAGCCTCGACTGGCTTCCAAAAGGAAGAGAAAAATAAAATGTAAAGTCGAACCTAACGCAGAGCTGAGTAATTCACTCAAGAGCCTCTGATGGTGACTTGAACCCCTGCCACCTGTTTCGTGTGGCTGTGGTTACAGATGTGTAAGGTCAAGGGCAAGTCCATGCTCATACACACTTTCTTAACATTCAAGGGCTCATCTTAAAGAACTTCTAAGTGGAAGAGAGATGGAAAAGATCCTTTAATTCAATGCTAACGTTACAGCATAGCCTGGTCTCGGCATTTACATGCTCTCCAATCTACTGTTGCCAAGTGAAGGGGCTTCGTTTAAATTTTCTTAGGTAATTCACTGATTTATCTGAATTATGACCTTTGGGATCAAGAAACATTTTCCTGTGTATGAAGAGCATTCCCGTGGACACTTTTCAAATGCAGTGAACTTAAACAAATGCCACATGACAGAGTGCAAAGCGGAGTTTATATTAAAACATTGCAGATGTGGCTAAAAGTGGCTATACACTGACTATGCAGCTTGTCCACTTCTGTGTGAGGGCGCCTACTCCTAACCAGGCACAGACTGAATACCTAATAAATACTCACCCCTGGGAAAACGCAGACCCATTTCCAGCACTAACTTTGACAATGTCACAGAATAAGTCTTTTAATGAAATGCGTCTACTCAGAAGTTTTTTATTTTAATAACGTCGATCTTTAAAAAAATATCCATTTTGAGCCATCACTTATAACTTTCCAGCTGATTCACAGTTATACAATTTCCAGTATAGTTATGCAAAGTGAGTAACCCAAGATGATGGAAATCTTTGGGGCACAATGGGATGGTACAGCTCACCTACAACAAATCTGTAAACCATTTTCTGCTCTGTTTTCACCCTAGAGGACCCACTGATGAAGCTTTTGTCCCCCTTGTCAGGGATGCTTTTGTGACGCTCCTCCAGTAATCTAAATTCACAGAGCAACAGGGTTGCATTAAGTTAATGCATGCATCCCCAGCTGGTGCGGACAGCGATACCAAGGTGACACACGCAACGGGGGGAGTTCTGCAGTCCCACTACTCTGCAAGCAGCAGAGAGGGGACTCGAGGATGGCAGACAACTGACAGATACTTCTCAACAATTCAAATCTTAAATGGCCAACATCCTTCTTGATATATCTTGACACTGTCGTTGCTTATTAAATAATTACAGCTCATTCATGTTTCTTTTTGGATTTCCTCCATGACAGCTTGGCTTCACAGAACAAATATCAAAGGAGTCTTTGAATCTCTTTTATCTGAGATGTTCAGAATGGAGAGAAGTTGACTTAAGACCTCAATCCCTCTTTGACTTCTGGTGACCTCTGTGAAGGTCAGGGATACAGTAGATGGTCCTGGCTGTGGCACTCCCTGATAATGCCTTGCACCCCTGATACCCACTCTCTGTGGATGTGGCTACAGATGGGTAGAGTCTCACAGAGGTCCTTACTGAATAGCCACTTTAAGAACAATTGAGAGTTCATCTCAAGGAATTGTTAAGTGGTTCTTAGAACACAAGAGCTATGCCAAGCTTGGACACTAACCCATCATGAAACTCAGCACCTGAATTCAACCTGCAGAAGACTGGATAGGATAGAAAAGGGCTTATTTCCCTTGGCAGCTGCCTACATGACTAGTAGAAAGCAGAGGGGAGCTTTCACTACTCTTGATATCTGCTGAAGTGGGCCACAGCCATCAGCACTTCACCTTGGTCTCCCAGCAGAGACAAGCTGTAACTAGAATCAAGAACCACATATATACTGGTCCAATATACACTAGTGGTTTAGGCAATGGGAGTCGGGTGGGGTCAGCCATAAACAAGACTCTTCCCGAACACTAGTGAATGCCCAGCTCGAGTAGTTAATAACAACTTGCTATGGTCACTCGGACTCAACGAGGAGACCATTCCCAAGACTCTTGGACCCCATACTGAGAGCTGTGTTCACTGTACTCTTGCTGTTGTTGAGCTTCGTGTGCTCATACCATCGTTCTCATCCGACGGAAGCTGGGTGACCTTCTACAAGCCTACTCTCTGCCATCCTTTCCTAGGTTTAACTGCTGCTCAGGGACTATGAGCCAAAAGACTACAAGTCACAGGGATACAGCTCAGTTAGTGTCCAACTAGTCAGAGGGAGAAAGGGATATGTATTCCCCAGCCTTTGTTCCTTTAACCAGGCAGTCCTGTCTCCCTAACCAAAGACAAAACTGCCCAACTCCCAAACAGAACACCGTCCCTCCATCTTAGACAGCGGCAAGGCTAGTTTATCAGAAACCTTGTATTCACATCACCTGTCAGGAGGACCACAGCCAGATGCTGAAGCCTCAACAGCATCTGAAAGCCTTCCATCCCATCTACTCTAGGACGGGCCAAAGCGGAAAGAACATCATGATGCTTGCTTCCGCTTCAAGCCACACTTCATCCTCCCTGGAGCCCCTTCCCCAGTTTCCATGTAAGCAGATACAAAGTATACTAGAGCCTGGCTGGAGGGGAGCCCCAGGCACACTGGAGTCTACCCCTAATCTTGTTTATGGGGTTCAGATCTACTGAATGGTAACATACAGAGATGTTTCTAGTTCCTGAAAAAGTCAAAATAGAAACACATGAAGAGTGCCAAGCTGGAGAAGCCAACTTAAACGACAGCCAATTCACATGTCAGCCTGTTATCTCTTTATTCATACCTGTGACAGTCCAAACTTTTAACTATGCATGCCTACTCAAGGAAAACTGAACATGGCCTGGCATTCAGAGACAAGAAGCATACAGGTGCACCTACCTGTCTACTTCACCCACATAATACCTTCTCTTACGAAGTCAGAGGCACAGGGTATCTTAAGGATTTTATTGTTGTGAAGAGACACCATGACCATGGCAACTCTTATAAAGGAAAACATTTAACTGAGGTGACAGCTTACAGTCCAGAGGTCCATTACCATCATAGAAGGGAGCATAGCAGCTTGCAGGCAGACATAGCACTGGCTACATCTTGATCAGAAGGCATCAGGAAATGGACACAGTGTCACAGTGAGGGAAGCTTGAGCAATTGAGACCTCAAAGCCCACACTTTCTCCAACAAGTCCACACCTACTTCAAAAAGGCCACAACTCCTAATAGTGCTAGTCCCTTTGGGGGCCATTTTCTTTCAAATCACCATATAGGGCCTGGGCTAGGCTGGCTGTGCACCCCCAACTTCCCCTCACTTGTTCATTCCTTGTATATACAGAAGACATCAGGGTCACACACCAATGAAGACCAATGTGTCTCTCCTGATTGTAGGTGAAAGGCTACAAAAGCCGTTGTTTCGTCCATTAAAGAAGCTATTTTGTTTCCCTCCCTCCTGAGAGGCCATCCAGCAAATTAGCCAAATAAGGATGTATTTTTGATGTGATAAAACTAAAATGGTAAATTGGGTGCACATAGGGGTCTCATGCCTAAGTAACCAAATTTAACCATTTGGGGGATGGGCATGACAAATTATGCACACTAGTCACCATGACACCGACTTACAAAGACCATTGAAATTTGATAGAACCTTCTTGAAATAAATCATCTTCTACACGTAAGGACCCATTGCGAGAGAAACAGTGAGGATACACCTAGTAGACCACAAAATTGCTAAGGTACATTACCTCAATTACTTTTTACGGTGTTTCATAAAAATGTTATCAAAAGTACCGTAAACATAATAAATACAAAGAAAGAAACTACCAGAAGAGCGAAGACTTAGAAGAAAAGACGCATCTTTGACAAGAAGTAGTAACAACCAGAAACCCTGTTCCAAGCATTTCGTTCCCTAACATGTTAAGTTTCCTTATCCCCCTTGACAGACAATTCTGGAATTATGGAAAATCAGAACAGACCATATCTCAAGCGCAGGCTACCCTTTAAGAAAGTAAGTTCACGTCCCAGTGGCAGCTAGGAGAGAAGAAATGGAATGGGGCAGGTGTTTGGTAGGAAGCTCATGGCCTCGCACAAGCAGGTGTCTCTGGGCACTTACAATGAGTTCAGAATCCCGCCCCATGGAAATGACCGTCCGGTTCACTGTCCTGAGAAGTTTCTCCATGATGATCTGGACATGCCTCTGAGTTGGCCCCTGGAGGGAAGAGACACCAATCAAAGCCAAGAGCGCAGACCATCAATGTTCCACAAGCCCAAGCGCTTGCTGCCGAACCCAGCTGCTCCGTGTAGAGTCAATCAATTATAACCCTTAACGAGATGAAAAACGGCCTTCGTCGAAGGCAAATGCCTTCCTGAAGAAAACTCAAGGCCTTTTATTAATTATAGCCCATTAATGATAATTTGTTATATAATCATAGTAAATTAATTTAAGCAAACCTTAAAACTAAAAGCAAATCCATTTAAACAATATAATGTCTACGATCCCTGGTGAGACCGCCAATTAGTCTTGCCGAGATGCCTGGCCATCTGTAAACGGAAGGCAGGCAGATAACAGCGCTGGCCGCACTGCATGTCACTTCCCGATAACTTCACCGTTCACAGAGCAGAATGTTTTAGTACCAGTGCAGCAAATTATCTAAAATTCACAGTGCCATGGGGTTTTCCATTAGGGAGAATTTATTCCCTGGTTTAATGCGGAATGAGACTGTGGATTCTCTTCCATGCACATGGCTTGAGCAGGCAGGCTCCTGGTCTCTGCATAGTCACAAGATCTTCCATGAGCTTGGCCTACAAGGTCTTTGTCCGGCTTTAGTCTAAAAAATGCTATAGGCCTAGCATGGAAACACTGAGGCTGGTCCTGGAGAAGAATCCAAGCCCTGGGCAAGGCTCATGGCCTCAGTGAGGTGAAGCTATCCCATCATCCAGCAGGGGTTGTATCTGACCCTGGCAGCACAAACCATCGGGAATGGGACAGTCGGTCATCAATGTCACTTCCGCCGGATTCTAGGGCAATAGAAAGGTGAAGCTTTGACTGTAGGTGTTTCCACAGAGGATTCACTGAGCGTGTGAGACCCACTCTGAGTATGGGTGGCACTGGCTCACGGGGTAGAGTCCTGGACTGAATAAAAAGTGGGAAAAGGGAAGAAGCCAAATGAAGACCAGCATTCTCCTTGCTCTGTTTCCTGATTGGCCCAGATGGAGGCAAGTAGCCTGCTGTAGCTCCAGAGAGAACCTGGCGCTGTCTTCCTGCACCCCCACCCCCCAATGTGTATTTAGTGAAAGTAAGGAGAAGTAGCTAGCTCAGCGTGATTTACTGCTCAGAGGAACACGCAGAAGTGAGTGAGTGTGTGTGTGTGTGTGTGTGTGTGTGTGTGTGTGTGTGTGTGTGGTGTCCAGGTAATGCAGGAAAGAATTCAGAACAAACTCTATCTACCTAAAATCCTGACGAGAACCAGGGACAGAGCGAGGTGAGGCAGCAGAGCCCACTCCCAGTTTTGCTCATGAGATTCAATCTCCACTTACTGTTAACATATAGAGGTGTTTCTATCCTGATTCCAGACACACCTGGAGGATCAGTGACATTACATAAGTGTATACATGTGCACAAACATACATGATATGCTGGTGATGTGGGGGGATGAAATATTCCTATACCTGTCTGACCCAGATTCAGATTAGAAAAATAAAAAGCCCACCCCCCAAAAAAATTTTTTTAGTGTTTAGAAATACAAGAGGGAGCTGGAAAGCTCAGAAAGCTCTGGAAGCGTCTACCTGTGGTGAGCAGGGCAGAAAGCTGCGAGAAGGACAGGTGGTTTGGTTCATGTAACACTTAATAAAAACAGGAACTATAAAAAGGGATGGGTCATCAGCCTCTGCAGCCTTTACCTGACCTGCAGGATGAGAACTTTGGCCTTGGGAAGCATCTTTCCAAGAAAGCACAGGAAAATGAAAACTTAATTCAGTTCAGAAGGGCGAATGCTGCAAAGTAAAAAATCATGACGCACACACAAATAAAAATAATTCAAGGATAAAACTCTACAGAAATAAAGGCTCACAATGAAGGTCAATGCTTTTCGCACAAGGCAGTTCTGTTCGTGGCATGTTCCCAAGGTTTGGACAAGGCTGGCGAGGCTGCCCATGGTCTGATCTCCACGACTTACCACATCCTTCCGGTAGAGCACCTCCAGGATGTTGCTGAGCAGCTGGCAGCATGCCTCCAGGTCCTCCTGCCTCTCCAGGTGGTACTTGAGCTGGTCTGTCATCATGGGGAGCAGGATCTCTCTGCAGTCTGCATAGAACAAAGGATTGTCAGTCAGCAGGAGACACCAAGGAAGCCCCGGGGTCTGCAAGAAACGGTGTGTCCTCTCAAGTGTCTCATTCACAAGGTGTGGGATGGTAACTGACATCTGCAGAGGCTGATAGCTTGACCACCAGGAAGCCATTTCCGAGGCTGACAAACATTCATAGACGGGTACCTGCATGTTTCTGCAGGTCTCTGTATAAGCACACAAGTCACAAACATGCATATCATATATAAACACATACACACATCTGTGCAGTTGCACATTTGATAGGCTATCTACTAATGTCTCTTACTTTCAATTCATTTATTTGCAATAGAAAAGGAGTACTTCCTCCATCAAAAACTATTCAAACTGCAGATTTCTAGTCATTTCCTAGACCAGGCAGACATGATCCCCCTTCTTAAGTGAAAGAGCTTACGGAATAGGACAATGGTGTACAGCCCTTCCTTCCCAGACAAGCTCCCTGGAGTAGACTGAAGAAGTGGGAATGAGAAGACAGAAATCAGGGACAGAGAAACAGGACTGTAAACAGAAACTTGGGAGTTGAGGGCCAGGTCAAGGAACGTTTGTGTTTTTCATTTGTGGCTTAGTTAAGAACATGGCCAGAATATCAGAAACATAAACAGAAGAGCAACATGGGCCCAGATCGACGGTGAAATGAAATTCCTAATTGTCTCTTCCGGTTTGGAAAATGAGCTGAGTCCTGGCAGCATCCACTTTCCAAACTGACCTGCCTGTTTAGAGCCCCAGATTCTGACACCAGCCCAGTCATCATGGCCTCCTTTAAGATGCAAATCAGGTGAGCGGCAGAGCTCTGAAACAGGAAATAGATGTAGCTGGTTTTCAGGATTGTACACTTTAGGATTTACGACATTAATGATACATAAAAGCATGTTTTGCATTAATGTTCCCGAGTTTTTTATGGAAGGACAAAGAAATCACACAGCAATGGAAGACCTCCTCTACACATTCAGAAGTACACCCTGAACTCAAACACACACAGTCAGCTTTCCCAAGGACAACAGTTTAACGAGAGACTGGGGAGGTGGGCACAGGGCAGGAAGAATGAGAATTAACACAGGCCCTTCTGCTCAATGGTCTGTCAGTGGGACACATGTAGGGTGCTCAACCAGGGCGATCTCCAATTCCACTTGGATCTTCTCCCTTAGGGAGAGACTAGGAATAATTCGTGAGCCAGGAGTGTGGCCTGGGACACATATTTATGATGAGCAGTCTCCAGTGTCAACTGGACAGGAACGAGAATGGCCTCAACAAGACAGCTCTAGAGCCTCTGTGGGGCATTCTCCAGAGAGCCGAGACTGAGGAGGGGAGAGTCACTCTGATTGTGGGTGGGGCTAGTCCATGGAGTCCTGGAGTCAACAGGAACGAAGACAGTGATATGGTCAGCGGAGCCAGGATTCCCCGCCTTTTGCTTCCTGTTCTGTAGGAATGTGAGGTGGTGAGGAGGGACAGCTAGAGCTGTTCCTGCCATCATGCCCTCTCCCCAAGTGGGGCAAAATAAACTTTTACTCCTTTAAGTTGATTCTTGCCAGATATTTGGTCATGGAGACAAAAACAAAACAAAAACCTTATATGGCGTCACTCGTTGACACCATATTTTAATAATCAATCTCTGTGCAGATGTAATGCATCAAACAATAAGCACTGCAGGCCAGCACTGCTGGGTATCACACAAGGAGCTGTGGAGAGTCCTGCAGAAGGTCAGGGACAGAGGGCACAGCACATAGCAAGGGTGCTGTCTGCGCCAGAAAGCTGGCTGCTTTGTGTCTGGGTTTCCTGTGTTAGGAAGTCTCCATCTGAATCCCCTATGATCGCTCCTATACCTTCCCATGACCCTGATGGGAGAACTAAACTGTTTCAAAGGTAGGACTGTGCCCTTTGAGCTCCAGAGACAACTCCAACGTGCCAAGGTAGGCTACCACTCAGAAGATGGCACGGCTGTGAGAATGGTCCAAAGATAGACTGTCCAAGGGAAACAAAACAGGAAAGAAAGTGACCCCTAGATCATGCTATCAACAACAAAACAGCCCCAGGTGCCTTTGCCATAGAACCCCAAAGCTCACAGGCTCATTTATGCTATGGCTGCTGCCTCCAGCCATATGTAAGACCTAATGCAGTGAAACCCTCCAGATCAATGTGTCAGAAGGATTCCTTGGAGAACAGTGCCCAAGCCCCACCCTTCATGCTGGGCCCTCCCAGAGAGCCCCAATTCAATGCCTCTAGTTGATCCTTCTTTCACTTCTACTGGGAATACATCCCCCGCCCCCACCAAACACACACACTCCCATGTGCTCAACTGAACATGGAACAAGCCCTGGGCTATGTCTGTCCATCTGGCTAATATCTACATGACTGCCACTATTCTGGAGGTCATGTGAATTTCGAAGGCATCTCAGATAGAAAAGAAAGGCAAATGTTCTCAACCTGTGGATCAAGACCCTTTTGGGGGCTGAATGACCTTTTCACAGGGGTCACCTAAGATATTGGGAAAACACAGATATTTACATTATGATTCATAACGGTAACAAAATTAGAAGTAGCAACAAAAGTAATCTTACGGTTGGGGAGGTCATCACAACATGAGGGGCCCTATTAAAGGGTTGAGGTGTTAAGAAGGTTGAGAACCATTGTGCTACAGCCTGAAGGGTAAAAGGCCTTATCAACTGGCCAGCCCAGCCTGCAGGAAGGATGTCTCTGAATGGTTGTCAGAGCTGGCCCTTTAAGGTCTGGGACCAGATGTCCTGTCCCATCCTTTGGCCCCATCTGTCTGTTGTGCTGGGAAAGCAGTAGCAGTCCACACTGTTCTCAGAGCTAATTGAGTGTGCTGGTTCTATCTGTCAGGGTTACCTCAGAGGAAAGGGGGAAGTCTGCCAGCCCAGCTCAGGCAGGGAGATACTACCCACCATGTTTGGTTCCTGCGCAGGAACACCCACCGCTTGCCCAGGCCCCGGGTTTTGTCTGTAGTGAGTTAGGTCGGTATGATAAGTAACCAAGCTAGCTCATGAGTAACAGGAATACTTTAATGGTTAAAGAGAGAAAACTTATACTATAGGAATGGGAGTTCCAAAACCCGAAAGGTCCGGCGGGCATCGCGAAGAGAGAGCACACACCTGCATCCCCAGGTTTTTCTACCTGGGTTCTAGGTGGCCACAACCTTACCAGATGTGATTGGTTGAAACTATCAGTTGATAGTTTCCCCATCACTTGTCGGCTGTCATGCCGTCTTGGTGAGAGGCAATTCCACAGATAGTCTGTCATGTTTAAAGGTAGTTCAAGTTGGATTTGAAGACTCACATATGTAATTCCAACCTCAGAAGGTCAAGACAAGAGGACACTTGTGAGTTTAAGTCTATCTGGGTTACTTAATGAGAAGCAGGCTATCCTGGGTGACACTGTGTGAGAAAACAAAACACACAGACACACAAAAATCCAAACGTAGAGCGATTTCTTTCTCTCCTCTCAACTCCCCCAGGAGATGAAAAGTCATTGGCTATCCTTTCTGACAGGTGAGTGTCGAGCTGTGCAGGGAAAATGGGGGTGAGAAGACAGGAACTGTAACAATTGGTGTGTGAGGAAGGACTTGGCATGAAGCACTGGGCTGAACCACTAGGAAAGATCACCAGGGCCAGCCAGCACCACCATCAGAAAATTCTTTCTGCATTCAGCTCCACATCTGAACACAGGTGGACAGACCCACCGGACAGATCAGTAGGTCTGCCCTGACAGGCAGAAGCCACCCTGCCCAATCAAGGGGTCTGGGGCAAACAGCGGAGAATACAGAGAGGCTCATAGCGCTGCCCATCAATGTGCCATCAGAAACCCACTACACACCTCAAAGGAAGAAACACTTGCTTCCAGCATCTTTGCGAGCACCAGAGCCAGGAGCAAAGGAGTTATACTCTACGCCTCCAGGTCCAAGTCCACAGGCCACCATAAATACCGACTGCTTTAACTGTGCTTCTTCTCAATGGAAGGAAACTCGGTGAGAGTTGTTTCTTGTTCTCTTTAACAGCAATAATCTCAGCATATCAACCAAGACCTGAGTGTGTGTGTCTATGTGTGTGTGTGCATACATAAATGTGGGCATGTGTGTGTGTGTCTGGGTGGTGTGTGCATGCGTGTGCAGGTTTCTCTTCCTCAGAGGGCAGTTGGTTAGTATGGACCCCCACACACATTCATTTCCTCTGTGAACCACAGCAATTCACACCTGCTAAGTGGTGAGGGATGTCCCGCTGTCCACAGCAGCCCAGCCCCATCCTTGACGGAGAACTGAAGGACAAACCCACCCCAGCAAAAACGCCGCCACCGTCCTGGGGATCCGGTTTGACTGGAGCGTTTCCAACCCAGTCTGGAGCAGAGCGCACAGCTGAAGGAGAGCGCAGGCGGGTGTTTCGCGGGTGTGCCGACTCCCTTTACTACGCAAGCGCATGCAGAGGGCATGGAAGCTAAAGTGCATGTGATGAAGAGCAGATGTACTGTCTGGTACTATTCCCAGGACTCAGTGAATGTTAGCTGTCAAAATTAGAATTTGCATTACTGTGTATGTGATATGTATTATACCAGGCCAGGCACCATGAATGAATGTAAACCAGGAACATTAATGCCTTAGGATCACCTTAGAATGGATCCACCCACAAAGTAGCTAATCTGCTTCCTGCTTCCAAAAAATGGAAATTATATATATAGAGAGAGAGAGAGCTAGAGAGAGAGAGAGAGAGAGAGAGAGAGAGAGCTAGAGAGAGAGAGAGAAAGAGAGAGAGAGAAGGTCTGTCAGTGTAGCCCAGGCTATACTACAAGTCATAATCCTATCTCAGTTACATAAATATCGGAGTTATAAACACATACCATATTCACCAAAACCAAAAACACTTCATGTTTAATGGGACTTTTCCTAGACTGTATTTCAACCTACAAAAGTTGAATGTTCTCAAATCATAGTAGGGCTCACAAAGTATCTGCTACATCATGGGTGGAGGCACACACCTCTGGAAGCTGAGGCAAAAGCTCTCCTGCCACATGAGGGACATTCCAACTGATCATGGACAGTGTTCTTTCACAAAGACAGAATATCCTATCCAGAAAGCCAGTAAAACAAAATAAGTAGCCTAAATCCATTCCTCAGCATAATAAAAATAAAAGCTAATATTGAAGAAAAAACAGATTTTTACATGTTTTAAATTAATAATTGATGCACAGCCTTTGGAAAACTTTGGAATGCTAGAGCTCAGAAGACTGATATGCTCTTATTCACGCCATAAGGTTCTGAAAATGGCTTCTGATCAGTTCATCCATATATGTAAAGAAGCAAAATCATGATGCACACATGCACACATGCCATTAAAATAGGGATCATGTTGAAGGGTAGAGAATTAGCAGGAAGGGGAGGAGACAGAGGGCAACAGGAAAGCAAATGTCAGTCAAAACATGTGACATACTTGAAAACCATATCACTGCAAAGCTCGTCACCTTCACGACAAACTTAATTTTAATAAAAAATAAAAACAAGAACTTTCTTGTCACACACGCATGAAGCCACATGTTCAATCACAGCTCAGAAAATGAAACAAAACAAAAAACCATAGAAAACAAAAATAGGGCTGCAGTGGATGCAGGCAGACTGGTAGAATGCCTTCCCTAGTATGCAGGAGGCTCTGAGATCAAGCCCCAGCACCAAAGAAAATCAAACATGGTGGTTGGTGCTTTTCATCCCAGCATTTGTGAAGTAGAGCGTGGGCAATCAGAAGCTCAAGGTCACCCTCTGTTACACATCAAATTCTTGGCTAGCCTGAGTTATGTGAGACTTCCTATCAAAATAAAGGTAGAGTAGCGCTGCCGGCCATGAAGGAAGAAGGGGTCTTGCTGCTAGCAGCATAGCACATGGAGGTAAATATCTTAGAAGTAAAGAGTGTGAGAGTTACTTAAATCTGTGACTAAACTAAGTGGGGGAAAGCAGCTGTCCTTCCAAACGGTGTATCTTCTTTCTTTTTGTAATATATGTCCCTGTGGGTGCATATGTTTGAGGACAAGATCCCTAGCTAGTGGAACTGTTTGGAAAGGATTAGGAAGACATTGTTGAAGGAGGTGTGGTTGTGGGGATGGGCAGGGAGGCTTGAAAAGCCCATAGCACACCTCCGCCTCTTTTTCTGCCTGCCTGACAATCAGGATGTAAGATCTCAGTCCCTCTCAGACTGCTACCATGTTTCCTGCCATGATAATCATGGACTAACCCTCTAAAACTATAAGCAAGCCCCCAAATAAAAGCTTCATTTTATAAGAGTTGCCCTGGTCATGGTATCTCTTCACAGCGATACAACAGTGACAAAGACACTAAGTACAGTTAGCACTGCCCATATGTGCATGAGTATGGGCTATCATGGAGTACAGGAAAGCTGCAAGTGACCACACCCTCAAAGAATCACTGACTTTCTCCAGCAGTTAACAATTTTCAACAGACTCTCAATAAGAGGTGAGGCCTGAGGAGCATCTTTTCAATTTCTAGGATAACTTTGGCTGGCCCTTAATGCTACAAGCCCAATCTTCCAGGCAACGCTGTTATGAAGTAACTAAATGCTTTCTGAATGGGTTTGAGGCTTTCTCAACAGGAGAGAATTGCAAGCCTAGTATTGTAATTCTGGTCAAAAGTCCATGGCTGGGAGGTAACAGACCCTAGGGCAGAACATTCAGTTGCTTTTTTGCTAATGGTCATTCTGTCAAAGGGCCTTCTAAATGTGTATGTTTACAACCATAGAACTGGATTTAATTATAATAAATGAATTGCAAGTTCAAATGTTTAAAAGTGGCGTTTAATCTAGTTACTGCAAACAACTGTTAAGAATAATAAATTGTATTATACAATGAGAACTAAAGATCCAGGGTCTCTGACAGAGTAAGAATTTAGCATTTAAATTGTGCTATAAGTTACAACGCAATGAACTTCTCAGACTCAACACGGATAAAAGAATATAAAGTGTGGCATTAGTGAGTTGGAGATAGAATTCGCACTGCAATGACATTCTGGATAAAATATGTGACTGACTTACATTGCTTCAAACTACATTTGCTGAGGACTAGGGAATTTAAAATGACACGCAAGGCTCGCGGTCTGTGTCTGCAGGAAGCATAGGCTAAGTATGTAAAGAAGCAGGTGAGGAAGAGTTCATGCAGTTTTTAGATTTTATGAATGAGGTTCCCTCTGCTTCAAGGTCCTAGCTCTCTCTGACCACTCACCCCATCACAGGAGAACCCGGGACATCTTGGTAACTGTCAGCACCCACTGGAGGCATAGATACAGGAAACATAACTATCCTATTCTTGCATTGCTATGGACCCACACTCCATACAAATTGCCATGGGGATGACACCACCCACCTGCCCAGCTCTCCCCTCACCATGTCCTGCAGTGGTCACAGACTCCGATCATTAACATCTGCTCATCTGCAACTGTGAGGGCCAAAGTCAGGATGATTAATGCCCTGGTAATGGGCACAGAGTAAAAAATATTAATCTTTATAAAAGGTATTCAACGGGCATCATCGGCTTATAAATGTCCAAGCAGAATATTCGTCTATAACCCCATTACAGCTCTACATTAAAATAAGACACAAAAATGAGAATGAATTTGTCCATTTAAAGCATTCATTTTTATGAACACTGAGTAATGTGCTTCTTAATTTTTAGTTCGGTCACATTAAACAAATGATCCATAAAGTGCATTTAATAACCTTGTGTGTGTTGCATAGAACCGAAAGCCAGAATAACACTTTTAATGAGAATTAAACAGTAAGAGCCATATTAATGGGAAATGCATGCTATTCATCTTTTATAGACAATCATCTTGTTTTCCTACCATTTAGGAACCCTGTGCCCACGTTTCAATATGCTCAAGTGATTTTCTCCATCTACGTGAGTCTTTAAGCAGAAGTAGCTCCAAGACTGTATCCATGCTAGATGGGGGTCATGGAAGCCATCTACTGATCTCCAGATTGCACAGATATGGGGAACAGGAACCTGGTGACAGGCACAGTCAGCAACTGTACTGCTAAACAAAAGCTGAGGCAGCATTAGCCGCTGCACTCCCAAGCCACAGAACTTGGTTATAAAAGACCCATGACTGTGCACATACATGTAGGCACATATAAATGTCAAGGACAAAGCCATTTCCCCAAGAATCATTTTTAAGTAAGAAATTATGAGACTGGGCAGTGCCAGGAGAACAAAATACCAGTAAATCACCCCCGCCACTACAACTTTTCTTTAGGAACGCTGTTTGCTGATCTGTGGGACTGAATCTCCGCATGAACCCAGCCCAGCATTTCCCTCCTGACAGCCGGGCAGAACCTTGTAAAGTATTCTACTCAGAACGGTGTCACTTGCCTGTGTGCTAAAAGAATCAGAAATGTGGCAATCTGTGATTCAGCCTTGAGATACCTAGTGTCATGGAATCTTAATTGAGAGGATGGCAGAGCAAGTAAGAGGCTCTGGAAATGGGAAGGGTAAGCAGAGAAGCATGGAGACTGTCAAACAAGGGGGAGCAAAACTCAGTGAGCAATGTTGTCTGCTATCCAAATGAATGATCGGAATCCCAGCCCCAAGGCCGACAAGGTGGAAAGAGAGAACTGATCCACCCAAACAGTCCTCTGGACCCCTATATGCACACTCTGGCATGCATGCAGGTACACACACAGAATAATAAACGAAGATTAAAAAGACATTTTGAGAACTGGTCAAACATATGTTTCCTGTGTCTGGGCATGAGACCTTGGAGAGGAGAAGTCATGTTAAAAAGAGCACTGGGCAGAAGACGCTCTTGGCCTTTGAGATTGGCAGGGTACAACAGGAAAGGTGAGGTTCTACTAGAATTGTCATAAGGTATGACGTCTCTTCAGGTAAACTGAAAAGCCAACAGAAAGGCTATAAATGAGCTCCATGTCAATACATGAAAAACACCATAGCCTGAAATAAATGGCAGGAAGACAGTCTACTGTCTATGTAAAGCAAAGCAAGTCATAGACAGGGCTTGCTGATTTGTCAAAAAATTCTATAATTGTGATTGCCTGTGTAGGAGAATCTCAACACATGGAAAAGAAGAAAACTGATACAAGATCCATGATTTCCAGGGAACTGAGGAGGGGAATGCTGCTAGCTGATCTAGTAGGTAGCCACAGACACAGCACTTGGTCAGAGTGGTTCTAAACACTCTTGATGGCTCAAGAGAAACAGAGGTGTGTGTGAAACATGTGGGCGAAGGCAGGATGGTCTGTGCCATTGAAGGGAGATTTGCGCAGTTGCTGTGGCAGGGTAAAGTTATAACACAAATTCCTGGCAGATGTCGATTTGGGTTTTTCCCTGTCCAGGACATCATTTTATACAGTAACCGCTGAACTCTCGGGAACCTAGAAAAAATGAAGAGCTGGAGAGCTGAGGAATTAGCTTTCCAGGTACCTGGTGACAGCATGAATAGGTATGAGACCAATGGGGATAGCCTATCTTAGACTACTCTTGCTAAGCAGCACAGGCAGAAGCTGCCAAGAGGTGGGCTCAAAGTAGAGTCAACAGTGGCTAATATTTAAATGAGTAGCACCATAAGGTGCTGTTGGTTCTAGCAATCTGATCACAAACTACAACCCTCCTACAGCCACCCCACAGAAAGAGAGAAAAACTATTAAAACCCCACGAACATGAGAACAACACTGTATGATTTATTTATGCTTAATTTACAGACGTGTTCATTTATTGATTTATTTGTACTATTTTTCCTTGCTCCGCATAGCGCTGAAGTAAATTCAGCTTTCAGAAAGAATTACTCATGCAGTGGGCATGAAACAGTTATAAAAGGAGTAGGGATGATGGATCTGAAAGAAGTCGGAGCCTTAATCAGCACCACGGTAGTGGACAGCTCCCTGCCTGGGCGTTTGCTTACACACAAGGTTTCTTATTTAACCCTGATGCCCTCCTCTGTAAAAGGAGTCAATTAGTCTTACCCGGTTCTATATTTTTATGTTGATGACGCTGAAAGCTCTCAGAGGGCTCAAACTAGCTAACCAAAAAATCCTGAGCACTTGGTAGGTGATCAATAAATGATGGCGGACTTAAAATGGGTATAATTAAGAAACTCCTGTATTCAATAAGCTATTTCTAAAAGTGTTAACAAGTGGCCTCTGGACAAACACGTACAATGAAAGATAGAGGAGAGACCTACAGAATGAGGGAAGAAAAAGGTACCATATAACAGATCAAGACTTAACGTTTCCTTGAGGCATTGGGGGCGGGAGGGAGCACACAACATGGGAGGGAAAGCGATGTTTATATTCCAGCATTATTTAAAAGAGTTAGTCTTCAGGGTTCGCAGCTGGCAACATTCATTAGCAGTCATCAGCACAGCTACCTAATTAAAGAGTTCCAGAATGCCGTATGAGTGGGACATTAAGTGACTGTGGCAAAATTAGCCCCAACCCCAATTTTTCCTCTGTGTATAACATCTATCAAGTTAACAAAACTACTTGAGAATAGCTCGGGGTTTAAGATCTGGTTTTCACAGTAGAAAAACTCAAGAAATATTGTTTTGATTTGTGGATGGATCAAAGCATTAAAACAACATGTTTTATTACAGGTTCTGTATGAAACAGCTTCTCATGTGTAGGAGCGAAAGAAACAGAAATAGATGAACGGGGCAATTTTTACAGGTAGATGCTTTCTGCCTAGGGTCTGGCTAGTGTGAAGGAACTGCGGCTTTAGTATTTCCTAATACCAAAATCCTGAGCGGTGCCTGGGCATCGCCCAAGGCCTTAGAAAGGCTGCTGTAACTAATGTTCCTGCCATTAGCAAAGAGTTTTACTCCGTTTGATCACTGGGAGAATTATTCACCTTGGAAAGAAGAATGAAACACATCATTTAAAGTCCTTCGCCCTGAATTTTAAAGAGGCTTCCTATTATTCAAAACTGAGGATAAATGAGTTTCCACAGGGCAGGTGAGCCCTGCTGGAAAAGGGGTCTGCCCTTAGTTTGATTTCTGTGGCTGTGATAAAAGACACTTGACAACAAGCAACTTGGAGAGGAAAGGGCTTCCTTTCCTCTACTTACAGACCACAGCCCATCACTAGGGGCTAGCAGGGCAGGAACACAAAGGAGGAACCTGAAGACCGCATTACCTCTGACCAGGTCACATTTATAGTCCAGGGAATACATCGGGAACCAGAGGATACTGCTTGTTAGCTGGCGCTTACTCAGGTTTGTTTCCCCGCTTATACTTAGCTAGTGTTCTTAGAAAGCCCGTGCTGGCCACAGCAAACCGGACACTCCTGATTCAATTACTTAAGGTGATAATCCTCTATTAACAGAGCCATAGGCCTTTCTGATATAGGCAGCTCCTGACTCAAGGCTTTCCTCTCGGTTGACTTTGGGTTGTATCAAATTAACAATTATAGCTGGCTAGGACAGGGTGCTAGGACAGGGAAGGAAGGAGTATAAGGTGGCCAGGGTTTGAAAGAATGGCTCCCTTCCTCCTCTTCCTCCTCCTCCTCCTCCTTCTCCTCCTCTTCCTCCTCCTCCTCCTCCTCATAGTTAAGAGACCAGTCACCAGGAAAGCAACAGCCAAAGTCTGTCAAGGAATAGCAGGTCTATAAAAGGATCAGCCACCGGGGTATTAAAACACTACCAAGACCAAGACTTGCTACCACACTACACAGATACCATCAACGTCACTCATCCAATCTCACACTCCCCTCTAAAATCAACCAAGCACACACACAAGGAAAAGCACGTAGCAAGCTGTGAAAAGAAACTTGTCAATTGCTTGGGCATTGTAATGGTGGGAACATGAAAAGACTATGTCCAAAAAAACAAGGGAACTATTTCATGTTAATTAGAACAAATGTCCCCAGGGTCTACAATCCAGAAGAAAAGGCATATGTGGACAAGGAGGAACATTCTGAAGGGAAACCCCCTTCCCTCAAAGGCCCCCTGTAAGCAAAGGGGCTTCTCGTGACTAGCCTACAAGGTGATAATGGTCAGGTAGGACTCATTTACCCCAATTTCCATGCCATCAATGGAAAAGAATTTTGTGGGCCCAAATCCTATACTCGGTGTTCTCATGCTTAATTTAATTACACCAGAACTTTTCATTTCTATAACAGGATTTAAGCTTTAATTTCCCCAGCTTTCGTCGGATAAGTGGGCAACAACATAATCACATGGAAACAAAGCAGCAAATGCGCAAATTATGAGACGTCAACCTTCCTTCTCTTTGTATCTTGCTTTGAGAATCTGCTCGCTCCACACCACAGATGATATCCAAGAGTCATCATTCTGCACGGCACATAATCTGTTTAGCCAGCTTTCAAGTAGGCAAGTCACATCGGAGACCAGGCTCGGAAGCCATTACCACCCATTCAGTGGCTCTCATGCACAGCATGCTAATGAGTCCAAAGCCCTTCACCTCAGCATAGGAGCAAAAACAGGACATCCAAGGCAGATGGATGGGGGATGCATGGAGGATAGCAGCACAGGGACTAGGCTCTATCCTCAGTCAGGAACACTGCCATCACCGAGGAATTGCTACCCATGCAATTGCAGAGTCTTGGATTTGCTTCAGAGTCTGGGTAATGGGAGTATACGTGTATATAGTCTAGCTTTCTCTCCACTCTTCTATATTCTGGCAATTTCCCTTTTATTCCATATGAACATCCACTGAATCCAGAGGCAGATCCATCCTCCCGCATGTGGCTGGACACCATGCAATCCTAAAACCAGAATAGAATGCAACAGAGAAGAAGGCTGGCCTCTGAGCAGAGGGGAGTTGACACTGTCCTGGGGTGAGGCAGTTTCATAGAGGCTGGGGCCAAGCACGAACTCTCTGTGCCAAATGACCCATTTCCTGTTGTAGCCCAATAAACCCCAGCTGGGTACATCTTCTCTTTCCCTACCTGCAAATGGGAAAAGTGGATGAGAGAAATCAGAAACGGCCAGTGTGCCACCAGCCTGAGCCCACAGGAACCGGAGTCCAGTGTAATCAGAGTGCAGAAATCCCGGATGTGAGGCAGGATTCTAGCTGCTATGTTCTGTCCAGTTATCAGTCACATGCATGGTGACCATGGCAACGGGCCAAACTTCAACTCCTGGAAACACAACCCAATGACCACCTGCGCAGGCATGTTCCTTGCCCTCAAACACCCCAGACAATGAGACAGTGCTCATATATTTCGCCAAAAGATAACTTAGCGGAAACTAGCACCGAGTACAATTCCTGACTGGCAAGAGGTATAATCTGCAACCCCTGGAGAATGTAAAATCTATAAATATGGCCACCATTCTGAGAAACCTGAAACATATCCTTTTTCCCAGAGAACAACCCTTATTCGTGCCTAAATTAAACAATTTTCTTCTTCTCAGCTACGTTGAGACCTGGAGACAGCTTATTTCATGGTGTGAGGCAACAGAGGCTGCTACGTAGCCCAGAAGCTCTCTCTCACCTCAAGGATTCCATCCCTGGTGCACACCACACACAGCAGTCCACAACAACGTAAGCATTCCATAGCACAGGCAGCGAAGCCAACTTCTGCAAAGGTCTAAGGGGCAGGGCCCAAGAAAGACAAGACAGCACGAAAAGCGCGGCTCCCATGGCTCATCTGAAAATGACTTGATTTCAAATATTGATACAAATGTGGCATGGACTACTTTATAAAAGTAATGGCATCTTTGTGAGAATAGACCGGCCGGAGGATTTCAGCTGTTCATCTTTCCTGACAGGAGGAGAAGACAGCAGTTGGCTGCTCAGGAAAAGGGCAGAGCCGACAAATGAGAGCGACGCCTTCTTTGCTATCCCAACACCGACCCAAAGTCTATACACAGGGGGATTTTCATATTAGTCAGAGCATTCTAAAAGGCTTGGAGGCAGCCACTCCAAGTTCGGGACACATTCAAGAAATTTATTATAACATAGATGACAGATGCTGATTGGCTGTAAAATGAGAAGGTCCAGACTGATGTTGTCTTGGCCTGTGATCATTTTGGATCTTTCATTCTTGACACATGTCACTATCAGACTGGGTACAACTTGCTACGGACATCAATGTTCTGTTACAGACAGGGCTGGAGAGGTGGCTCGTTCAGTAAAGTGATTGCTTTGCTGACGTGAGGATCCAGCACCCACATAAAAAACTGGTCATGGTCACTTATACCTAACCTACCAATCCCAGAACTGGGAAAACAGACACAGGAAGCTACTTGGGGGGTCAATGAACGATAAAATGGAAGAAATAAGTTCCAACTTCAGTGAGAGACTGACTGACTCAAAAAACAAGGTTGAGGGTGATGGAGGGAGGAATCTGATGTTGATATTTGGCCTTTACACTCATATATACAGATTCATGTGTACACACACACAAACACACACACACACAGAGAGAGAGACAGAGAGAGACAGAGATAGAGAGAAACAGACAGAGAAAAACAGAGAGAGACAGAGGCAAATTATAAAATTATACTTTAAAGATGAGTCACTTGGCTCAAAGAGAACTAAATACAGTATATGAAAAACCAGAGCAGAAAGAAATAGTGCAGCTAAATGGGAAGACATGTAGTGACCCCACAGCCAGGCTGAGCTGAGCACCAGGCATGAGCAGCAGAGTCCTCTTCAAACTTCCTAGCAGCTGAAGAAAGAGACTAAGTTTCAGGGAGGTAGGGCATTTCCCCTGAAACATATCCCCAGGAGAAATTCTGCTTTAAATATTTTTCACTGAAGATTGCATGTTTAGGCACTTATTCAGCTTGAGTCACATTTGCATGCACAAGTTTCGCAATAAAAAATCTCAAAAGACATGTAAATAAGGTCTTCCTCCCACCAACACTCAGGGAAGGTCGAGGACAGTTCACTGGTAATTTACAGAGTGCTCCTCATTCATTGACATTTGACACTTAAGGGCTGTGTGGAAAACAGGAGCTGTGGGAAGCAGAATAGAAATGTTCACATCGATGAAAACCCAAAGAAAACAAAGCCAGGAGGGTATGAAGGAAGGGTTTTTAGGCACGGCTGCCTGATGGCTGGTGCTGGGGAGATGGCTCATTAAGCAAAAGAGCTTGCTATACAACCATGAGATCCTGGGTGAAAGACTCCAAAACCCACACTAAAAACCCACATATAGCATTATGGATTTTAGCCTGGCAGTGGGAAGGTAGGGAAGGGTGGATCCCTAGGGCCTGCTAACCAGCCAATCTAGACAAATCAGCAAGTTCTAGGCCAGCAAGAGAATTTGCTTAAAAAGACAAAGTAGACAGTATCATAAGAAACAACACCTGAGGTTGACCTATGGCCTCCACGGACATTTGTAGACATGAATATAAATACATGAACATATATCCCTGCGTGCGCGCGCGCGCGCACACACACACACACACACACACACACACACACACACTTACTCACGCACACGTTGACTGTCTGATGTTAATTATCACAAAACACTTTGAAGAGGCTACTGGAAATATACAAAGATCCATGAGCAAAGCTGGGTCAACGTAATTCACCTGGCAACAGCTTTAGGCAGAATTTAGTCCAAACCCACTAAGACGGCCCCAGAATTCCAGGGAATAGTTTGGAATAGGTTCCCATGGCCCCTGCACACTGTAGTACAGCAGGGATCTCTCCTTCCCTTTTTAATATAATTGAGCTTAAGGTATCACCTTAGAGCCTTTGTATGGTAAAATCTCTTCTGGTTCCAAATATTTGATTCTCTTTGGAGACAGGTTTTTGGTGAGACACCCAAGCTGGTCTCATGTCTGCAACAATTCTCTTGCATCAGTTAGCTACGTGCTATAACATTTTTGTTTGATCCACATACATAATTTAAAAATTCCTGTGAGTTCTCCTAAGATTCTTCTTATACTATGATTTCAGGATTCGTGCATGAAGGATTTAAAATGTGTCCATCTCTCTGTTTCCCCTGCCAATTTTCAATATGATTCTTTCATAGGTGTGCATGTTGACTTTTACCTACTTTCTGTAATTTTCTGTGTATTCATTTGTTTGCAAAGTTTCTCACATATCCTACCAAGGGTTAAAACTCGTTCTGTAGCTAAGAATAACTTTGAACTCACAGTGCAACTGCCTCTACCTGCCAAGTGATACGAATTACAGAAGCATGCCATCATATCTGGCAAAATAATTTTATTATTCAATGTTGCCTGAAAACTTTTCTTTTTCTTTCAGTTAGTCCTAAGTCAAATGCAGGTTCTTGAACTCTGAGACTCCAAGAGTGGAGAGTAAGATAAGCGTTGCAGAGAAAAGCTCCTTCATAATCCAAGTTGTTCTGGGGCAGCCTGACCAGATAATGCTGTTCCAAGACAGCCAACAAAAGTCTCTAAGTTCGACCATGTAACAGGCCAACCTAGTTCCACATTATCTCCATTAATACAATGCAGACTCAACTCTATAAACAAGTGTATTGTATTCTGTATTTCTCTGCCTTACCAAATTGTGGGTAAGTTAAAAATAAAGTCTTCTTCTAGACCATTCACAAACACACTTGCCTCTATTTAACGGCCGGGCAGGGTCACAGTAACCTCTGCCCAAGGTTTACGGTCATAAATAGACCAAGGACAATGCTTTAAGCCCACAGTCCCAGCACGGAAACTGACTTCTAGGCCAGCCTGGGATGCATTAAGATCCTGTCTTAGAAACCAAAATGCACAAGTAAAATTGTGCTGGAGGAAAAAATACACAGAAGAGAAGATATCAGTGCCCAGTTCTCTTCTCAGATGTCCTCCTGATTACATCAATCGATGTGGGCAGGAACAAGAGTGTGAGAGTGGAGACGAGGAACTGAGCTCTCTCACTCTTGTCCACTAAACTTTTCTCCTGGCTGTAGATGAGATGTGGTCAGCTCCTTCAAGCTCCTGATTCCTTACCATGATGGACCATAACTTGGACCTCTGAGCTCAATAAATCTTTTCCCCTTAAGCTGGTTTACTCAGAGTACTGTACCACGGCAACAGAAAAGAAACTAAGACATTGGGTTCATTAACAAATACATTTTTATAAGTTAGGGGCATAAGAAAATCAATTTTCCTGTCTAACTTCTTGCTATAGGTTATGAAGAGTGGAAAAATTCTGGTTCACACATGTAACTACATATAAAAGAATACAAAAGAGGCATATTTTCACTTTTAAATGTAAGCATTTTTCTATTAAGAAAGGGACAATTTTTATATATATTCTGAACATTTTGAGGAATACTATAACTTGTAAATTTAAGAAAGGAAAACAGGAACTTTTGAGATAGAAGCAAAGAAAGTTACACCTATAAGTAAAATAATATATCTTGGTTCAAAGAGATTAAAAGGGTTTTTTTGGATGAAAAAGATTTTTTAGTGAAAACTTAAACCTTTTCTACCAAAGGTGAATGGCTGGACTGCTCTACATAGGGAGGTCAGAAAAAAATGATGGGAAAGAAGATTTATTCAAACTGCAGAAAGTCTACGAAGGCTGAATGGTGATGATGCACACCTTTACTCCGAGCACTCAGGAGGCAGAGACAGGATGATCTCTGAGTTCCATGCCAGCCTGGTCTTCATAGGGAATTCCAGAACTTTCAGGCCTACATAGAGAGACCCTACCTCAAAAACGGAAAAAAAGAACACAAAAGGTCTAAGGAAGTTTTAGTTTGTGAAAACTGAATTGTATAAAAAAACCTTCTGTGGCACCAGGGTGACTGTAATTTATTTAAACCATACATAACATAGTATTTTAAAAATTAAACATTGACAAACTAACATTTAATAGAAAATCCAATTGTGAGTATTTAAACCAACAACCTTCCTTGACATAGATCTGCCCAAAGTTTGGTTTTATCAAGATGATTTCTGGTATCTCTATTATATTTTTGATTAAAACATGAACTCCGACCCACCACCTCCATCCCCGGAACACAGAGGGTTTCTCTGTGTAACAATCCTGGCTGTCCTGGAACTCACTTTGTAGACTGGGCTAGCCTGGAACTCACAGAGATCCTCCTGTCTCTGCCTCCAGAGGCTTAAGATTAAAGGCATGTGCCACCACATCAGGCTAAAACATGGAATCTTAAGAGCGTCTGTAAGTGGCCTTTGTTGCTGCTGTGTTGTTCTGTGTGTATGGCTGGTTGGCTGGCTCTGTTTGGTGTTTGGTTGTTTGTTTGTTTGGGGGTCATCCCACTCACTGTCATCCGGACTAGCCTAGAATGGAGATGTCTGGATGTGGGTGTCAGTCCTTCTGCCTCAGCCTCCAGAGTGCTAGGAGAATAGGCAAGAACAAAAGTGGAGGCTTATTAAGTATATATTTGTTTTAAAGTCTTCTGAGTGATTATTTTAGAACTCTGGTTAAATAAATGACTATTACTTTTCCAAGATGTTTGATATTTATTTTTAATGCAAATATTCTAAAGATCATATAAGATTTATAAAAGTCTGAAAGTCCTGGTGTGAGGCTGGCAGTCATGACCATTATCTTAAAATGATATGTGCAATAAAAATAACTAAACCATGTCAATTGCCAAACTCTCATCAAAGTTTAAACTACGATTATTATGTCTTTTTTCAACCATAGCTTTGATTCATCTCAGAGACACTTTAGAATCAGATTCACCTGCAGGGCAGGGGTGGGAGGGCCTTTAACAACAGAACTTCCCAGGAATAATAAGCTATATAATTCAGGACTAGTTTTTCTTTGACTATTTTTGGTTAAAATTAGCATTATCTGAAAGACAGACATCATGCTTCCTAGTTCAAATTGCCATGAAAAATGGGATTTGCTTTGTTCTGGTGGACGCTGTTTTGTATTTCCTACTAACTCTGTACCTGTTGTCTGTCACCGTGCTGTAGAAGCATCACTCCTAAAAGGATAACCCAGCCCATTCCCCATGCTCTACCACCTGCAGGACAGGCAGGCCGAAGTTAACCAAGGACTCCAAGGAAGCCGCTACTGGGACCTGTACCTAAGCCTCTGTCTTGCTCAAGTGTGGGCGATGTGAGTATGACACTGACTGTACATCACCAGTCACTTTTGCCTTGATATGGCTGAGATGTTGACCCCAGCAGTGACAGATAGCCAGATTCTAAATACATTGATCAAGAGATCAACACTATTTCTAGAAGAATATTTTTAAAAAAGAAGAAAATCCAGGGGGAGGTGAACCTTTTTAGAATCAAAATGAAATCGACTATGTCAATTCAAACGAAAAACAAGTAAATAAAACCAGAAAGGAAGGAAGGAGGTATTTATGGACAAGACTGCCTCATGCTGACTGTGATGAAACCTTCCAGGAGCCTGCACAGAGGCCAGCACACCTGTACACAGAAGTCCTTCCCCAAACACATCTCCACACCTGTCAAACCAGCAAAGAAGCCAGTAGTACAACTCACTGTAGCCAGGGGCAATATTTTTTTTTCAAATACCTCCTGTGATTCTCTGGGTGTTTATGTTTAAGTATTTACCTCTTTGAACACTTACACCACTTATAGTGGGCGTACAGTCCTACTGCAGTGTTCCAAAAATCCCCAGATAAGTTACATAATCCAGACAGGGGCGGGGATGCTACCTCTGTTCAGTCGACACTACAAATTCACTCAGTGAAGATATCGTTGATGGCATTGCTGATGCCTGGGGAAGCCATGCTGTGTAAGTGGGGCGGTATATGCTAGGAATAGAAAAGGAGACATAGAAGGATGGGGGCAGGATGGCATAGCGCTTGAGGGGACTGAGGGCAAGTGTTAACTATCAACTTCAGGGCCTACAATCGCCTGGGAGACAAGAATGAAAGCCACCTATGAGGGGACTACGTTGAGTGGGTTAAATGAGTGGAAAAACCCACATTGTTCTCTGGACTTGTCCTACGTTACACCAAGGGGAGAAAATGAGCTGTGTCCCAGCATTCATCTCTGCTTCCTCACTGTGGATGCAACATCACCAGTTGCTTCAAGCTCTCTACCAGAGAGGACTGGAACCTTGAACCATCATTAAGATGAACCCTTTCTCATCTAGGTTGTTTCTGTTAAGGCGTTTTACCTCAGCAACAAGAAAAGGAGGGGTGCCAGGTCCCTGTGTGAGTGGTGGGAGGGCCAGAGGAAAATGGGTGGAATATGTCGGCGCTTGGGGCTGATGAAGGGAGAATGCAGACATATATGGGGAAGGTGTTGGCACATGTCACCAATAATGAACCTAATAGGACTTAAATATAAATTGGGACAGGCACATATTTGTTCTGGCTTCAGTAGTCATCATCACGACACCGGCATGCAATGTCACCAACGGTTGCCTTCTAAGCAGCGTTCTATGGGCCCATGGCATCCTGTTGCTTTTAAAGACACCTAGGCAATCACAGCATTCAAGACCCAGACCTTGACTAAAAGCCCAGATGATGGGAAACAGAACTAAGAGCTCAATTGAGAGCATGTGATTCCAGTTTTAGACAAGAGGACTTTTATAAATGGAATACAGGGATTCTGCCCTAGAGAGGAGTAAAAGGGAAGGCGCTTCAGAAAGCCACCCACATTAGGTCTCACCCTTTTAGGGGAGAGTGTGGAATACTCCCACCCTGAAAAAGGATCAACACTCTTTCTCCCTCCATACAAGTACACATTCCAGTGCATTCTTAGGAGTGACATCAGAAAAGACAACTAAAACCAGCCAGGGCACACAATGGCACAGTGGCTGAGACAGGAGCACTGAGCTCCTGGTTGGGTTTGGCAGGATAAACTCAGCGGATACTTTCCTTGGAGGGCTGCTCCATCCACAACACAGCCCAAGGAGAAGAAGAAACAGCGCTGTGCCTGGGGAGAGAGGAAAAGAATGGAGCCACCAGAAGTCTGGTCACAAATAGAAGAGAATAAATCTGTGTTACACAGACAGGCTGTCACCCACTAGACCTCAAGTCGGCGCTGATAAGTGAGGGCGGTTAGAGATTATGCAAAGGTTTTGAGCTTTCAATAAAATTGCTTGGCAGGTGTAAAATATTAATTCAATCTGTCCAAATAGAAAATGATTAGCCAAAAGGATGGAGAAGCTAATGAAGAGGAATAGAAGGTTCCTCGGGACGCTGGCATCTTTAGGGCCCTACTGACTCTGAACAGAATTTGAGGAAGCCCTGTCAAAAACCAGAAGTTAGGATAGGATAGAGCCATTACTTCTAAATTTAAAGAAAACTAGATATTTTTCCCCCTTGCAATCATCTCAAGGATGTTAAGTGATTGCCTCCCCAGGACAGACAATTGCAAATTTTAAGAGCTACAATGTATGCTGATTGTACAGGGCTCTGATGTGCTCCCAAATTACAACTCGTTTTCACCTCCACTCTCAATGGCCTATTACCTAGACGGTGGTGTGACACTTGCCATTCTCTCGAAAGGGCTGAGCCCTGCCTAGAGCTCTTTTAATTGCAAGCCACCTCTCCTCCTTAGGGCTGACGAAGAGAATGGCCTGAACAACCGGACGATTTCTGAATTCCCAGGGATCCACTCACCGTGCTGAGTGAAGAGGTCGCTGTGAACAATCTCAATCAAGCAGTAGAGCTTCTGGACAGTCAGCAAGCCCGCAGGAACATTCAGGATGAATTCCGTGAACATTTTGCTACGAGGAGAAATGCAAGCGACATTGTTCAGAAGCATAGCCAGCCCCAGCACCCCTATGCTGTCCCAAGGTGGTGCAGAATCATCAGGGTAGAGAATGGCCCCGAAGAGTCAGGACCAGGCTTGATAGAGGCCTTAACAAAACCTAGGCCCGAATCTTACCCTGGGAATCTGTGTTTTAAAGCCTTGGGGGACTACTATTCAAATTGCATACTGTACTAAGTGCTGGTAAGGATGTAAAGAAATTGGATCCTTCAGGCTATATTGGTAGGAAAGGAAAAGGAAAGGGGCGTGGACACTTGAGAACTTCCTGGAAATGTAAAAACACGTTACCATATGTTGTATATTATATAATGTACAATGTACACATATATACAAAAGTTGTACATGACTGAAAGTAGCATTATTTATAGTACTCAAAAAAGGAGAAACTGGCCAAATAGCTTAGCATATTCGACAATGGTGAAAAACTGGACACCATCAGTTAGTGGAAGGTTCTCTGCAATCAAAAGGACTAAGTTGGCATTGACTCTGAGCCACTAGCCAGCTGAGCTACCAAGGACAAACTAATCTAGGGTAATATCAAACCAGTGCTTAACACTGTCACAGAGTCTAACTGACGAAATGTGTGAGGTCTACTATGTATGAAAGAGAACCTAGCAGGTACATGCTGTAGCCAAAACAAATGATGGGCGAGCACGGGATGCTATACCATGAAAGTGACTCCTAATTGCTGTGGAGAAGAAGATATTAGATCAAGAAAACAAGATACCTTAATTTCAGAAGCAGACCATGAAGAAACAATGCTTACCTGAAGCATGCGTGTGTGTGATTTTAATATCGTTTATAAAATTGGTATAGAACATATTAAAAATGAGGCACATGTAGGCACTGAGCAGAGGGTGAAGGGAGGTGGCCCAGGGGAAACAGGTCTTCCTCCGAGCTCCAAGCAAATGATACAACTATCCATCACAAACAGGGATGATGTCCCTCCACTGGCTGACAAGGACAGGCCTGGCTATGGTTCTGGATTCTACCAGACAAGCTTCTCCATTTCCTCTCGCTGTCTCTACCCTTGTGCATCACTCTATTGGAATCCCCTGAGGGCTAGTGGAAGCCAGGCGCTAGGCAGCCATGTCTAATTAAGAAGATTCAGAGAGAGCTCGGGGCCAAGTACAGGGGCCATGGGTGCTGCTGGTCCAGGGGCTACCCTTAAAAACCACCCTTCAAGAAAAGGACTTTGGAGACTGGACAAACGTGGGTCACAAAGGTTTCTCTTTCACCATAAGGAGCCAGCTAAGCTAGAACCCAAATGTCAGGGTCCTGGAAGCAGAAAATAAGTGTGTCCCTGTTGGACTCTAAATCTCAGGCAAATCATAGAGAGTGCTGTCCAGGAGCCCCTTGTCCTTCAATTTCAAGACATTAATGGCTTCAGGTGGATATAAAGTGATGGAAAAATGACCCCTCAGGGACAAATGTCCTCTCATGGATATTTGGAGGGTCTGGTTAGCAGAAATGGTGCCATTTCCTGCACATAGTTCATTGTGTCAAACCTCAAACAAACATAAAGCAGAGATGTACTGGGCTGCTGGGCTCACACGTGGGATCAAAGGCTAAACGCCCATCAAAGCACTTGACAGAAAGCCATGCAATCTGCAGGTTACAGAGCAAAGAACACTGAAAGAGGGCATATGGCAAGATGGGAAATCTGGTCCCTAGACTAATATTCCACTCTGAATGACCAGTGACCACCTCCTCCTCAGAGGGTTCATCATCACCATCGCCATTATCCTCCTCATTGTCATCATCATGGACGGTAACTTCCGATCACCACCATCATCATCACCGCCATCATCACCATAGTAGATGGCAACTTTGACCCTGATGCCTGTGGCTCAAAGCCCAATATTTAGGAGGATTCAGAGAGAGAAAGTGCCATGTTATAATAAAGCAGGGGCTACCAAGAGAAGAAGAAAGGTCCCATATAAGCAACGAGGGGGGGGGGAGGAAAGGAGGGAGGGAGGGAGGGAGGGAGGGGGAGGGGGAGAGGGAGGGGGAGGGGGAGGGGGAGGGGGAGAGGGAGAGGGAGAGGGAGAGAGAAATGGAAATTTAGGGCGTGTTGGTTAGTGTTAACTGGACAGGAGCTAGAATGACCTATGTGATGGTCTCTGAGCATGCTTATAGGGGTTTATCCTGGTGACACTAACTGACTTGGGGAGACTGGTTTAATTGTGGGTGGGACAATTGTCTGGGCAGGGGATCCTGGACTGTATCAAGGTAGGAAAGTGAACTAGCACGAGCATGCATTCCTTGCCTTCTGCTTTTTGGCCATGAATGTAACATATCTAGCCTGAAAGGTCTGTCATGGCTCCACGTGGGGGCCACATCTGTGGTGAGCCCCACATTGAGGGACACAATACCTATAGTTCCTGCTGCCTTGACTTCCCTGCCATGACAGGGTGTACCCTGACCTGTGAGCCAGAGTGAACACTTCATCTCTCATGTTGCTTTCATCAGGATTTTTTTTTTTTAATCACAGAAACAGATAGGCAAACTAAGACAACATTAGGTCACAGTCCCATTGTATTGTGAACCATTCTCCAACAACAACAAGAAGAACAAAATAGTGTCTGCTAGAAGGTAAAGCCTTCTCCACAGAAAGGCAAATCAGCAGCATTCACTTCACACAATCCAGGGAATTGACCTCTGTAGGGAAGCGGCAACCTAGAGCATCCTCCAGACTCGATGCTCTAACAGAAAGGTGCACATGTCAAACGTCTGTTTCCAGGACAGTTACCTGAGCTCCTTGGGATCAAACACCAACTTCACATCATTGACGATCGTTGGCAAATACTTCAGTGCTGCCCCCTGCAGACCAGAGAGAGGGAGGGTGAGCAGGATTAAGGCAGGCAAACCTTAATCTAATCTTGTAATTCTGATAAAGATCCACAGAAAAATTGAGAAGAGAAAGACGGCTTCCAGATGAGGCTCAACCACATCAAAAAATGAAGAAAACAACCATTTATTCCCCCAAAGTGGACATTTCTTTTATGTCCACATGATTTAAAAAAAAAAAAAAAAAAAAAAAACAAGGCCGGGCGGTGGTGGCGCACGCCTTTAATCCCAGCACTCGGGAGGCAGAGGCGGGCGGATCTTTGTGAGTTCGAGGCCAGCCTGGTCTACAAGAGCTAGCTCCAGGACAGGCACCAAAGCTACAGAGAAACCCTGTCTCGAAAAACCAAAAAAAAAAAAAAACAACAAACAAACAAACAAAAAAAAACCACAAAAACATAGACAATTAACTCAAAAAAACTCAGTATCCCTCCTTTATACAGACGATGAATGGGCTAAAAAAAAAAAATCAGAGAACCATTACCCTTCGCAATAGCCACAAATAACATAAAATATCTTGGAGTAACTCTAACCAAACAAGTGGAAGACTTGTATGACAGGAACTTTAAATCTTTGAAGAAAGAAATTGAAGAAGACACCAGAAAATGAAAAGAGCTTCCATATTCTTCGGTAGGCAGAATTAACATAGTAAAAACGGCAATTTTACCAAAAACAATCTGCAGATTCAATGCAATGCCCATCAAAATCCCAGCAAAATTCTTCACAGAATTTAAAAGAGCAATACTCAATTTCATGTGGAAAAGCAAACCACCCAAGATAGCCCAAACAATTCTGTATAATAAAGAAACTTCTGGAGGTATCATAATCCGTGACATCAAACTCTACTACAGAGTTACAGTAATAAAACAGCCTTGTATTGGCAGAAAAACAGACAAGAGGACCAATGGAATCAAATCAAGACCCAGATATCAATCTACACACCTTTAACACCTGATTTTTTACAAAGAAGCAAAAAAAGAAAATCAATTGGAAAAGGAAAGCATATTCAACAAGTGGTGCTGGCATAACTAGATATCAACATGTAGAAGAATGCAAATAGATAGATATGTTATCGCCATGCACAGACTCAAAGCCAAATGGATAAAAGACCTCAACATAAAACCAACCACACTAAACCTCATAAGGGAAGTACACTTGAAAACATTGGCACAGAAGGCCACTTCCCAAATATAACCCCAGCAGCACAGACACTGAGAGAAACAATTAATAAATGGAACCTCCTGAAACTGAGAAGCTTCTGTAAAGCAAAGGACATGGTTAACAAGATAAAACAACAGCCTACAGAATGGAAAAAAATCTTCACCAACCCCACATCAGACAGAGGGCTAATCTCCAAAATATACAAGATCTTACACCTGCCAGAAAAGATAAAAAACACTGAGGACAGCTTATACTGGAGAGGATGTGAGGTAAAATGAAAACTCCTCCATTGTTGGTGGGAGTGCAAACTGGTACAGCCCTTTTGGATATCAGTATGGCAATTTCTCAGAAAATTAGGAAACAACCTACCACAAGACCCAGCAATACACTTTTGAGTATATACCCAAAGGATGCTCAATCATACCACAAGAAGATGTGCTCAACTATATGCATAGCAGAATTATTTATAATAACCAGAACCTGGAAACAACCTAAATGCCCCTCCACCAGAGAATGGATAAAAAAAATAAAAAATAAAAAAAACATGGTACATTTACAAAATGGAGTACTACTCAGCAGTAAAAAAATAATGACATCTTGAAATTTGTAGGCAAGTGGATAAATGTAGAAAATATCATATTGAAGAAGTCAACCAAGACCCCCCAAAACCAAATATAATATTTACTCACTCTTATTTACTCACTCATGAGTGGCTTTTAGACATAAAACAAAGAAAACCCAGCCTATAATTCACAATCCCAGAGAACCTAGACAACAAAGCGGACCCTAAGAGAGACATACAGAGATCTAATCTACATGGGAAGTAGAAAAAGACAAGATCTCCTGAGTAAATTGGAAGCATGGGGATCATGGGAGAGGGTAGAAGGGGATGGGGCAGAAAGGAAGGGGAGCAGAAAAAAAAATATAGCTCAATTTAAAAAAAAAAGCATTGTAGAATAGAAGGTGGAGAGATTGTAAGAGTCACAGAACTTACTGTGAGCTTGTTGTGAGATTGTGTCTCAAAAAAACTGTCAGAAGCTACCCCGACCCATGAAGTCTCACCAACATGATGGCTATGTGAACAAAAACAAAACCCATAGGCACACTAATGTGGATGGGAAAGCTCATGGGGCCTCAACCCCAGACAAAAAACCACAGGCAACTAACAGATGCAGAGGAGAAGAAATCATCTTCCTTAGGGAAGAGCATACCGACTGGTTATCAGAACACCAAATGATCAGCCCTTTGAACATGCATACGGACAACATTACAGGGCCAAGGGGGAGAAAGGGTAGCAGTGATGAACACCATAAGCATAAGTAGTAAAATTAATTGAGCTGAGCAGAAATGTTTGTCTTCAACTGAAACAATGCCTCAGATAACAAGCGCACACCCAGCACCTAGAAAAATACCATTTTACAAAATTCACCGTGGGCTCCCGCAGAAGCAGTTCTGTCCTACCCCAAGAATGCCTTCCCGCTGTTTGTGTCTTTTTATGAAGGACCATTTTCATCTTTTATGGTCACCTCAGGCCTTCACTTCTGTGTCTTCCAGCTTCTTAATCTATAGGCAGTGACTCTATCTGGGTCCTTGCACCCAAACATGGAGGGCTTGAGCAGTCAGGCCACAGTCAAAGTTTGGGGAACATACAGGACCAGAACTTGGTTCAAAATCAAGCCTGCAATGTGCCTGGGTGTTGCCAGCAATGTTTGCCCATGCCACACCTCAGGACTCCAGTGCAGCCCTGGCTCTACACACACACACCATGCCCACTGTGCACTGTGCATGCTATCACACCACACACAGGCAAGGAGCTCTGCCCCCCTGCCCAAATCTCCATTTAAGATCCCAAATAATCTATGTTAATGAATCACAATATTCCGACCATAATAATAGTTTCTGCCTTTACAGAAATACAGTGACTTAACAGATAGGAAGGAAAGACTGATGATATTTTCCTACGATCATTCTTCAGTATGCATCTCATTAGACTCTCTTTAAAATATTGAGATATACAAACAAGCATCTCTATCATTAATGGGCATATTTGCTTTTCTCTTTGATAAGTAGTAAAATTCAATGTATATCCAATAGTTGTTTTTAAACAAATTTTTAAGGCTGTATCCTCAGTACCTGATGGATTTGCATACTTGTATTCTCCCACATACCTTGGGTCGTGAGAAAATATCTCAGGTGAAAGGGAGCCCACAGCACAGAAAAGTTAAGAAGCCCTGTCACAAAAAGACCCACAACTCAGAGAGTAGAGCAGAGAGAGTCTGTCGCCTGTCCTGAGAGCCCAGCACTGCAGAGAGGAAGAACACAGAGAGTCTGTCACCTGTCATTCACCATGCTAAGACCTGCCCCACTCATGGATATTATTTAAATTTTTAAATTAGTATGCCCAATATTAAGTTTTACTACAGCATTTTCAAACAAAAGTTATTTTTATTACTTATCTTCCCTATTTCTCTGCCATCCCCGGGGCTGATCCCCATTCTTCAGGCCCAATGGCATCCTTACTCCCGTCCTACCACTGGCACAAAATCTCCTCATTCTGTTTTTCTCTGATTTCCTGAGTGGTTTCATAGCATACGTCTGTCCAAACTCACTCCTACACACACACACACACACACACACACACACACACACACACAAAGTTGGAATCCCCACAGGGAGAGAATATTTAATATTTGTGGTTTTGATTCTGGGTCACTTCACTTAATATATTTTTGGGATCTATTCATTTTCTGACAACACTCAAGATTTTATTTTTCTCTACTACTGAATAAAATTCAACTGGGTAGATAAACCACAATTTCATTATCCATTCATCTGTTGATGGCTGGTTCCATTTCCTTGTTATTGTGATAAATTAAACAAACAAAAAACTGCCAATCAACAAAACTGCCAGTCAACAAATGGGCTAATGAAATGAAAAGATTGTTTTCAAAAGAAGATAAATGAATGTGCAATATGTATTTTTTTAAAATGTTCAACATCTTCAGTCATGAGAGAAATGAAAATTAAAACTACTTTGAGTTTCGTCTCACCCCAGTCAGCATGGGCTGCCATCAAGAAAAGAGGCGATGTTGGTGAGTATGTGGAGAAAGAGACTCAAGGGCACCACTGAGAGGATTGTAAAACAGCAGCCATTATGGAAATCGGTACGAAGTTCTTCAAAAGTTCAAAGCAGAAGTGGGTTGGAAAGATAGATGGCTTAGCAGGGTCATGGCATTTGCTACCAAGCTTGATGACCTCAGTCCAATCCCTAGAACCCACATGATAGAAGGACAGAACTTAAAACTTAACTCCTGTAAGCTCTACTCTGACTTCTACACATACTCCCTGGCATGTGTGCCCACCCTACACCTCCCTCTGTCTGTCTGTCTGTCTGTCTGTCTCTGTCTCTGTCTGTCTGTCTGTCTGTCTCTGTCTCTCTAGAAAGACAAAGAGATAGACAGACAGATAGGTAGGTAGGTAGATAAATGTAATTAAAAACTTTTAATGGAAATACCATATGACCTAACTATAGCACACCTGAGCATGCGCCCAAGGAACACACTCCACCACAGCGACCCTAGCAACCCTTGCATCTCTTATCTGACTCTGTCAGAGTTCCTATGTGGCCAGAAGTGAGCGGTGTCAGAGGAAGAAACCGACATTCCAGGCATTAGTGACTTTGGTCTTATTCACAGTGAGCACTGAACATCAGCAATAAACGTGAATTCGGGGGAAGCTGGAGACCCTTCCCCTCAGCTATATCCTGCTGGGGAAAGTTCCTGAACATCAGTGTTCGAATCTGCCACGTTGTGTCTGTGCCTCTAAGTGCTACAGATAGCTCAGAATCAAGCGGAGAAGAGAGCAGAATGACACTTAGCGGAACACACAATGGGAATCAGTGTTTTCCTCCCCCAAACAGGTAGAGCTCACTTTCAGAGTATCTCCCTGAATAGATATGGTCAACGGCGTTGGAACAAAGGCACCATTTCTCCAAAAGCATCTCCAAATACATTCACTCCAGATCCACACATGACACAAAGGCAAACTTTAAATGCATCGTCGCCCTTAGACAAAAAAACTCAGAACTATAAAACTATAGAAGAGGTTTGTGACTTGGGGCCAAGCTAAGATTTCTCACACACAATAATAACTGCACAGACTGTAACAGAAAACATTCAAAACAAAGAGCCACATCTCTCAAAGGCACAGTTTGGATAACAAAGCAGGAGCCATACACAGGGGGAAGTTAGCTATGAATCCCTATCTGGCAGGGACTCCTCATATCCAGCACGTTCAAAAGGATCAGAAACTTGATAGGAAAACAATACTCTACACTTTTTAAAAAAAACGCAAAAAGACTGGAAGAGGCAACTTCTCTGCCGGAAAATGTACAGATGAAAAACAAATGCTTGAGAAGATGCTTAGCACAAGCCAGCAAGGTGGTGGAACCTGGAAGCTTAAGGTGGGTGGATCAGCAGTTCAAGATTATTTGCAAGATCAAGGCCATCCTGGGGGAGAGAGAAAGAGGAACAGAGGGAGGGAGGGAGGGGAAGAGTGGGAGGAGGGGAGGAGAGAGAAAAAGGATAGAGAAGGGGTGAGAAGGAGGGGGGAGTAAGAGAAGAAGAGGGGATGAGTAGAGGGTGTGGAGGATGGGAAGGTAGAGAGGATCTCCACACCACTACTCATCACGAGAATGTAAAGTAAACCCCCAGAGAGGCACAATTCTATCTTGTAGAACCAGTAGAAGGTAACCGAAGTGTTCAGCAACACAATGCATGCCTGTGGGGCCAGTCAAGACGCAAAAACAGTGAAGCAAGGCTAGAAAAAAAATCTTGGCAGCTTGTGGCAGTGAGACAGAAAGAATCCACACATCAAGTGCACCCCTAGGTGTTAGAATACAGAAACCCTGCATGTGATCATGCACAGCGGCCTTACTGGTTATCAATAAAAAATGAGAAGTAACCAAAAAGTCCCCCAAGAGATAAATCCATACAATGAAGTACTATGCAGCATTGAAAATAAGAAACCACAGTTACATGCAGGCAGATGAATCTCAGGTGCACTGGGCTAAGACAGGCAGCCCAGAAGGCCACACAGACTATGACTACATTTTAAACATTCTGGAAATGTCAGAATATCATGGAGCACATGAAAGTCCAGGAGAAGCTTCTGCCAAAGAAGGTGGAAGAAAGTCACAGGGCCTTGCTCTCTTTCGTGTGCATGTATTTTAGGCTTTGTAGAAAGTGCCAGAACTGTCTGTTTATGAGAGAAGCCAGTTGGCAGAAAAATAGAAACCCCACCCCATAAAGGCCAACAGAAAACAGAAAAAAATGAGACCCTTTCAAATGTACCAGCCTAACCTATGCATGAGCTTTTTGCTTTACTTTTCAAAATCATTAGAAATGATACACAAAGAAAGTGTCTCAAAAAAAACCGCATTAGAAATGTATCAAATGGATATATGTCCATATTTAGCATGACAGCATATTGGGGCAGAGGGGCAGCTGAGAATGCACCTACCTTCCTGTGTGGAAGTCCTCAGCAGCCAGCATCTTAACCTACACAACATGAGCATACTGACCCAAATGATACACTAAATGGTCACGACCTCTGGAGGGCGCCCCTGAGCATGTTGCCACAGATGGAAAAATGGGAAGAGTGAGGCCCAGAGCTGTCTGCCTGGAGTCACAGTGGTAAGGACTGGAGTAGTCTGTCTGGCTCCATGGCTGGTTTGCTGACGCCACCATATTTGGTCCCCATAACTTTTACAAGGACTAATCAGGTAGAATCAGACCCTGGGAGTGTGGGTGAAAGGCCAAGTTTAGCAGATGGCCTACAATCCCGGCAATGATGAGTTTGGGAGGTGGAAACCGCTAGACCCCTAGGACCTTGCTAGCTAGCTAGCCTAGTCTACCTGAGGAAGTTCCAAACTATCTAGAACTCTTGTCTCAGCAAAAGACAAAAAGCAAAAGGCACCTGAGGAATAACACTGAGGCTGTCCTCTGACCTCCACATATATGCCATGCCTATGTGTTTGCAACCATGAGAACGCACAAGGGTGGTGAGCAACTTGTCCCCTAACTCTCCCCCATACACTCAGGTGCCCACTGTCCTTTGCAGGCATTAGCATTGCCTTGCAACACCAAACAGATTCAGGGTTTTCAATTAGTAACCCCGTGCTGCTACTGGGAAAGAAAAATCCTAAATAGAAATCATTTCTTTCTAGTTTCAAATGTTCTGCTTCAACTACCGCAGACTTGGTCTGGAAAACTAGAAAGTATTTATGGTGACATTTAATAATGAGCATCTGCAAAGGATGGCTGCTGGGTCTCTTAAAGTATCTCATTTAGTGTGTGGACGTCCACAGGGGAAGGTGTGGATGGGCTCGGTGCATTTTACTCTGAACCCAACAAAGTATTCAGCTGCCTGCAGCAACGCCATAAACAGCACTTGCAAGGACATAGCAGACGGTCACAAACCAGAGAGGGTTTTATGGGCCACCTTCTGCAAGTAGCCTTGAGCCACCCAGCGCATCGTTCAGCAGGACAGTCAGAATGGCAAGCCAGAGACAGGGTCCTGATAGGTTACCTCAGTGAGGTTCTCTTGGGCCTCACCACCCGAGGATGTCCGAGGGATGTGCACAGAAGCTACCTACTAAGCAGAGCACCAGGGGCCAGCGGATCTCACAAAACCCATTAGACCAGAATACAGCTTATCAGACTAAACGGTGAGACCTCCTAGCATACAAGAAAAGCAGCTTTGGAAGAGTTAGACCACAAATCTGAACTGCTGTGAATTAAGTCCTCTGCTTATGTGACCATTCTCGGAACACTGCAGTCACCCCTTGTCACTCTGCTCCAAGTGGCACCCTACTCCCCCTGCCCTCTTACATGTTGGGGTCCCTCTACCTGTGGGCCCTGAGCTCTCACCTCCTTCCACCTCTGATAATGTACTACTCCTTTCTCTTGAGCTGCACTTCGGCCCCAAGAGCTTCTGGGATTTGAAAGCCTGCTTACTCCACAGCCTTGACAGTATGCTCTACACTTGGATATCAGCCCAGGCATCCTCCTTCTTCACAGCCCACTTCTGAAAACCAGAGTCACCTGATATTAAACCTGCCCTCACCCTGTCACCTTCTCCCTTCTCCCTTCACCATATCCCATCCAATGATTCAACCTTCTAGCTGGCCTCCTACCTCTGCTCTGACCTCTAGTTCATTTTTCACTGTGGAAGCAGAGGAGCCCTCCAAAGACCCAATACATATGTGTATGTGTGTGTACCAAATATATATATACGTATATATCTCATATATGTGTGTATATATGATATAGATAAATACATACAGATAGATAGATGATATAGATATAGATATAGATATAGATATAGATATAGATATAGATATAGATATAGATATAGATATAGATAAATAATGACATCATTTGCTCTGGAGATAAGGGTAACGTGGTTAGCCTTGCCTCATGCTCCTGGGCTCCAGCCTGCCTGAAGAACCCGTTTCAGAAAAATGCACACCCCCTTTGGTATCCTGTAATCACCTATGCACTACACCCGCTCACATAGTAAACCCCCAACCTCAGTTAATCTGCTTAGCCACCACCCTTAGTTTAGATCCCACTCCCTCCAGGACACAGAAATGCTGAATTAAATACCTAGAGACATTCTTAAGGGCAGTAATCCAAAATTGGCTTGCTCGTGTCCGCAGAGAAAATAATGTCCTCGGTTCTCCATTCTCGGAGAACATGAGTGTAGTGAGAGAGATAACCCTCCTCCATCACATGAGACAATGCCAACCAGCAGGGCTCCCAGAAGAATGTGAGCCTGGAGCAGTCTTCACTGGGCCCTGAAACAACACCTGCCTGTCCACTAGCGTTCATCCCTGTTGACACCCTCAGTTCAGAGAGAAAACCACCACATCTTATGTTCCCAGAATCATCAGCTCTGCTTTCCTCCCTCCCTGACTTAACCCCGGGCCAGTGTGAACCACCTGGTTTAGGACCACATCTTGTGTGTCCTTTTTCCAATAAATACCAGGGGTGCCCAGAGTTTGCAGTGCTGGAGACTTGGTCTGAGCTTGCTAGAGGCATCAGTGTCTACAGAGTGCGGGCACCGCTCTGAGGGCAGGTCTTGGGCAGCTGGAAGAACTGGGGCTTCAAGTAAAAGCCAAGACACAGCACACTGGCATGGGCGTGACACTGTGGGCAGATGAGACTGGGCACAGTCTTCTCTAAAGAGGCGCCCATAGAAAAAGAAAGGTGAATGTTCACAGGTGATCCCAGCAGAGTGGACAGAGAGACAGTGCAGGGAGGCTGAGGGCAGCGCTCCAGCCTAGTATTAGGAATAAGAGCACAATCCACCATCTGCAATGTGAGCATACTACCAGGTGGTAACTAATGGCTGGGGTTAACAGGACCTGACTCCAGGGGACATTGGAAGAAAGAAGGGCCAAGAGCAGATAAGCTTGCCCCAGGATGCCAATGGGTGTCCAGTACACAACAGACTCTGGCCAGTTCTACCAGCACGGTGGCTACAGGACAGCATGCGGATGCGGCAAATGTTAAATTCAGAAAGCATCCTGACTGCAGAGCTCCTCACTCTGAGTCTGAACTCCCTAGAAATCTATAACTAGTCCATCGGAGTTCTTTGCTAGCAATGAAGGGCATTTGTAATTCCTTCTGATTTGTTTGGTCTCTAGTATTATAGGAAACTCAGTGAAGGCTTTGACTCACACAGAGAAGAGCCTGCTCAGAATGTGACAATCTCCCCTCAATAGTGGCCTTGGCATAGCAGTACCTTGCACAGCGGGAGACCACTCACCCATTTCTAGGACGATGGGGTTGGGGAAGTGTGTTGGTGGACAGGCCTTTGGGATGCCTCTAAAAAGAGAGCTGAGAGGAGTGGGGTATCTCTCTCAATCCATCCAATGAGTCCGGGTACCATGGACCACTTACTCTCTGACCTGCTCTGGGTACCATGGACCATTTATTTTATGCCCTGCTCTATCAAAGAACGGAAAAGCGCTCTGCAGGAATTCAGACGAGCCCACTGATTGGGGTTCTGTTTACTCATCTCCTATTCATTAAGTCAGAGGGGAACTTACATTGAATGTCGATTTTTTAAGCCAGTTATTTCCTTCTATTTGCTTTGCAATGCAGCTAAACAAGCATCGCAGCAGATTCGATCTTTAAATGGGATGAAACTTTTATCTGTCCATCCTAATGGAGAAATCCAGTTCTGAATACACTTGAATACAGGGGCACAGGCCCACTGACCCAGGTGTATACTGAGAACAGAACACACACTTGAGGTTTCACACACAAGCCAGTGCAATGAGGGCTTGGAAGATGGCCAGTTGTTAAAGTGTGTACGGTTTTTGTTTGTTTTGTACAAACACAAGGATAAGAGTTCGATCTCCAGAACTCACATCATAAAGAAAAGCTGGGCATCATGGTGTGGCGCTTCTAATCACAGCACCGGAGAGGTGAAGACAAGCAGATCCCTGGGGATTGATAGTTAATTTGCCTTGCTGCAGGCCAGTGGGAGACCCTGTCTCAATGAAAAGACAAGGTGGGTATGCCTGGTAGAAGGAAACTTAAGGCTGACTTTTCATATACCTGCACACACCAGTGTATTCATATGCACGCACACATGCACACAGGGAGAGGAAGGAAGGGAGGGAGGGATGGAGAAAATGTGCATTGATCCACCACTGAGGGCAGAGAAAGGCAGCAAGTGATATATGGTGTAAGACACAGAACCATGCTGCAGGAAAAACCATTTCCCACTTCTATGAGGAGACAGTCAGGCTGCCGAGTGTCCTTTCCAAAATTGGGTTCATCTCTTAATATCCAAGTAATCAGGAATTCAGAACATTCAGCAATCAAAACCCTGAAGAAGGTAAGTGAGATCAAAAGGGAACCAAATGGACAAGGAAAGCACAGAAACCAAAGTTTCAGAGGGGAAAAACAGGAAACCCATTAAAAGGACCACAAAAGGGCAGAAGACACTTTTAAAAGGTTTCTCATCAGTAAAACAGTTGAGGTTAAAAAAAAATTAAATAAATTTTATAGTTCACATAATTTCATTGTCATGCCTCTCATGAGAATGCTAACTTAATACAAACTGTAAAGCAAAACCAAAAAATACGCACTTTCTACCCAGCATCAGTTTAATGCTGTGAATGTCTCTCTGCCTAAAAATATGACTACTGATGACGATTAATAGAAACTATTTTAGGGTAAAGTTCAGCCACATTATTCAGCATAATTATTTTAATTAAATCCATTAGCATATCTTTATATAAGATTACAAGAGCTATCGGTGATACAAAATAAGTTTTTCTTGAATAATGTATGAAGTAATTATTAATTTACATATTTCTGGAGAAAAACGCATATTAAAATGATTCCATTTGTAGATTTTTGAGCTAAAATATATATAAGTCAACAGAGTCTCTCCTTTCAGACTTCAGAGTTCTGGTTCTGGAAGACCACACAAATATCAGACAATCTTCATAAAGAAAAGTAGAAAGGACATGCCTGCCCAGGGCTACCCTTGGGTGGCGGTCTTGAAACAGGGCAGGTGGCTGGACCCAGTGGGTTGACAGGGAATAGACAGGAGCCTGCAGCCTTCAGAGGAGAGCAGGAGCTGTGTGGGGCCACGAACAGAACCTACACAGATAGAAAGCTGGAGAAAATCCTATTAGACGACCTACAGCTTGAGTTTCTCACCTCTTTCCTTGGTCACCAAGCTACCGCTGCCTCAGGTCCTGCCCTCCCTGACAGCATCCCTCATCTCTCTGATGCTTGCGGGTATTCAAGCCCTGTTGTCAGTGGGGTTGCCGGAGTTTCCTGTCCTAAATATATCAGTCTTTCACTGAGTGCTATCAAAAATCTAATAAACAAAAAATTTATGAATGTTTCTCGCTGAACCTACATCATGCTCCCACACTTAAAATCCAAAGGTTGCACCACGTTTGCGAATACTGACCATTGGGAGAAGGGCTCTTAACTATGTGGGAGTGTTTTCATCATCTTGGAATACTGTCCACTAAAAGCTTGAACAAGAATGAGTACACAAAAACACACGCGCACACATACACAGACATACGTGTGTGCACACACATACACACACACACACATACACACACACACACACACACACACACACACACACCAGGAACTTCCTGGTTCATGTGGCTGTATCACATCCAGGTCCCCACAACACACAGGTCCACAGCCAAGTCCAGAGCCAACAGATACCAGAGTTTGTCAGCTCAGGCCACAATGATTTCTTTCTCTGTACCTAGCCCTGGCTAAGTGAGCATACGTCACTTCCCTGTCTCCCACACAACTTTCTAACTCTACCAGACAGAAAGCTGAAACCTACACATGGTCCTTGTCCCCAGTGCCAGGCAGAAGGGAAAGTGGAAGAAAATGAGTCAAGGGTAGAGCATGAAGAAGCCACCATGACTCAATGACTCAGAACAAAGCCACAGGCTTTGCAAACGGCAGGTACAAAAAGACCCATGACAAGAGGCAGAGGCAAAACAAAGAGAGGAAGACCAATGGGCCAACCAGAGCAGAAAGGACACATGTCCCTGGACACTCACTCCTTAGCCTCTGTTGATCTGCCTGCTAGTAATCAAGGCACACTAAACAGAGGAATTAGTGTGACTTAGCAGGGACAAACCTAAAGTACATTATTGAACTTCTCAACTTTTCTTGCTTGCTTTTCTCTCTCTCTCTCTCTCTCTCTCTCTCTCTCTCTCTCTCTCTCTCTCTCTCTCCCCCCCTTCCTTTTCTTTCTTTCCTTTTAAACTTTCTACCAGCTCAGTCATGTTAGGGAGAGCTTGGAAAAAGGAGAGCAATCGTGTGAGAAGGCCTGCTGATTGGTGCAAATTGGGTACCTGTCTAGACAGCTTCCAGGAAGCAAAGCTTGACTTCCAAGTGATGGGAACTGACTATCTAAAACACACTTGAAATTCAGGTGAACGGAGGGGGAAACTGCTCCTGGCCCATAACCTGCGAGGCCTGAACCTCAGTGAAGCGGTTTTGAAAAGAGTGAACGGAGGGGGAGCACAGCATGTTACTCTTGGGTCTACTTACTGACTGAACAATCCGGGAAAATGGAACACAGTATGTGTCAGAGGGCAGAGGAGACCAAAGCAAGAAAGCAATGGAGACTCCAGACCATTCTTCCAAGGCCAGGTTAGGTACCCATCTCTACCCTGTCTGCTGCTTTCCTGTCCCCAGGCTCTGTCCCACAGCCCCACCCTCGGAAAATACAGAGAGGAAAGTCAGGGTGCACACACAGCTCAGCAGTACTAGACAGGGTGGGGGAAAAAAAGAACAGGAGATAAAGAAAACAAACACCAACCGTGCTAACTAGCTACCACCAGTTCTGGCCAAAGCCAACCTATCTAAACCTGGGGTACTGGCAGCTCATACCTATCTCTCCTGGACCTCACCCAAAATATATTTATGAGTCCCAACACCAGTCCTGTGTTTGAATGCCCCTTTCAAGATAAAAGTTCAAGTTCACTGTTCCAGTTGGGAAAATACTGAAAGTTCCAACACCTTCAGTCATGTGTTTGAATGCCCCCTTCAAGATGTAAGTTCAAGTTCAAGTTGGGAAAGAGTTACTGAGCGTCTGTAAAGAGGTGATTTAGCTATGAAGGCTCTATCATAGATTCTGTCATAGAAAGGGGAGGGGCTATCACTCACTCCTCTTATCTTCATAGATCACATGCAGGGGAATGAAGCCCTGTGCTTGAACAGAAGTGAATACACTTCTGCTTATTACACATGACTCCAGTGGCAAGAATCCTGCTAGCATCCCAAAGCAGACTGAGAAGCCTCAGTACTGAGTATGGAATAATTTAGGAATAGAATCTTTACAAAGAAAAATCACATTTGTGGGAGGGGAGCCCCTAAATTCAATGGTAAATGGAGTCTCTATCAGAGAAGGGAGGGGTAGGTAGAAACACATACAGAAGGGTCACTAGGATGCAGGCAGAGAAAGGAACGGCTGAGCCTCAACTGCAAAGGAAGGAGGATGTGATGACTAGGTTTAGATCAACCTGACACAAGCTGGAGTCATCATAGAGGAGAGAGCCTCAATGATAAAAATGTCTCCATAAAATTTGGCTGTAGACAAGCCTGTAGGGCATTTTCTTAATTAGTGATTGATGTGAATGGGCCCAGACCTTTGTGGATGGGGCCGTGCCTGGATCGGTGGTCCTTCGTTCTATAAGAAAGTAGACTAATCAAGCCATGAAAAGCAAGCCCATAAGCAGCTCCCCTTACGTGGTCTCTCTATCAGCTGCAGCCTCCAGGTTCCTGCCCTGTTTGAGTTTCTGTCCTGACTTCCTTTAATGACGAACAGTGATGCAGAGTGTAGTGTCAGCTCTTGCAATACTACTTGTATGGGAGATCAAACTTGAGACTCCAAGTGCTCAACAAACTTCTTCAAGATCAATTCCCAACTGACTGAAGCCTGCATAAGAGTGAAAAAGAGAAATGGAGAAAGACAGAGGCGGAGAAAGGAGTGTAAGCCAAATAAACCCCTTCTTCCTCAACTTGCTTTTGGTTATGTGGTTTCATCATAGCAATAGTAACCCTAACTAAGACAACCAAGGACCACTAGGAAAGACCCAAAGCTGGAGGGACAGCAAAAGTTTCCCCTCAAGTCTACTTGGCCATTCTGATGTTGTTCTTCAACTTCAGACCTCCCGAGCTGTACGAGAATAACACTGTCCCAAGCGAGCCATCTGCTGTTTATCAGCACACTTGCCCTAAAACCCAGCAGACGGCGGGTGCCAAAGCCAAACGGCACCTCAAATGAGAACCCCTTTGTGCCGCCTATAGCAAGACTACTTGGCTTTTATTTTCACTACTTCTGACCTCCACATTTGTAAAGTACCATGGAAAGGAACGTTCGGGAAGCCGAAACGCCACCTGTGAGGCACAGCTGCTCCAAGCCTCTCCATTATTGTTCTCAGAGTCTGTCCTCATCTCCTAAGGAAGAACAAGCCAAGACCTACTCACAGATAGCACCCGTGCCACGGTCTATACTGACAGCAACGCGGGCAGCATGTAGCAGCCACGCTGACACACAGGGACAACCAGGTTTTGGAGTCACACTTCTAAGACGCGATGCTGCTCTCCCTCGATGCATCTAGCACCCAGAGCCCAGGGCGTCTCAGCTCCCTAACACTGCCACTAGAGTCACTTCCTTGATGTGGGATTCCCTCTGTATGCTGTGAATACCACTGGCTAATAAAGAAGCTATTTGGGGCCTGGGATAGGGTAGAGCAGAGCTAGGTGGGGAAAACTAAACTGAATGCTGGGAGAATGGGGACAGAGTCAGGGAGAAGCCATGGAGCCACTGCAGGAGACAGACATGTTGGAACCTTGCCACTAGGCCGCAAGTCTTGTGGTAAAATATAAAATAATGGAAATGGGTTAAATTAAGATGTAAAAGCTAGCCAATAAGAAGTTAGAGCTAATAGGCCAAGCAGTGATTCAATTAATACAGTTTCTGTGTGGTTATTTTGGGAGTCTGGGCAGTCCCAGGAAATGAACAAGAAGCCTCATACTACAACTCCTGTACCCACAGTCTTACCCAGGAATATATACCACAGTAATGAAGTTACTCTGCAACTTCTCCGTCCATCCCAGTACCCTCTGAGTACAAGTGTCTACTAAGCATCTGACATACACCAGGGCAGCTGGAGAACAGAAAATCTGGTTTCATTCCATTTGAACAGATCTATCTAAATATCAACAGAGAGGTACAAATCTGGCAGCCACATCACAACAGAATTCAGGGGTCTGCTCATCTCATCCCTGGCTCATGGGTTCTTCAGTACCAATTTCTCGTGGTTTCTCGTGAAGCATATGGTGAGCATTAACTAAGATATACTCTAGGGAAGGAAGTGGTTTGTAATTGTAGAGCAAGACTTTCCTTCAGAACAGAATCAGTGTTCTTGGCCAGCCTGAGGCACCTCCACTGCACAGGAGCTGTGATGCTCTACGTCCTAAATGGATCTCAGCTTGCTCTCCCCAATTAAGAAGGCAGGAACCCCAATACCTTGTACCCCAGCTGTGATGAAGACATATGAGCTGTATACTCTTAGGATATACTTGCTGCCCTGGGACTCTGCCCTTCAGTTCGCTCCTTCTGGACACCCTTCCCTTTGCTCAGAGGCAAGAAGTGTGAGCATCAATCCTTAGCCCTTGCTCCCCATGAAGATCGTAAACAGTGAAGAACATGGAAGAGACCCACATTGAGCTTAGGGAGGATTATTCGCCTATTTCTCATACCTGTAAAAAATAAAAAATAATACCTGAGGTAATTAATGAATTCTGTAATGAATGTTCTGCAGCTCCTCATCTGAAACAGGGCTTCTGGTGAGGGTTCCCTACAGCAATGGTGGACTACATCACTCCACAGCCCCAGCAGAGAGACAGACAGACAGACAGACAGACACACACACACACACACACACACACACATGCACGCGCGGATGCATGCATGTGCACACACAAATACATTCTGATCAGAAAGCAGATGATAAACAAAAGGAGACCAGGGTCCCACATCTCTCAAGCACACACCTCCATTAGATCCTGGTTCAGAAAGGCTTTACCATTTTCCAACAGCGCAATCCCAAATAATAAGGCGTTAACATATATCCCATGGGGGGACACTTGGTACTCAACTATAATGGATGCAAAGTTTTGCTTTTAAGAAAAAGGAGGAAATTTTAAAATCAATCTGTCACTTTCAGGAGGAACTTGGATAAGGCCCATATAAATAAAAGAATATCATTCTCAGCAAACTGGAGGGACTATTATGTGACCAAGCATGGCCAAACCTAGGCATATACTGCAAGAACTTAAAACAATTATTAAAATCCTATATAGGACCACTCCCAGAAGCTGTGTTCACAGCAGATGTCACTCAAGTGCCCATCAAGGATGGCTGTGTGAACAGAGCATGGCTCATGTGAACCCAGGAATCCCATTTAGCCTTTAAATAGTTGCTAGAGTAAATCCTGAACTTTGTGAGGGAGAAGAAGTCATACTGGAAAGTCTATTGGCTTTATTGTGCCATTAACAGGAAATATACACAGTAGGAAAGAGATGAGAGTGGTGGGGGTTGGGGAAACAGAGAAAAGGGATTGATGGCAGTGGGTATAGGGTTTCCTCTTGGTGACAGTGTTGTAGAATATTATTTAAAGATGGGATACATTCATTTTGCTGTGGAACATTTGTTTAGTGATACAAAGATGTGTTGCGTTCTTTTATGTTACATTTGTTTAACTCTGTTAAGCTATCTTACTTTGCCTGTCTCAACACCTGACTGGGTCTAATAAAGAGCTGACCGACCAATAGCAAGGCAAGAGAAAGGATAGGTGGGGCTGGCAGGCAGAGAGGAATAAATAGAAGGGACAAGAAAAGGGGGAGAGGAGGACATCAGGTGCCAGCTACCCAGCTACACAACCAGCAATGGAGTAAGAAAGAAAGGTATACAGAAAAAGAGAAAGATAAAAGCCCAGAGGAAAAAGATGGGCTGATATAAGAAAAGCTGGTAAGAAACAAGCCAAACTAAGATCCGGCATTCATAAGAAATATTAAGTCTCTGTAATTTATTCGGGAGTTGGGTGGTGGGTCCCCACAAAGAACAAAGAATCAAAAAAGTAAAAAACAGTAACAACAACAACAAAAAGTGATGGAGATGGTGTTTTGAAACAGTGACAGCAGTTAAGAGCATTTACTGCTCTTCTAAAGGACCTGAACTTAGTTCACAGAACAGTGTCTGATGCTGACAACTGCTTGTAACTTCAGCTCCAGGGGCTCCGTTGCCAACTTCTGGCCTCCATGGACACCTACACTCATGAAAGTGCATGCATACACACACAATTAAAGACAGTAAAAATAGACATTTCAAAAGATGGTTAGTACTCATTTAACTTTATGTCAGATACATTTCATCACAATTTAAAAACAAAAATAAAAACAACAACAACCAAAAAAAGCCCACATAAACTGGAAGGTATGAGAACATCTTGCTCCCAACTCCTAACTCACTGACTCTGACCCACAACCTGCATCTAGACAGCTTGGATCTGACACACACAATGGTCTCCCACAGTGACAGACACGCACCTCAGACATAGCTGCATGACTCAAAGGATCTTGGAAATGGAGCTGAGTTTGTTCATCTGGCTAATGCGTTCCAATGCTGCTGCCTGGCATCCCGACTCAGCTGTGTCTCCTGAGCATCCACGGCTAATGTCATCACTAATTATCACTCCACCATGGCACCAGCATGGTAGGAATCCAAGGAAACTAGGATGGAGAGCTACGCCATGTCCCAAACCCTAGTCACTATGCAAAAGTGCCCATCTCAGACCACCCTCCCCTTCCATAAGCTAACACATTTCTAGGGTTCTTTTCAATCAAGCTACAATTTGAGCCCCAAACAGTTTGAATAAAACAATAACACCCAAATTAATAACTAAAAAAAAAAAGACATATTCGGGGCAAGGGAAATGGTTCAATGAATAAACCACTCAGTACACAGATAAGAATCAGAGTTTGGATTCCTTGAACCCACAATTAAAAGCGGGCGGGCATGGTAGTCACTTCTAATCCTAGCACTCAGGAAGCAGGATAAAGGAATCCCCCAGAAAAAGCTGGAAAACTAGACTATCAGGAATTGGAGGGCTCAGCGTTCAGCAAGAGACACTGCCTTAGTGGAAAGAAATTGAGGAAGACACCTGATATCAACTTAGACTGAAATATAGAGAGAAGAATTTCTTGAGGTGTTGCCAAAACAGAAAAAGAAAAGCTTAGGCCATTTGAAATATTTCTGAAGCCAGGTATGATTTCCTGTTCTTACCACCTCAGCATGCATGTGGCTAAGACTGGAAGACTGCCACAAATTCAAGGCTGTATGGCTACAGAGTGAATTCAGGGACAATCTGGGCTATAGTGTGAGACTCTCCCCCCCCCAACCACATAAACATGAGTGTGTGTGTGTGTGTGTGTGTGTGTGTGTACGTGTATGTGTGTGTATATACACACACACACACACACACAATATAGATAGATAGAAAAAGAAAAGAAAAACCAAGAAACTAAACAAAAAAACTTCCTCATATCAAACATCTTGGGCAGAGGAAAGAAAAGCTGGTGACAAAGATGACCATTGCTGGCAACAGACATCCCCATCTAGGGTGTCATCTCTCCCATCGGTGAAATGACAATGAATTGCCAGGGAAGAGTGGGGCCATTCCTGGACACAGGGGCCCTGAAGGTCTAGAGTGGTGGCATTGTGTAGGCTGATCTTATCATCAATGGATGACACACACCTGGAGAAAGGGGCTTCACCTAGCTCTGCAGCATCCTTCCCATGGTTGGTATCCACAGTGGGCTAACATAGAGATGCCCCATAGGCATACCATAGGGATTAGATGCCCCAAGATCATAGGCCCAATTACTCCGAGTGAGCCAAATCCAATAAATACCCAGGCAGCTCCTAAGGTAGTAAGCCCTCACATTCACTCAGTCAACCAAAGCATTTGTGTGTGAGATACATGTGTTGCATTCAACAAGACAACAGCTCATCCCAGGTACTGAACTCCTGTAGAGGGGTCCTTCTAAGTGCAGGGCTTTCCTTTTGAACTGTGGGACAAGAGTGGTCACACATCATCCCGGGGTGACAGGATTCTAAGTTTCTTTCAGGCCGGATGCCTCTGGCATGCAGAACCATTAAACATGAGAAACACGGAAAACTCAACGCATGTGAATTCATTTGTGTATTCATCATTAATTCATTCATAATTAATTGATCCCTAATTAATTCATAATTAATAGTGGGGGTGGTACAAACGTGTGCGTACACAAGGCAGGAATGTATATACCCATGAATGCATGCATAGAGCCCAGAAGTAGGGGGCTGGAATTCCCCCAATCATTCTCCACTTTATTGTTTGAGTCAGTGTCTCTGACTGAACATGGTGTTTGTCTGGCTGTCCAGCAAGCCCCTGGGATCTGCCTGTCTCTGTCTCTGGCCTTGCCCCCATTCCCAATGTGAGAGTTATGAAAGTATACTGCTATGACTGTGTTCTGCGGAACCCAGGTCTTTATGCTGTGTTACACTCTCGCCCACTACCTACTTCCACACCCCAATATATACAAACGTGAGCTCAATGTTCTGGATATCAGTAAAAGAAAAAGAATACATCTTTCCACATTGCCATTCATCTATACACTTCAAACAAATGATAAGTTACTCAGAAATCGCCATAATCATTGTTATTTTCAGAGCAATAATAGAAGTGAGAGATTGACTTCAACCCAAACAAGATTGCACAGAAAGACAGAAGCTGGAGCAGACTGCGAAGGAAGATTGAGGTCTCTGCTGGGACGTGACCATGAGTCGGTCTAATAGCATTTAATAACTAATGATGGGTACGTTTAACGCAGGCGTGGGAACGACATCCTAGCTTTGCAATCTGGAGGGAAAAAAACAAAAAGGTATTTTGCTCTGACAAAAATGCACCTGCTTCTTCCACAACTGACTGAAGGAAAGAGAAAATGTCATCGGAGATGATGGCAAACAGTGAAATAATAAGCAAAAGGACAAAAGACCCGGCAACCAATTGCTGAAAGGCTCGGTGTCTGCTGATGTCACCATGAGCCCAAAGAGACCAGAGTGAAAAAGATGAGATACTTGTTGACAGCTAGCTGGGTATCGAGTTAAATCAAATGGGGAATAAGTTTTATAACTCCACCATTAATTGGCATCATAAGCAGAGAAAACCTGCAGGTTTCCTCTCTGCACTAGGAAAAGACCATTTACAACAAAGCAGAGAAAACTTAAAACACACACACACACACACACAAAAGCAAGGGTAAGAAAATAACTTAATTTATTGGAAAATGAAATGAAATGGCTATCAGAGAAAATGAAGTGCCCCAGCGCTAGATCATGGATGATCTAGACATGGATAAGTACAATGATGCACAAACACAGTCGTGACTAAAGCCCGGGATGAGATTTACAGCATATTCCAGAATATGCATTTGGAATCAACGGCATTACTTACCTAACCAATAACCAACTAATACCAAAGTTATTAATTATTGCTGCGGGAGGCCCTCAATGATGCCATTCCTAGCAGTGAGGCCACAAACCTTTCATCAGAATGACCTCACCAAAGCTTACCTCAAATCTTCCACATCCCACAGCAGACTTGCATTACTGTGAGTCAGCCTGCAGGCTGGTTTACTGACTTACTTGGCTGTCTTCATACTGGAGAATTCCTCTACCCCACCCCAGGGTAGCCCTTAACTAGTTTCTAGAAGAGTTAGCGCCTGGGAATTCTCATAGACCACCTAGAAGAGCTCCTCAAAGCTCCAGGAACTAAGCCTCTACTCCATATTCTCTCCAAGATCTACCCAGAGCAGCCTGCTCCCCTGCCCCCTTGCTCCTCCCTCTCACTTTTCATGTCCCCATGAGCATCAGAGTCTGGGCTCCACATGAATTTATTTGGCCCAGTCAATTCAGGTTCAATGTTATAACACTGTTGAACCTGATGTTCTAACTACAGCAGAACTCAACATCCACTTAAGAAGCTGATGTTTCCTGCAGCTGCTTTAAAATGACAAAAAGTCATGTACCAAATAATTTCAAACTATTACAGATAGTATGGGGAGTTTGGTTGGTTGGTTGGTTGGTTTGGTTTAGTTTGGTTTAAAACAGGGTCTCACTAAGCAGCACTGGCTGGTTTGAAAGTTGATATGTGAATCAAGATGACCTGAAACTCCCAGAGACCCACCTGCCTCTGCCTTCAAAATGCTGGTACTAACCAAGCAGTCATGAGTCACAGACACAGACCTGCGGTTTAGAAATCTGCCCAAATAAAGCATGGAATACAGTTAATTACACAGGACTCTAAGTGGAAGCTGTAGAGGATGTTTTTCTTTCCTCCAAGCCTGACCTTTTTCTTTTACTTTTTAGAGATTTCTGCAGCCAACTATGAACACCTTTCTACCCAGCTGTAGAGAAATGTGCTTTGTCCCTGTGCATAAAGTGACCTTGGAGGTCTCAAGAATGTCACACTGGTAACCTGAAATACATCTACTGTATCAATACAAATGTGAATCAAGTGACTACACACAACACACTACTAACTTACGCAACTCTCACGTAGCTAACATTGAAATCATGGCATACTGCCTTCTGCACGTTTTGCACATAACATCTCACATATTTTTCTTCCAATGAAAACAGAATCTTTTCATACGATATATCCTATTATGGTTCCCCCCTGCTCCTCCCAGTTCCTCCCTACCTCCCCTTCTATCCAGATCCATACCCTTTCTTTATCTCATTATAAAACAAACAGGCTTCTAAGGGACAATAATAACAAAAAATATAATAATGCAAAACAAGACTAACACGCTGGAATTGAACAAAACAGACAGAAAAGAACCCAGGAAAAGCAACAAAAAACACACCCACTCATTCGCACAGTCAGGAATCCCACAAAACCACAAGTCATAATATATATGCAAAGGACCTGTGGGGTGGAGAAGGAGAAAAAATAAAATAAAAGTCAAGATAAAATTGAAAAAAGAAGAAAATGAAGAAAAAGATACAGCCCTGATGCAAATTCTGAAGCAAGGACCTCCAGAGATGCTGCTGAGCCCATTTTCTGCCGGCCGTCTACAGCACGCAGCTTACCTTTACTTTGTTTTCTCAGCACGACTCCCTTAGAGAACACTAATTTTTCATTCCCAAGTGGTTATCAGTTGTAGATAGCGTCTGTGTGAGGGATGGAGATGGTGTCCACTTGTCCTCCCAGCTCTAGAACCCCATCTGGAGTAGACTCCGGCATGCCCTGTGCATGCCACCTCAGTCTCTGTGAGTTCATGTGTGCATCCATCCTGTTGTGCTTAGAAAGGCCTTGTTTTCTTGGCGCCCACCATCCCCTTTGGCTGTGACATTCTTTCTGCCTCCTCTTCCACAGGGTTCCCTGAGCCCATGCAGAATTTGAGGGAGACACCCCTTTCAGGGCAGAGTATTCCAAGGCCTGAGACTCTGCATACTGTCTGGCTGGAACTCTCGGCGTTTGTGTCCATCTGTCAGAATATTTAGACATCAGTAACTTCATTATAACCAGTTTCTCTCTCTGGCCATCATTTTTACACCAATTTAGAGTGTTTAAGGTCTGGCACTTTTTAAGAACAATGGGACAATTTAACCAAAGCCACTGATACCTATTTTTATAGAATTAAGAGTGGTTGTTTGAAAATTTATCACTTAGCTAACGTATTCATGATCTTTCATGAGCTGTATAACATAGCCAATTATTCTATTTTTAATGTGACCTTTAAAAGGCTTATTTAAAATGACATCCAACAATTGTGGGCATGCCAGCAGGAAAATGCCAAGTATACATTACATTTCCTGGCTCCTTTTTTATTGATTTTGCCAGGTGACTTCTGAAATCATGCCAACATGGAGTTTTCGGCAAATACGTTTCCCTACTTTGTTGTTGCTTTAAGGTAATATAGAGAAAAATGTTCGAAGGACTCCAAGAACTGCAAGGAAACTCTAGCTAGTCACTGAGGAAATGCAGGGGGTCTGTTGAAAGGGGAGTTACATTATGAAGACCAAGTTGGGCCCCCTTTGACATCAAAGGGCTTTTCTAGATCGGGTTCGTAAGACCTGGAAAGCCATCTTCTGTAGTGCAGGCCTGCCGAGGTCTGGGGTAAGCCAGTGAGGGAAGAGAAGACACCCTTTTGATGCATCTCCTTGCCTCACCACTCCCCATACATGGGGACTCTATTACCCTTCTGCCTCCCCAGCATCCCCCAAAACATCTGCTCTCCATCAGATCCTGGGAACTATCTGTTGAATGAATGCATGTACTAGCAAACACACACACACACACACACACACACACACACACACACACACACACACAAATGGCTTTCTCAACCATTTAAAATAATCTAAAGGAAAGGATCAGGAACTAGTAAAGAGGTCACAAGTTGGGAGAAGTCTGAACTCCAGCATCCTGAATGCCTTCATGCATCCTCGGGTGCTCTATCATACCATGCCTACCTGGAGGTGGACTTGATATATGAAGAATGCAAGGTAGAAGGGGAGGAGAGAGGAAGGAAGGCGAGTGGAGAAAAATATGTAGCTCAATAAAAACAACAATCAAAAAAAACAAAAAGAAGAATGCAATTTTATAATAGACTAATGCTTTAAATTTTAGATCTGTTCCCTAGGAAGAGACTGGATCCTTGTGTTTTAAGATCTTAAATGAAATGATAGTGCCATTAGGCAGAGTTGACTTGCATTGTTTTTCTATGAAAAATATGGTAAACTATGCCTCTTTGTCCTGACTTAAACACGAAATCAGCTTTGTGCCATGTCCATCCGACCCTTGCCCAGTGGAAGAAGGTTATGGCAGTAAGACTGCCTGGCCAATGCAGGGGGTTGCAGAGAGATCTAGTAACGTAACATTTTTGGGGAATTTGTTTCTTGATATTTACTGGGTAGCTCATGAACACTTACTGTCTATGGGCAAAAAAAAAAAAAAAAAAGATCCAGAAAGCTACACAATAAAATGGGACAAAAGATGAGAAGGATCCTTGCTCTTCAAACACTGTAAACTCAAAGTGTCCCTAACGTTGCAGAGACCAGATGAGAGGAAAGGAGTAAAACACCTGCTTTAAGAAGACAGGGGGCCAAGCATGGTGGTGTTCACCTTTAGTCCCAGCACTTACACCTCGGAGCCAGAGGCAGGAGGATCTCTGTAAGTTCCAGATCAGCCTGGTCTACATACCAAGTTACAGTACGGTCAGGGCTACATAGTGAGGTCCTGTCTCAGAAAGAAAGGAGGGAAGGAGGGAATGGAGGGAGGAGAGGGAAGAGGGGAGGAGCAGGAAGACAGGAGAGAAGAAAGTTGAAAATTTCTCAGTCGAGAGGTAAAAGGCAGAGAGAGCAGATTACAGTGCAGCAAACCTGCCAGCAACAGATAAACAAACTCCCTCCTCTTCCACCAACGACTAGTCTAAGGTGGTCTTGAAACATCAGCAGCTGCCAGGAACCAGTACCATCTCTCTCTCTCTCTGACCTGTCCCAGTCTTCTGGAGCTGGAGTCTCTCTGATCAGCCATCAGCGGAGACCCCATCCTTCATCCAAGCCCATCCTCTTCTCACCTTCCCTGGACTCTGTGACCCCCGCCCGACAGGCAGAGTATCATGAGAGAGAATGTTCCTGTGTGCCAAAAATACACAGGAAAGTTTGAGCTCTGGTCCCAGAACACACAGTTTTTCATTTAAACTCATGGGAAGGAACAGCATCTTACTGCTCTGGTCACTTCTCTGCTGGATTCCACTAGCACCCAACACAGAAAGCAACAGATGCTAGAAACGGAAACATCACCCACTTGGTATTTTTCCACGTAGACTACCAGGTCAGTGTCCAGACACTTTGAGGAAGGACCCGACACAATTCCACTCATCGAGAGAAAAATCTCCTATGATCCAATCAGACTTAATTCATGGTTCAATGTGACAAAGGGTCTTTTCTTTGAACCAGATGTCATTACTTAAGAAAACTATGGCCAGAGATAAATAAAATGTGATGTCTCGAGGCCTAATGAACCCAAGTCTAGGGAAGAAGACACATGTATTTCACTATGGCTTTATATATTATCTTTTTAATTGTAATGTGTAGCAATTGCTCACCAACAATGGATTAATTAAATTTAAGTCATGAGATACCCACAATTATGGAAAAGAGATTATTGGTGAAGGATTTAAGGATAAAGGATTTTTAAGTAGATTATTTAATCATCAAATTATAGAACAATATTAAATAATGGGATCTGGAAGGATTTAGATACATTAATTACAAATACTAATTTTCAGGAGTAACATGGTCAAAGATGGAAAATCCCACCACTGTATTTAGGATCAGTGTCAGGAGCACAATACTGTGGTCAGAGCCGTGCCTGTAGATGCTGACCCTGGGTTAACACACACAGCATAGCTCTTGGCTAGGATTTGTTTTCTCTCCAGAGCCATGATCTACTAAAGGGACAGAAAGATTACTCATTTCTAAAGCCTTAAACAGCTTCTTAAAGGTTTAAAGTAACTTTTAATGGGTTTTTCTTTTTCTTCTCTCTAGCATAGGAATTTGTTTGGGAGATTAAGAAATCACCTTAGGAAAAAACATTAAACAGGACTCACTAATCATCCTCCATTTAGCCTTTTATATGAGTAAATAGGGAAATCATTTCTAATCACATCCATTATACGGAATTCAAATTATTGCACTCTGTTTTATTATCTATCAACAGGAAGCGAACATCCTCGCTATGAAGTTGAGTTACTGAGTTTCTTATACGATTAACTCCTATTTTAATAGTCCAAAGGGTTTCTCAGATCAAAGTGGGCAGGTCAGGAGCAAACAATACAGGGATCGGGACTAGATGAGGACCCAGAATCAGAATGTGCTGTGGCTGTCCTGGTATGGATGCAGATAGTCTAAGGAGATGTTTGCGTCCATCTCTTTAGCTGTCAGACTATTGAAATAAAGGACCTAAGAGGTTAGAATTTCCCCAGGAATCTCATGCTGGGAAAGAGAAATGAGTGAAACTCGGTGCCAGTCAGTGGGGGAGCTTGGCTCCAAGAATGTGATTTCACACAGTTGTGACGACTTGGCAGACCACCTGACAGCAGAGACTATACAATGGGCAGGACCACACCTTGACCAGGACTGCCGCGTTCTGCACACCCCTTGCCGTCTATTCAACTGAAACTGCATTGTCAAAGCTGTACTTGTGCTGGGTCTCTTTGTTCCTCCTCCCAGTGTGGCCACATTTAATAAATCTCCTTTTTCTGCTTTTCGCTATGGTTTATCCCTTTTAATTAGCCCACTGAAGATGCCTGGCTGAGTCTAGCTTGTTAGTGCTAACAACTTCAGCACCACTGTCACCAAGGCTCCCAAAGATGAAGTCTGTAAGAAGCCAGCCAGGAAGTGACCTGGAATGTGACATTATGCCATTTAACATTGCATGGATACCACGGAAGGGACAATTCCAGAGTCATTTTCTGACCCCTTGTTTAGATGTTCATGATGGGTGATACATTTTCGCCACCAGCCAAAGAGGCTCAATGGTCAAGAGCTCGGTCATACTGAAAAATGACATTCAAATGACAGTCCCCACACATCTACTCTATATGGATTATTGGAAGAGTTCCTTGCCGAGGACTCTGGGAATGAGGGACTTAGGATGATGGACAGTATGCTAGGGCCAATAGGAAGAAACAAGGGAATTCTGTGCTAGGTAGGAAAGGCTGACAGACTGGTAAGCAGGTCAACTGGAAGACATGAGGGGACAGGAGTTCTAGGGTCCCCGATGTGTGAACGCAAAGGCTCAGACTGGTAAAGCCCAGTACTGGGAAACAAGCAACGAGGCCCTTGCTGAGATGCAAGCACAGGATGAGGGAGGGAGGGAGGGCTACAGGGCGTAGATCAAGGAGGGTAACAGATGGGGAACACAGGCCAAGGGGAAGGTTCTAGCTCCTTCCGCTCTTGCCAGACACTCTGCCACTTCTCCCAGGGAAGCCTCTCCTTGCTCCAGACATAGACAGCACTCACTCAGACCATCCTTTCCTGCCAGCAGGGTGCTTCACCCAGCGGGAGGGTCCTGTTCCTCCTCTTCCCAGGAGGAGGCAGCACACAGCTAAGCACCATTGACTCTTGTTAAGAATGAAGACTGCAGTATGCTCACATTTCCAAATGCTTCCGACACGGCAAACAACACCACTGCTGTTTCCAAATGTAAGCCATCTCCCAGGAAGTGCATTTTCAAAGGGGTTCATAATAGCCTGTAGGTCAGTTAGTCCAAGGCAGGGTAGGAGAACTTGGAGATTGCCTGGGATTCTGGGACAGGACACAGATGTCCCCCATTCCATACTCCATCTTGGCTATTCCTGTCCTATAGTCCCAGAGGCTATGTGAAGAAGAGATAGAAAGGGACAGGGAAGACATGCTGCTTGCTCCTCTAGGTTAGAAGTCATATAACAACACATCATTTCCTCTGTCCTCAGGACCAGGACTACGAAACCGCCAGCAGCGGTTCCTCTACCAAAAGCGGAGCATGGACTAACCACTGTTTGCCTGATAAAATCATTTCCTAGCCTAAGAAAAAGAGACAGGGGTTTTGATCAATAGGGCTGAAACTCTGAAAATAGTATTTATTTTTGCCAGAATCTAGCACGGCGAGTTTGGGAACATTTCAAATCCACATGACATATTTAATTCATAGAGAAAGCGAAACCTCATTTAACTACCTTGGAGGGTCACAAAAGGTGGCCTGTGAGATCACACCAGGCTGGGAGGAGGTTAGAGAAACAATCGCCCGCTAATGAGTACACACTAGAAGGGCAGAGAGCAGAGAGGCAAATTGCAGGCTGGTTCCCTGGACCCTTCCCTGGTAAAGAACAAAAGACCAAAGGTGTCATTTTTTAAATACTAAATTATTGAAAAGGAAAGTCCAAACTCAAGCATGGAATAAATGGCACTGATTCTGAACAGCCTCACATTCAACCCAGGCCGGTTAGGACCAGACTCAGGGTAAGCTGTGACACGGAAATTGAAGTTCACTTTTAGGGCCTGCTACCTCAGGGCATGTTCAAGCTATGAGCTGCATCCTGAGTCTCAAGTGCCAGAAATGTCTCTTAAATGGGGATCCCCCCCCCCCAACACACCAGCTCCAGGTAATGCAGCTGCAGTGAAGAACCCTCGGGGCCACTGGCTATGAAATAGCTATTGTAGCACAAAAGCCAACATCAATCAGACCCTGAGACCATTGCGGGGTGGGGGAAGGTTTTGGTGAAATGTGAGAAGAACAACAGATTTCCAAGAGAAATGCTATTTCACACAAGCTTTTAAAGGAAATGAACGCCCCAGCTTAGCACGCTACTGGCAAGATCTCAGGCGTTCTGAGCTCGAGGGGACCTTAGCTCACAATTTCTGAAGCCCTTGTTGGCCATCTGGTGAAGTAAGAGTCAAGAAGGACTCCTATCCCCTGCAGAGCGTGAAAAGATCTCTTCCCCTTAGGAGGTGTAAGCATGCCAGGAGTAACTTAATCTGCTTAGGATACACATTTGACTGGCAGAGCCCTGCTTTCTGAAGCTGGAAGAGGTGAATGGCAGCTCAACCACTACAGTAATTATCTCAAATTATGAATAAGTGGAGTGTAAATGAGACTGCTCTACTGAACTTAACATAGCTTTTAAAAACTGAGCAGAGAAAAGATGTTAAATATTACACAACCTGGAACGCTAATTTGGGAGCTACTATTCCTTTAAAATACAAAGAATAACACTTCCAAAGAGCAAACCCTGATTGCAGGCTCCACAGATTTCAAAAAGAGAAATAAAGAATCGGTCTCTATGGGACTGGAGGGATGGGGCAACAGTTAGAAATGCTCTTGCTGAGGACCCAAGTTCAATTCCCAGCACTTACATGGCTGCTCACAATCACCTACAGCTCTAGTTCTAGGGGAACTAGGGGATGTGCGTGTGCATGTGCGGGCATTTGCACGCGCGTGCGCGCGCGCACACACACACACACACACAAGCACACAAACATGTAATTTAAGAGATTTGATTCTATGCATACTTATGAGAAATTAGCTCCCAATATAAGTAAAGGATGGTACCGTGTCCCTTGGTGATCTTGCCGGGTTTCTTCTGAGGTTCAAAAGTGACCTTAGAGGTGACCCCTTTGTTTTGAGAGAGTCACAAGGAGTCAGTGCAGCAGGTGGAACCTCGGAACACAGTTTAAATATTTTCTGGTGTTTTACGAACAGAAACAGGGAAATTCAGTAGTGTACACAGCTTGCTTCCACAGGAAGCAGAGCTACTAGTGTCAATGGAACACAGCGCCTTGAATTCTGGGAGGATATAAAGCAATGCCAACCACTTAAACCTACAGCGGGCACAGCAGACACAGCTACCAGCAACAGAGATGTCCTTTACTCTGGTGGAGTCTGGACTCATGGCATAAGCATTTCTGAAAACCGACTGAGCTGGCCTCTTCGGGCCTAGAAATTAGACCTCAATTTAAGATTCATCTGTTTCTCTCTCTTTATTTATTTTTATTTTTTATTTTTTTTTGGATTAGGGGATTTTTTTCAAAAGGATTGAATGTATTAAATATCAAAGGACAGGTCATCAGACTGTGGAACCTAAAGGCAGTTTCATGTTACTCACAATATATTGTCCTTAAGTATAGAAAAACTGCAAGCAAAAGGCTGAAATGGAATCTCATGCAAACACCAGTCCACAGCAGGCACAGGAATCGAACACAACCCTAAAATTCATTACTATTCACAGGGTTCTGTCTCATTCCTCACAGCCCCCAAACACAGCTTCCCTCACCTTACAGACGATGTCCTGGGAAGGAAAGGACCTGCCCAACATCCTTTCAACAAATGCTCACTGCACCTGCCAGAGAACCAGCAAGAAAGAAGGGCCCGATGTGGCTCAGTGGGAAGCACGGACCAGCTCAGAAGCTGTGTTTCCAGCAAGTGAAGAGCAGCTATGATGTCCAGAGCCTGATGACAGGATGTGACGTGCTGTGTCCTTCGTCCAAGACAACCAACACATTGGAAAATGACCACATTTTCTACAAATGCATTTGATACCAAGGAGGCCATGGTAGCTTTATCTGTTTTCTAGCTGGTAGAGGAAACTTGAATGGGAAACAGATCAGTCTACAAACTCCCAAAGCAGATCCCAGGATGGGACATCAGTGGTCCAGGGGGTAAGGAGAGGCCATGCACCCTACAAAGAGGCTCCCAGTAAAAGCCACAAAACTCTGAAAGGGGACAGGCAAGATTCCAGGAAAATGCTTTTTCAATTAAAGACATATTTTATTTAAATATATAAATGAAGAAAGTTATCCCATGGTAAAAATAAAAGAACTAATAATGAAGTCTATAAGATAAAAATTTCCAAGATCTCATATAATTTTCATGCTGAGACACCCCCAATTCCATCCCCCTATCTCTACTGTGGGAAATCTTAACCTTTTCTAAAAGTGTAATTAAAAAATAAACTTATATGTCAGTTCTCAGTATGGTAGCTGGGGGCTCTCACACACCACCATCGAATTATAGGAGCACACCTTAGCCCCTTCTCAGCATTGGACCGCAGTGTGGGATGGAGAGTCCTTCCACATGCATTATTTCCCCCTGCATTTCGTTGGAGCCAGGATCCCTGTACCCTACAAGCAAGGCGTCCACACCATCACTTTCTCTCTTTATCTCCTTCCTCCCCCATCCTCCTGCCCAACTCTACTTTGAAACAGTAGACCATCTCAATTCTCAGTCTCAAAGCTCAGAGTCAATAGTGTGAGTTTTTATAACCAAGCCCTTGATGGAGGTGTCAGGCCCGCCTGCACTCTGGACCATGTCTGGCCCCTTTGTCTCTCATCTTGACAGCTAATGATGCAATGACATACACCTCACCTGTTACGTGCCCTGGGGGTCAAATGCCTGGCATCCTCTTCTGAAGACAGGGCAGTACATCTTTCACTGTCTGTTACTTTCGGCCTCGGGCCAGGACGAGGACAAAGTTGGCACCAAATGAGCACTTAATAGACTATAAAGGAAAGCAATCCAGGGCACATTATGTCTGGCCACATGCTAAAAGTAGGCATACATTAAAATGCTAGCCATTACAGAAGCAGCCAGGGAGAGGGCAATGTTGGAAACACAATGGAAGGCTTACTTAAAGAACGACCATCAAGTCAGTCAAGCCTGCACACAGTGAAGTTATCATGGCTTCCCTTCTTTTCTTAGAAATGCATTAATTGTTTTAGTTTATGTGTATGGATATTTGTGCCTGTGTGTGTGTGTATATATAATGTCTGTATGACAAATCTGTGCCTGGTACCTATGGAGGCCAGAAGAGAGTGTCAACATCCCCTGGAACTGGAGTGTGAGCCAGTGGGTGCTGGGAACCAAGCCTGGGTTGTCCGCAAGACCAGCAAGTCTTCTCAGCTACTGAACCATCTCTCCAGCCCCACAACTTTCTCATTTAAGAACCATCTAAAGGCCATGCCCCTGAGAGTATAGCCCTAACCATGTTGAAACACAGGCTCCAGCCTCTGCCTGCCTTTACCCATGGAGGTCTGTAGATTGAAATGTAACTCCAGCCAGGCATGAGAGTAGGAGGGAAGGTCTGGAGGCTTCTGCATCCAAAAAGGAACATTTAGAGGAGAAACCACCATGTAGGAAAGAGGAAGGCCAAGCCCTGGGGTAAGAGAGGAGGCTGACTCTATAGCAGTGGGCAAAGGAGGTGTAGAAATGAACACTGGCGTGATGGCGCAGGCTCATCAGACTGATCCATTGTGGGTAGAAGAAGAAGAGGGATGCTGTGGGATATTCTGATCACACTGACACTGCCAAGACTGCCGATACAGTTAGCTTTAAATCAGAGGTCTGAGTTAACTACTAGCTGAACAAAATTAACCACAGAGGTTTTGGAGGACTGAGAACAGATAGAGAGGCGTAGGAAGTAGTAGGGTGGGCCTTAGAAAGGGTATTCGCCCTTTTGGGATTAAGCAATAAGAGAAAGGTGGTCATTGTTGGCTTCTCCACTTCTCTGATTCTTCAGGTTCTTACCACAATATCTGACTCCTGAATTTTTATTGATAAAGAATAATTAGATCAATGCTTCCGAGGGTCATGGGGGAAAGACCTTGGATGAGCTTAGTATAGTGGCAGAACGTTGAGGAGATGCAACCCACACATCCTTTAGGAGACAGCCGGCCTTCGACATTGAAGTCCAAGATTTCCTTGCATTCTTTGTGCTTTCTTAATGTATCTTTGCTCAGCATTCTGGTTGTTTGTTTTCGGCGACACTTGTTGTTTAAGGATTTCTCTATTCATCCACTATTTATTAGATACGAATTTAATCCAACTTTGGAGTTTCTCTGTGGTAAAAACCTACCCATACAGCGAGGTCCCCCAACACAGTGTGGGGAAGCAGAGCAGAGATGAGCAAGAACCATGTGTTTGCACTGGGCTCATCTACGCCTCATTCATAAATGATCCTAACCCAAGAGGCTGGTCGCAACCTCTGACTTGCACATGGGCTTGTGTATTTGACAGCTCTGTTATAATTTCCCAGTCCTTAGGAAGTAACCAAGGCACAGAGTCTCTCCTGAAGATAGTTCTCCTGCCATCTGGGTTGGGGCTGAGAGTCCATAACACATCCGCTGATGACATTGAAGCACAAAGCCTACCATCCCCAACCCACCTTCACCCAGAGCCATCTGCAGCCCGCAGCACACCTAGAGGTACAGCATGCAAGGGAAGGGCTGGACACCCACAGACTGCAAAACTTCAAGGGAGAATTTCAGTACGATAATCAGATAAGGGAAATTGTGGGTGTGTTCCTGGGTACCCACTAATTGACATAGCAAAGATGGAAACAGGAAGTAAGAGGGATAAGGCAAGCCATGAAAACTAACAGAGACCTGCTAATGGGGTGGGGATGCAGTTCACCAAAGGAGGAGAAGCATCTGGGCAGAGAACCACAGCCAACCTAGAAAGTTATCACATGAGGAAAGGGGAAACTGAAATAGTATCTCTCTCCACTTTAATATGAATTATTTAAAAGGAAAGCAATAAAAGGAACCAGTGTCCACTGACTTCCTCAGATACACTATGCTTTGGGTTGTAAATGTGCCCCAAGGGTCCAGGTAGTTAAAAGCTTGTTCCCCAGTGAGCAACAGCAGGGAGGTAGGGAGGAAGTGGAGCCTTGAAGAAGTATAAACCAACAAAGAGATTCAAAGTATTGTGGAACCCAAGCCTGCGATGAGGCAGCCAGTCATGACAGAGGCAGGGGACATGGCACAGATGCAAAGCAACAGGGTCAACCCATTCCAGCCATGAGCCTCGGAAACCATCAAGCAACATAAGTCTAAGATATTTGCCCGTGATGGAAAACTGGCACACAGTAAGTACCTCTCAGCCTTTGATCTTCATGGGTAATCATGGAAAATGTTGTAGAACAAAATGAGTATTTCTCACAATTGTATGAAAAGCTCCCTCTTAAAAGTTGCTTATACTGTTGTTGTACCCAATCAAATGATACAGAATGCTGTCCTTGCTTAATCATTTCCAGAGATAGAAGATGCTTTTTAAAAGGGGTGTACAGCTGGGAGCTGGTTCAGTTACTTTTGTGCTCATAGACCCAAATTTCATCCATTAAAAAAAAAAACAAAAAACTGAGTGACCCACTCTTGTAATGTCAGCACTGGTGACCTAGAGACCAGCGCATCCCTGGGGCTCACTGGCCAGTCAGTTAGCCTACTTGATAAGTCCCAGGCTATAGGGAAACCCTGTGACAAAAAACGAAGTGGATGGCATGTGAGAAATGCACAGGATTGTGACTTCTGATGCGCGTGCACACACACACACACACAGGCATGGATGAATTTAAAGGGTGTGCACGTAAGAAAGTCTGTTGTTTTGCTCTAATGAGACACCTTTCTTTTACAGCCCTGCCCACTCTGTGTCTGACTCTCTCCTAATCTGACGCACCATACTGAGTGTCTAGGATTTCCCAAGGGAAAAATAATTCTCCCTGAATTATTAAGGTGTCATGTCCACAGTTCACAGAGAATTACGCAGCTGATCTTCTCATCAGTGGGATGATGCCGAGTGGCTCAAATTCTGAGTAAATCCGGCAGAGTCATTTAAAAGCGGATTGGAGTGATCTCATGGAAAAAGCAACACAGCGAAGAACAGGAAATTGGGGTCTGGTCCTCCCATCTGGAACCCCTGTATCCCTGAGTAAATGCCTAAAAGCCTCCAGGACATGACTTCTCACTTTCTGACTCACCAGCACAACACTTTGAGCAGTGCAGAAATGCAGCTGAACCTCGCGTGTAATCTCAACACTACACAGACAAAGATGGCTTGCTCAGTCATCACATTATAAGACATCTTATTATTTTATAAACACCCACTCCAATGGAGCCCATGAGCATTGGAAGCTCACAGATCAAATGCATCTTTCCCCTCACTTCTCACACTATTCCACCACAATATAAACTCTTCCTGGGAAGGTGTAGGAGTCTCCTGCCTCTTGGTCCTAAGCATGGGCTAATTGGCATGCTGGGTGAGAACCAGGCCTCAGCGGAGGCTTTAATGACCCTTTGCATTAGCCCAGCAGTCAGGCCAGAACAGTTGCAGAACCCATCTCACCAAGTCACAGATTTGCAATGCTTTCAGCTGCACTGGCCTATCCCCAAATCTGTCCCCTCTTCACTCCCCCCATTATTTCTGGTTCAGCCTCATCGTCTTTTCTTTCCCAGGACAATACACCCCACGATCACCCCCACACCAATTACTGAAAGAGGCTCCAGAGTTCTAGGGGTGTGAGTGCACACAAGTCTGCATCTGTACTTGTATGTGGGTGTATGGAGCCCAGAGGACAACACTGGGTATCACACATCACGTACCATTAATCCTCTCTATTTTTTGAGACAGGGTCTCTTATCTTCAATTGCCCGGAAACTCATCAAGTAGGCAAGGCTGGCTGACCAGTAAGCCCCAGAGGTCTTTCTGGCTCTAGCTCTCTGTACCAGCATGATACCAGTGTACCACCAGCTTTTTCACGTGGGTTCTGGGGACCAAAATCTGGGCTGGTACAACAAGGACTTCTCATCCCGAGCCATCTCCCCAGCCCAGAAAGAGGGCCTTTATAAGGACTGACATTCTCTTAAATACACAATTGCTGTATGACCATCAGGATCATTAAATAGTATGAAGAATGGACCTTCTGTCCACTGGTGGCCACTTCTCACCCAAGTGGAGAGGCAGCTGCTGCACCAAGTAGAGGTGTAACTTTTAACCACAGACATACTCGGGCCTGGGACACTGGGATCCCGGCCAGCTGAAGCAACACATACCCAGCTTTCTGCAGCAAATCTGAGTTCAGGCTGGGCAATGAGATTACAGTAGCTTTACAGTGACACTTGGCAAATTGGCTAAAGTCAGTCGCCCAGCGTTTTTCTCCTTCCAGAATACCCTATCAGGTATTCTGATCTTTTTCTTTCTCATATAAATTTCAGAACCATGCTGTCAATAATGACACTGTAACCCTAAAGTAATGATTAGAGCTGCACTGAATCTAAAATTGGCATATTAGTGGTATCTGATCTATACACAGGGTGGTTTTCTCTTTTATTTAGATCTTATTTAAGATATGAGCAATCAAAATATGTCCCCATACCCTTGAAGCATAAATACACATACAGTTGATCAATACCTACAGGGACTGCATTGTTGAATGTGCTTCTCTGAGTGACAGATCAGCTCTCCTAGGATTGGAAACTTCAGCTCTGCTAGTCAGGTCTGTATCCACCATAGCATCTCCCTGTGACCTGCATCCCTGGAACCTGTGTATCCCATCATCTCCCTGTGATCTAGCATCCCAGGAGCCCTGAGCATCCCTGGGGTGTTCATCCCATCATTTCCCTGTGATCTGTGCATCCCTGGGACCTGTGTAACCCATCATTTCCCTGTGATCTAGCATCCCAGGAGACCTATGCATTCCTGGGACCTGGGCATCCCATCATTTCCTTGTGATCTAGCATCCCAGGAGGCCTGAGCATCCCTGGGACCTGTGCATCCCATTATCTCCCTGTGATCTGTGCATCACTGAGGCTTGTGCATCCCTGGAACCTGTGTATCCCATCGTCTCCCTGTGATCTATGCATCCCTGGAGGCCTGAGCATCCCTGGGACCTGTGCATCCCATCATTTCCCTGTGATCTAGCATCCCAGGAGACCTGAGCAACCCTAGGATCTGTGCATTATATCATCTTCCTGTGATCTAGCATCCCAAGAGACCTATTCATATCAAGATCACAGACAAGAGCCAGTACTTGTGAGGACAGAACTGCTTCTATCCACAATCCTGCTCTTACAACACACACACACCACAATTTCTTTCTTCTTCCCTCACTTTAAAAGCCTGTTCCATAATGATTTTTGCACAGTCACTATGGAAGTACTGATGGGTCCTCAGAGATAACGCACATCGGAAGGCTTTGGCCACTGAGAGGCTGCACAAACAGAAGGGATTGGGATTATTTCACACTGCAGAGTCAATCAGGGCAACAACAACAACAAAAAAGATAAATTCTTCTAAACCACGTGGGAGTTGAAATCTGATACTTCTCCAGCTTATTATATAACCAGGCATCCAATGATGACCATCCATATTATAGCAGGAACTCTGACAGCTAGCCACCAACAACACACATTAAAAAAGGATACCAGACAAGGAGCAGGCATGAGATGCAAACCCAAATGTTTAAAAAAAGAAAAAATGAGTAACTAGTCCTTAAAGATAATCCTGTGCTGGAACTGGGGAGACGGCTCAGGAGTTAAGAGCACTTGCTGCTCTTGCAGAAGACCCAACTATGGTTGCCAATACCCACACAGGGAGGATCAGAAACACCAGCTCCAAGGATCCCGTGCCCTTTTCTTGCCTCCACAGGCACTACACACACAGATGCACTTGACCATCCACAGATACATAAAAAACAGTAACAATTAAATCCTCAACAACAACAAAAGACTGTACTGTATTACAGGTGGCAAGAGTGAATACAAAGGCAGCATGCAAGACAGAGGCACATATATGCACAAACGAGCATGCTACCCTGAGCCAAGCACAGAATCCTCATTCCAGAGTGGTCCAACCTTCGCAATACTGTGGCTCAATAAGTAAAGTTCCAAGGACCAGCCATCCAAGATGTCCAGAAGTTCTGCAGTCTTCCCTGCATCTTCTGCATCTTTAACTATACCCATGGTTAGAAGAATACATGACACAGGTCCCCTTATCTGCTCCCACCTTCCACCACAGATCCACCATGACCTACGTATGAGACGAAGCACCTTAATCTCCTTCTCAAACTCCATCACCAGTCTTGCAGTTCCTGGAGTCTTACCTGGGCAACACCAACCCAGGGAACATACATAACATCTAAGAGATTGTGACAGAGATGGTCCCTGGGCATGGGCCAGCAATGCTAAGTGCCTATAGTGGACAAGAGAAACGTCACCATCTCCAAATATCATCAGGACTGGGGTGGAAAGCCCTGTTTTAGTTCACCCCGATACCTCTCTCAGACTCTGTGCCCTTTTCTGCAGACAACACTAAGATAACCCTTAGAAAAGTCAGTGGTGACCAAACTAGAGCAGGACACCCATGCCAGCCTAGTCCTCCATAATCATGAGGATCTCATTCTTCGTTATTGATTCAAGCCAGTCATAACCAATGGATCATTTGTTTATTTGGGGGATGGGTTACACAGGGTCTCACTATGCAGCCCAAACGAGGCTTGATTGTAGCTCTGACTTGATCTTCTCATTTCCTTTATATGCTTGGTGAGTTTCTTATTTGTTTTCTTTTGTTTTGTTTTGTTTTTTTCTGATATTGGGGGGGAGGGAGGTTAAAGAGGGCCTCACACATGACTAGGAAACCATCAAACCCTGAACAATTTTCCAGGGCCTTCTGCTCTTTTTGTTCTGAAAAAAGGTCTTACTGTTTTCCTGGGCCTGTCCTCAAACCTGCAAATGTTCTGCCTCGGCCTCCCTGGTACACCAGGAACACACCAGATAAATCGATAAATGTCTCCTTTGTGAAGGCTACTGATGCCCCTCAGGCAGCTGCTGGTCTCTACCTCAATTTCCCCAACCCATAGTTTCTTTCACTCTTCCTTTAAACTTTCCAGAGTCCTCCAAAGTATATCCATCCCCTGACACCACCCATCATTTCAAACCTTATCTTTTCCTTAAAATAATTTACTACAAGTCGTAAAATAATTTACTACAAGTCGTAAAGTGAAAACAAGTGTGAAGTTGGATAGAATCTCCAGCTATGTGACTCTGGGTGGTTAATGGGTTCATCCCTGTCACTCAAATGCAGCCCTGGGAACACAGAGCAGAATGTACTCTTCCTGTCCTGGCCTGGCACAGTGTCAGGCACACAGCAGAAATCTCTTACCCACTGAGCCACCTCTTTAACTCCCAAATAAACTTTTGAAACAGCTGAACGAATGAAGGATGGTTTGCTAGACATAAGCTTGTCTGTAAGGCCTGCCGCTACTCAGAGACACTGAAGGAATCCTAACCATAATGGAGGAAGAACAAAGGAACTAAATGACATGGTTGGCAGGAGGCGGGATGCAAGCCAGTACTACATGTGGGAGGAATGCCAGCAAGTCCTGAAGGCCATGATGGAAGCAAATGGAAATCATGGGCTCCTGAGCAGAAGCCTCAAAATCAAAGGAGTGTCTACTTCCCGGCAAGCTTCAGCTAAAAGGCAGCGTGGGTGGGATGGTTAAAGTGGCCACAATTCTGTGGATCCAGCTCAAGCGCTTGCCTCTAACACAAGCCAGGTCATGGTGATCCGCGGGGGAGAAATCAGTCACAGGTTAAAGGAAAAGATGACTATTTCCCCACTACCTACTAATGAAATCACCACTCTAGGCTTAAGATTCTGAAAATGAAGCCCTTGCTTTCGACAACAGGAAAGTTAATTTAATGAGAAATCATTGGATTGAGCAAATGAACGCACATCAGCTCAGACAAGTGCCCCACACTGGCGCACAATGATTACGGCTATAATTACGGCTACTCTAGCAAGGAAAGGTGACTGGGTTTATGCAAGAAAGCACAAATGATAGATACTGTCCTTAGAACGAGTCTCTCACACAGGCTGGAAGGAGACCCGTGCGAAAGCAGGCTTGCTTAAGGAGGGTGGAACAGCAGGTCTCTGCTGTTCCTACTGCACATCCACAAAGCTGGCTGCTGCAGCAATGTCTTGCATTCAGCATAGGTGGGGCCAAGAAAGAAGTGTGCCTGGCAGGAGGCTCCAGATTAACCTTGCTAATACCTTGTGGTCCTGTAGAGAAGGTAAGAATCAGCTAAGCAGAAAGCAGAGGCCCGGGTTGCCCTGTCTGCTGTGTTCTCTTTTGGTCTGGACTGTGGAAGGCGGCTCTGAAGAGGCACAGAACAGAGCGTACAGCAATGAACTTGAGAGCATTCTAAACCAAAGGATGCTTGCCAGAAGGGCACAAGATATTGTGCCTTCCACCTTCTTTTCTGCTGTTGAGTTTTTACTGACAAATGACATGGCTTTACTGGTAAGGGTCACCCCATGCCCGTCAAATCAAAGCTGGGAAGTGGAAGGCAGGCAGCACAGGTGAAGGCAGCAGGAAAGACTGCACCAGTTTGGACCACAGTATTCCCCCTTACTAGTGTCCAGGATCACTGGAAGGCAGCATTAGCCTGGCTTCTTTCAACTTACAGAGCCAGCAAGATCAGGGCCATCAGGGTCACCGGAGAGCTGGGCCAGGATCTCCTCAGACTTAGGACTGGAATCTGTGTTTACCCGGCCTCTTGTGTCTACACTAATCTGAGAAGGTTCCGCTACACAGGTAATGTGTCAGGCGAACCATGGGTACCTAGCCCAAAGCCATAGTCTCTCAAGTGCTTTCCACTGTCTTAGGAGCCGCTCATATTTCTGCGGATGGCTGCTGTGGATTAAAGTGACTGCATCAAAAGGACACATGCAAGTCCCAAGTACTTGTGAGTAAAGTCTGACAAGAAACAGTGCCTTGCCTGATAAAATTAAATGGGCGTGGGATCAGGCTCTCCAATGGGCATGGGGTCAGGCTTTAGGAGAGCAGGCACTGGTACCACATGACCAAAGAGGAGAAAGGACACAAGATGCATACATAAGCAGAACCCCCACGAGAAAATGCAGACTAGAGCCAGATGGATGTGTCTGTGGGCCAAGGATGGCTGAGGACTACCAGATTCTGTCCCAGACGACACAGAAGGAAGCAACCTGCTGGTGCTTTGATGCCAGGCTTCCAATCCACAGGCCAATGAGAGAATGAATTGATGCTGTTTCAAGTCACCGCATCTGAAGAAGATTTTTTGTGTGTGTGTGATCGCGGGAAATTAATACAACTCCCATGTTAACTAGGTCTTTCACCTTCTGGACTCTGGCATCCTGTCAGCACTACTCTGTAGAAGACCTGGCCTGTGGCTCATTCCCATCCAAGTGTAGCCATTCCTGTCACGGCTGGCTGCTCCTGGGCTGCCAGACTCAGCTGTTCCTATATAAGTGTTTTTCCTTATGCAGTGACATGACCTGGAAAGTCCCCATGAGGAGCATCACATCCTGTACCTGAGAAATATGAGAGGCCTGAGAATAGAGCCTACATCATGTCCATGGCGGCTCTGCACTGCCCACTGCCACACAGCCGACCCCTACCAACCTCAAAGGGAAGGAAACGAAGGAAAGAAAGAGGATGTCTTTTGCTGTGGGTAAAACAATGAGACTTAAAACATGACTTTCTTAAGCTGCATGCTGGTCTACAATGGTTTGGTCCCTCACTGGCTGACATCCTCTGCACAGCAATCTCCTCCTCCCGCAACATGGCCAACAACCAGAGGAACAAAGCTGACAAAAGTCGGTGCTGAAAGACTAAGTGGATCACCCCCAACTCGATGCCACTGAGGGGGAAGTAGAAGCAAGGCCAGGGCTAGGCTCACAGGAAACCAAGTCGCAGTCATCTGAAGTAACAGCACCAGGCAGATGGAGAGCACAGACGTCTCAGGTGAGAGACAAGTCCTGCCAGCACAAAGGACAGTTACGGGAGGACAGTGAGGCCTTAGGAAACCGCAGGCCGCGGCGCAGAGGTAACAGGGCTTCTAGCAGGACTAGAGGTGGCCAGCTGAGGTGCTAATGAGTTGCTGACAAGAATGAAAAGGGAATTCTGAAAGAGGAAGTGGGTTACATGAACGACAATACAACCAGCAGGTGGTAACGATGTACTGGTGAAAAACACTGGTGGGTCAGGCTAGAAAGATGGTTCAGTGGTTAAGGAGGAATACTGAGTTTACAGGGGACTCAAGTTCCCAGCACCCAAGTCAATTGGCTCACACCACTGCCTATAACACTTAGCTCCAAGGGGTACCTATGCTTTTGTCCTCTTCACAAGTGCGTGAAATCACATATGTGTGCACACACATGGCGGGGGGGGGGTGCTGGGAGAAGACAGAAAATTACTGGTTATATTGCATATCCATGATGAAGCTATTAAAGTCCTAACCGTCTTCATGTAAAAAGAAACATATAGCACATGTGTTGAATGTTGTCAACCCTGTCCACTTTTAAGTTCTACATCAGAGGGCTTTAGCAAAGCACTGACCCAAACCAGATGTGAGGAAATGTGTCTGAACTAAAAATATACAGCTTTTTCTCTCATCACCCCCTATTCAGGACCACTATTTACATGGTATTTATACTGAATTAGGTAACATAAGCTATACAAACAGAAGAGTTGATGTAAACTGAGCACTGTCAAACAATGAGGCCAGAGAAATCTTCGCTCTTCTTAAAAAATTAAGTTAATAAAAAAAAATAGACTGTAGAGGAGAAAGGACAGAGGTTATTTGCAAATGCTACTTGATTTTTCTAAGGGATCTGAGCATCTCAGGTCTCCGCCTGGCTCTGTGGGGTCCTAGAAGTAATGCCCCGGGTACACTGAGGGAGGACACTCTGTAAACACGTGGCTCATCATGCAGATCTGTGTCTGTGTGGGATCGTTCCACATGCAGAGGGAAGGCACACCCCTGCAGGATGACGTGCCCACAGCAGCAGCTCTAAGAGCTGAGGGGATGAGCGGTTCTCCTTTATGAACCTGAACCCAGGGAGGAAAATGAAAGCAACAGGGCAGGAAGGCGGGAAGGGGCACTGCTGTCACCACACGTGAAGCACTGGGTAGGTCAAAGCTCTGCGAAGCCTGACTTCTCGTGTGGACACTGCCACATCTGGCTGTTGGTGGTCACTGCTCCACACACATTAGACTTCTTTTTTTCCTGGAGGAAACGAAACGATATATAAACTTTGAAATTTGTGAGAAGCAGTACAGGCCTGAGATGTCAGCTTAGACAAAGAGATAGACAAACAGCAGTAAAAGTTTTCCATGCAGAAGAATCTGACACAAGACACCAGGCGAAAAGGATGCTTTCAGCAACATTCAAACCATGTCTCTTGGAGGGCAAAACCCACCCAGCCACTCCAATTCAACTGATTATAGAATGACCTCATTCCAAAGCAGTTCCTTTTCAGACGGCCAGATGGAAATCGCACCCGGAGAGGGTGACGAAAGGGACATACAGGAGGGCTTCTCCCTAAGGACAGTCCCTGGAAGGAGAAAGACTCTCACATGCCTGTGCACATTCTCAGGGCAGGAGCCTCAAATTCAATTAGTCTTCACTCCAGTCCCCGCCACATACCCAACTGGCAGGAGCCTGAGGCTCCACAAGACAGTGGAGCCAGCGCAGAGAACAATGATAATATATTCATTCTATTCTATACAGGAAAGACGGGAAGGGGGCCCAAAGAATAGTAGAAAGCACTGCCGACAAATGCAGGCTGAGATCCATTAGCCCTTGCTGAAACACAGAGCCTCCCAGCGAGCAATTTTACTACTCAAAACGTTAGTTTAGAATAGACTAAAGGAGACTGGAAGAGGATAGGAAACGCCTGAGTAAATCATGTGGGATAGGGTTGGCATTTTTCATGAACCATTTTCAGCTTCCTAGACACAGCAAAAACACTAAAAATGAATGCACACAGGGAAATAAACACATACCACAATCCACATGCTCTTACAGCAAAACATACGTGCCTACTCATATATATTCACATGTGTATTCAAACACGGACACACACAACGCCCACACCCCACACAGATGCACACACACACATCGGTTTATTACATATCGACATATACTGACACCACACACACATAAACACACTTCCAGGCATGGGCACCATGAAAACATGCACATGACCTGCACCGCAGCACCAGCAAATCGAAGCAGCTACCACTGGCAGCCCCTTTGGGAAACAACATTTAATCCTTGAAAATGCCCCAGTAAGAGAAACACTTTCTCAACCTAAGATACGGCATGATCCTGCTTCTGTTTCAACATGGCAAAACAGAAAGAGTAAAAATAGTATGTGAGCCAGGCCCCTTAATTCAGCAGTGTGGAAAGAGCAAATGTGGCGAGATCATACAATCCCAAATTATCAGTGAATGAAGAAACTCGGCTTCCAGCTTGCAGATGGAAGGCCTGCAGCAAGCATGAACGTCCCTGAATTCATCCGTGTCTTACAATAAAACACCCACCAGAGGGAAAGTTTGCCGGGTTCCACTGACAAATGACATGACTTCCACAGCAGCAGGCAGGCACCAGTCAAGCCCAATCAAACTTAATCATGTAAGAATATATTTAGCCAACTAAAATTACTTCTGGTCTCAAAACTTTCTGGAACTGTTTTTAATCTTTTCTGGCCCAATGTGTGTCTGTTTCCCTCAAATGCCATTGCATTCCTCTGTAAAATATACTGGTGGAAAGCTAATTTTAACCCTGGAAGGTGAAGGCAGCCTTGGGCAATATCACATTGTCAAAACAACTAACCTAAAACTTTTAATATATGTAGGACACAGCTTTCCTCATAGATCACCAATTTGGGGGAAAATTCATGTCAAAATTAGGCAAGGGCTCTCAAGGCTTGCCCAGGAAGCACCTTGGAGGCAGAAGGGAAGTCACAGCTTTGCACTTGCTTGACTGGGAGAGTCACCTTGGTGACCGTGACGAGGAACCACTTCTGAACATGTGTAGATCCTCATCATCGACAGCACAGCGAAGCTGTACAGCTGGGAGATGACTTGTCCAAAGCACTTTGAACACAAGAATGACAAAGAACTCACTGGAATTTATCCACTCAAAGGACACAAAGGAAGAGAAGATGCAGTTTCGGCATGGAGAGTCAAGCTACAAGGACTCACTCAGAAGGTTTACTTTTGTTCCTTGCTGGAATTATGGCAGGCAGCAAACTCCAAACTGCACAGCTTGTCTGGTCATAAATCAGCCCATAAACGTCCATACAGCAGAGATGCCCAATGGTGCAGGAGCCTGGGACTGCTCCCCAGGGCCTCTCCACACCCCATCTCTGGGATGTTTCCATGCCAGTAAATCCTAAAGGAGTCCCAAGCCTTCTTCCCAAGGACAACAGAATAAGAAGAGGGGATCATAAATTAATGGGTGAAGCAGGGCTAAGGAGATAGCTCAGCCACTCAAGAGCTTGCTGGCAAGCATAAAGACCTGAACTCAGTCTCACAAAACTCATTTTACAAGCAAAATTAAAACCAGAGGGACCAGCAAGATAACTCATCGATTAGAGGCACCTTTATGCAAAACATGAAGAGCTGAGTTTGTGTGAGGATACATATATAAGCTATGCACAATGATACAAACTTAGCATCTCAGAGATGAGCAGGCATAGAAAGGATGATCCCTGAAGCTAACTGGTCAACCAGGATAGCCTATTTATCAAGCTCCAGGTTCAGTGATAGACCTTGTCTCAAAAACAAAAAGTGAGCTTGACATGATGTCGCATGCCTTTAATCCTAAGATCTGGGAGCCAAAGGCAGGAAAGCCTCTATAAGTTCAAGGACAGCCTGGTCCATATCGTAAATTCCAGGCCAGTCAGTGAAACCTCATATAAAAATAATAATAATAATAATAATAATGACAAACAAACAAAAACAAGGTGGAAGATACTTGAGGAATGACCACCAAGGTCAAATTCTAGCCTCTACATGCGTACACATATACACACGCGCGCGCACACACACACACCTTACACGTGCATCTATACATACGCAAACACATACAAAAGAAATGGGAGCCAAGGAGAAAAGGAACAATGGAGTCATCCCCTATTCACAGCCTGAGTTCTGACTAAAGCTCCATCCACCTCAGCATCCCTCCCACAGTCTCAGGCGCCAGATGCCCTGACAAGTTGGCTGTTAAACTGACTTTAATAAACTTCCCGCTATTTAGATAAAGTACATTCAGAACTCCTCTGGAACAGAGCAAAGAGATAAGCAACAGTTCAGTCACCTGGGGAGAAAGGAGATGAGCGCTTACTGCACGAAGACCAAGACTGTACTCATGACTCAGAGTCTGTCAGCCCAGAGGGGAGCTGCCTGAGCCTGGTCGAGCGTGATGGCACCTACCTTCACCCTGACTGTGAGCTCTGATAGGCTGCTCATCATGTCGTTGATGGACCGGAACAGCTGCAACAAGGACTCCACGAAGTCAGCCTCCCCTTTGTTCTCATAGAGCCTGCAAGAAACACACGACACTGTGGGGGACCTGAGGAGACGCGCCTGCCCTGCACCCTGTACCCACAGTAACCAAGGCAGGGACCTGTGGGAGGATGAGGTTCCATCTCCAGCATCCATCCAAAGGGGAATGTAAAATGGATACACAACTACTGAGGTATGCAATACAGATTTCCGGTAACCTGACACACTTCACAAAACAAAAAAGACATAAAATATACAAAGGGAAGTATGGAAAGGAGACAGAAGAAAGAAAAGGAAGGGGATATGATCGACCAATTTGACATGCTTCATACCAGCTTTCAATTATTCATTAATTATTTGATGTAGGAACTGTGAATGGAGCCCAGGCTTCATGCATTCCAGACAAATGCTCTATTGTAGAGCTACTTCTTTAAGCCTATGCTAGTATTCGTAAAGCCTAATGTTACATAACTAACATAAGGAGAGTTAATTGTCTAAATGGGACAGACTCATGGCCATTTGAAAAAAAATGACATTATATCAGTAAATTCAAAATTATGTTGAGAAATGGCACTGCACCAGTGCATCCATTCGAGAGGCGATGGGGACCAGAAAACTGGCAAGATCTTCAGCTCCGCCGTACATGGACAATCAGGCTCCTGTATGGCGGTCCCGTGGATGCTGATATATGCTGCTCATCATAAAGAAGTCCCATCTATAAATTATTTATTAGCAGTTACTGCAAGTGGCATTTACATTTTAAAATGTAGCAACTCAGATGTTTTATTAATGTAAACTAGTTTCCTGCCTAATTAAAAATATACCCCACCTGAAACTTGTACACAATGGAAAATTTCATAAACTCGGTGATAATTAATTACCCCAGAGGTAATCTTACATTTAAATGAGTTACATTCTAAAGCAAGGAATTCTGTATAAAGTGGGAAATTGCAACCCAGTGCACCTGTTTTGTAAATAACAGTTTCCAAATAGAGGTTTGACTAAATGATGTGCTGAACAATTAAAATTATAGAGTCATGAACTTCTGTTCACCGGTGTAGGAAAACCAAGATGGGTGCTGACGCAAATACCTGGGCCATGTCATGATGCTATAGAACTAACATAGGGGACTTAATTATCTAAACATAACGGGATCCTATAACGATTTGAAAATGATATTATAACGGTAAGTTCAAAATTATTTTTAGTAATAGCACTCAGAACAAGTGCAGTCTTTTAAAAAACGATGGAGACCAGGAAATTGTCAAGAATTTCAGTTATGCTTTAAAAGAACTGTGAGGATCTTGTACGCTGGTTCCATGGATGCTGATACATGCCATTTTTTATAAATAAGCTGTAACTTTCTGTCACCTCAGGACATTTGCCAGTTCCTGGTGCTGCATGGTGTGAGAGACTAAACATTAGAAGGGAAACTTCTAGAAAGCCGAGTGGAGCTGATAACCCTCTACAGAAGAAATAACTTGGGTTTCAAACAGAACTCACTAATCTCAGCAAACGATGGTCCCCATGGCCAACCAAAGAGGAAGAGAAGACAATGACCACAGCAGATTTCCTGTAGTCAGATGATGGGAACATCAAAATTAGAGAAAATGGGGGCCGCGGAGATGGCTCAGTGGTCTAGAGTGCAGCTACTCTCTCAAAGGACCTAAGTTTGGTTCCCAGCACCAACATGGCAGCTCACAACAGGCCCCAGGGAATCCAACACCCTCTTTGGCCACTGTGGGTACCACATACATGTACACACAAAGCGAGACACACAAGCAGTCACACAAGTAAAAATAAAACATCTTTTTTTTATTAGAAAAAATAAAATGATGGAATGTCAGAAAAATAAAAGGTGGGGGGGGGGAACAGAAGTCGAGGTGGATCATGGCAGGGCCCAGTGGATCTTTAAAATGCAAAGTCCCAAATTAAACAATGTAATAACATTAGGAATTTACTGTAGGAGCTAACTAGAGTCTAGGCACAGCAAGAAACAAAAATAGTGAAATGGTCGACAACCCAGAGAAAAGTTAGTGAGAACACAGACAAAGGAGGAAAACAGAGAGGAGAGTGTGGAAGAGCTAGCACAGCAGGGGAGAGATCTAGGGCACAGGTTACTGAGGCGTCAGCACAAAGGGAGGATCAGGAGGGAGGGAAGTCATTGAAATGGTGATCAAAGACTTCAAACCGAAACCCCAAATACTCCATGCAAAATAAATGCAAGTCTTCCTATGCAGCCCACATAGGTTGTTTCCTATGCAAATAACCACAGAGACAAACCTCGAGGGCAGCCAGAGGGGAGAACACATATTACTCTATCTTTAAGGATGCAACAATAACAGTGAGTCTAAAAAGAGACTTCTCGCCAGAAATGATGGAAACCAGAAGAAAATGGAGTAACACCTGGAGGAAGAAAAGTGCCAATCTGGAGGGCGATGTCAAATGAAAGTACTTTTCAAACACAGACATGAAATAAATCATTTTCATATACACAAAGCCTGTAGCTGATTTCTTCTGAAGGAAATTCTAAGGGGAACTCCTTTGACAGAAGGAAAACGACCCCTTAGGGAAACGTGAAGCTAAAAGAGAGATGAAAAGCAATTCTATACATAGTGCACAACCAGTGAATGCCGACTACACAAAACGGCCATGTGTGGCCAGGCTCAAAGTACACGTGGAAGGCAAGTGCATGGTGACATTAATGCCAAGGACAAAAAGAATGCTTGCAGTCTCTGCGTTCTGCTAGTCCGGGTTCGGCCACTTCCAAGGGAATGGGAATGGGTAATTTAAATTATTCTTTAAATATAGCAGCCATGTTTCCATCTGGGATAGTTATGAAAAAAAGTAGTAAAGGATGTTAAACATGTTGAGAGAACAGAAGAGAAGATGGAAAATAGAAAACATTAACTGGTATTGAAGAAAGCAAGGGGAGAAAGGAAGAAACGGGGATTGTGGCTCTTAAGAAGAGAAAATGCAAAGAAAAGCAACAGAAACGAGTGTGTGAAAAAACGTACACGTTGTGATGATCAATGTGGAGTCACTGCACTAAACCGTTAAAAACAAGTAAAAATGGAAGGGAGGATGTTTCGTGGTTAAAAGGACACAGCTCTTGCAGAGGACCTGAATTCTGGTCCTGGCACCCTGATCAAGAAACTCACAATTGCCTAGAATTCCAGACCCAGAGACTCTAGCAGCCTTGCCAGCCATCCCTGAGCACTAACTCTCATGCACTTACTTCAACACAGATACACATGCATACACATGATTTTCAAAGTTTAAAAAAAAAATTAGGCCTGGAAGCTATTAAAAGGGGGGGGGGATTGGTCCTGTGCATATGTACCTAGTGTTATCACCAGAAAGCCAACACCTGCACAGCAGCTGCAACACCATCATGCAGGGCCTCTGCCCAGCACCTGCCTCCTCCATCTCAGATTGACGCCACTCTTGCTATGAATCATCATGGCCAAAACCTACCATTTCAAGTGTCCGATGCCACACCATGCCTTTGATCTTGAAAATCACTCCCTTGCCTCGACCTCCAAAAATGTTTATCATCTACTGTGGCAGCATGCTCCCACTACAGTGTTCAGCTATTTCCATGGAAATGCATTCCCAAATAAAGACCATTACACAGAGCGAAATGTGTAATGCTACTGGGGAATGTGTAATACCATGGAAATGCTATTCCCAAATATAGACCATTACACATCTCTGTCAAACAAAACAAAGTAGATTAGAGAGATGACAGACAGATATAGGGAAATGATGAAGGGGGGGGGGGGGGAGATGGGAGCACGATGATGTAATGACCCGAATGAAAATGTTCATCAAAGGCTTTGATGTTTGAAGGCTTGGTCCACAGCTGTTGTGACAGCCTGGGTGGGTTTAAGAGGTGTGACCTTAGAATAGGAAGTAGGTCACTGGGCATAAGCTTTGAGGTTTCAAAGGCACAAGCCCCTCCCAGTTCTCTCACCCTGATTCCTGCTTGCAGTTAAAGGCTTAAGCTGAGAAGTTCTTGCCACCGTGACTGCTGTTGGCTGCCTGTGGTCCACATTATGGAATCTGACCCACTGGAACCATAAGTCCAAATAAACCCTTTCTTCTACAGGCTGCTTTGGTAATGATGTTTTATTACAGCAACAATAAAGTAATTAATACCGATGGATGATGTGGATGGATGGATGGATGGATGGATGGATGGATGGATGGATGGATGGATGGAGAGACAGATGTAAGAGACAGATGAAAGATCAATGGATGAGAAATAGATAAATGATATAGAGAAATGATAAACAGAGGAATAAATGAAGACAGATATAAATATATACACAGAGATGACAGGTGGATAGAGAACTATATCTAATAGACCTAGACAGACATTCAGAAAAGATAAATAGACTAGCTAGAACATATAAATAGTATTCTACTTTCTTCTTCATCGCTCTCAGAAAACACTGATGAAAGCAACTTAGGGTACAAGGGGTTTATTTGGCTCATACTTCAAGTCACAGTCCATACTGAGAGAAGGCTGGGCAGGAACTCATGCAGAAATGACCCCTGTTTACAGGCTCACTCACTGGTTTACATTCAGCTACATTCTTTTTTTTTTAATTTTGTTTATTTATTATGTATACAACATCCCTTCCATGTGTGCTTGCATGCCAGAAGAGGGCACCAGAGCTCATTACAGATGGCTGTGAGCCACCATGTGGTTGCTGGGAATTGAACTCAGGACCTCTAGAAGAATAGTCAGTGCTCTTAACCTCTGAGCCATCTAGCCCAGAACCACTTGGTCAGGGAATGGAGCCATCCACAGTGGGGTGGACCTAGGCCAATGGTTCTCAATCTTCCTAAATGCAGAGATCCCTTAATACAGTTCCTCATGCTGTGGTAACCTCAAATCATACAACATTTCCATTGCTTCTTCATAACTGTAATTTTGCTATTGTTATGAATAGTAATGTAAATATCTGATATACAGATGGTTTTAGGATATTGCGTGAAAGGATCATTTGACCTCCAATTTGACCTCCAAAGGGGTCATAACCTACAGGTTGAGAGCCACTGTCCTAGATCAACTGAATAGACATGGCCACAGGACAATCTAATAGGGACAATTCTTCAACTGAGGTTCCTTCTCAGATAACTCTAGGTTGTATCAGGTTGAGAATAAAAACTAACCTGGATGGATGAATTGATGGGTTCATAAACAGAGGAACAGGTAGAAAGATATTTGGATGGATGAAGAGATGGGTGGATAAACAGGGAGTCAGATAGAGAGATGATTAGGAGTTAAGAGAAAGACAAGAAGGTAGATGAGTTAGATGACAAATGAAGGATCTGATACATACGACAGACAGATGTTAGCCAGTAGATGACAGATTTATACATACATGCATAAATGGAAGAATGGGTGGATGTCAGATTTCTTTTTCTTTTAAGTTGATGTACGTGGTGACAACACAATCCCTGTGTGTCTTTCTGACTCATGACATCAAGATTCACACTCTGTGGTTAAGCCACCCCACTGATTTTATTCATTGGAAGGATTCCTCCTCTGAGGAAGGGAGTACTCCATGAAGCCATGAATCGTCTTTGAAGTGGAACTCTATGAAGGGTCTTCTGCCAGGCGCTGCCACTTTTCTTGGGGATGACTTTGCATAAAGGTAACTTTCTTTCCTTGAGTCCCAGCACCAGCTCAGGGCAGAGTTAACCTAGCCAGTGTTGGCTGACCATGCAGGGGAATGGCTTTAACAAGAGCAACCGCAGCGGTGGTTTCTCCCTTGTTTTGAAAATACCTGAACTTGTGATCACATCTATGAATTTGGTGGTAAATCTCTCATGGCTCTGTGTTTCTAAAAACATCTTTTGATTGCATGCCTGATTAAAATTCTCACGTCAACACTGTTATGATTATTCTTAATCTGCAACTATACAATAAACATTAATAATCAGGTTAAGTTTTTGTTCTAATTTCTTCTTTTCTGTCTCTATCTTCAACCCACCTTTCCCCCTCACATTAAAATGATCTTGTTATTCAAGGGATTTTGAAAAATTTATTTCACCCAGTTCTAGCCAAAATGAAAACATCTAAGTGTTCCCTCGTAAGTTCATTTGAGATGAAAGAAAAATAAAAGGGAAAAAAGAACAATAAAAGTAGAGAAGGTTTATTTGAAAACCGTAAGCTATGAGAACTGCTGAGGCTGAACAATTTGGTCTCAGGCTTCATAAAACTACAAATAAAAATCTAAAAGTTTACTTATGTAAGTGGGTGACCTTAACTTGTTCCACTCTATCATAAATATAATTTTCATTCAACTATCTTCTTTTAAACTAATAAATTAACATTACTGTTTGACTGTCCTACTCTCTTATAAATTATCTGACAAAACAAAAATAGAGATGACAGTCAGTATTAGCACACACCTTGGCCTGGACTTCACGGCTTGGCCGAGTTGGAATTATCTCTGCTAGATACTGAAATCAAACCATAACTTTAACCTAAAAATAAATACACAAATAAAAAGATAACGTAATGTCTATTGCCTCCTGTGCATTAAACGCAGCTATTTAACTTTAAGAGCTGAAAATAAAGACTACATAAGTAACATCTCCAATTTCATATGTAATCAAGGAATAAATTAGGTGAGTGTTAAATGGTATGTTTAAAAATAAATTAGCCACATAAGCTAAAGTCTACAAATGCCATCAAGTATACAAAGGAAACTATATGATTCCAATGTAAGCTAAAATAATGAAAATAAGTTAAATATAATTGGCTTTTTAAGTCATTACAACACAGTACATAACTGTATCTATTAAAATATACATTTTATACGTTGTCAGAGCATGGAAAAATTCGAGGTAGATTTCTCAGGTCTTCACTACAAAAATGATTACTTAAGAGTTTCAGATTCAAGCTGATGGGTAATTAATTCTACATGGAAAGAAAAATGTGGGGGAAAAGCATATTTTGATGAGGAAAATCTTTAGGACATAAAATTCATTCTTTCATTGTGAAAAACAGTAATTGTCTAAATACAGAGATTTTTTTAGAGGTTTGTTAAAAAGTATCAATTTAACAAAGGAAACAAAGTGGAACTGGAGCCAGGAAGCAGGAAGGGAAGAGACCAAGGGGGCTGTGAGGAAAAAGAGACATCTTTGGTGAGGAAGAGCAGAGAGCATTCTGTTCAGATAAGAGGATTCTGTGTTACAAACATGAAGCTCCGGTTCAGCAGTAGAATGTGCCTCGTTCTAAAATGAGGAGAAAGAAAGGGGGAAAGTAAACACTTGAGCATGTCATAGTCTGCAAGCTGGAGGTCTGGGGAGGACACAGCTCACTAAAGGAAATGTATGCATGGTCGAGGTCATAAAGCATTTACAATATTTTCCAACCCTGAACCTACATACTGCAGTAAAGCCTGAACACATTTTTTTTTTAGACAAATTAGTTTTAAATGTATATCTGTTTCTAGTAAAATTTACAAAAACTGGCCTAGGGTACAAAGACTTTTGTATTTTCTAAATAATTTTTCTGTCGTCTGCGTTAGTTTTTTACTCACAAAAAGCTAAATCTTAATGACTGTTTTCTCTGTGACATCTGTTCCATTTTCTTAAAGATTATCTTTTGCCTACATAAATGTATGAGAACCATGTGTGTGTGCTGTCGGCAGAGGCCAGAAGAGACCGTCGGATGCCCCAGAACTGCACTTGAAGATGGTTGTAAGCTACTGTGTGCTTTCCGGGAACTGAACTTGGGTCCTCAGAAGAAGAGCAAGTGCGGTAGCCTCTGAGCTGCCTCAACAGCCTGCCATCTCTTGGTTTTGAAGACCTTTAAGTACTGCTCTTAAAGTGATTAAATCTGATTTGTGACTCTAGTCACATGCATAAAGATTATTTATAGAATGATGCTTGATTATTGATGTGAATGTATTGAGGATTGTGAAAATTCTTAGAAATCTAATGATCCATGCCATTTCCAAATTCTATATGCAAATGGAATTTCCTTCTTGGTTTTTATTTTCAAACTTTCCATGCCTTGATATCTACTGAATCTTTTCTGTTTTATTTATCTGTTGGAAGCACACTGCTTGGAAAGATAACGATTCGATTTCTAAAAAAAACTGAGGAATAGATATAGTGGGTAATCATTTGGCCCATGACCTTGGGCTATCTGGCCAGATAGAGGTGGTGACCTCTTATCCAGAAGAAAGGAGGGTGGTTCTGCTCTCTTGGGTGGTGAAGACTGAGTCAGGCAGCAAGAAGCAGCAAGTGACAAGTCCCCAGCTTTCCAAGGACTCTGCAACTGGATTTACCATAATCCTATATCTGTGAGTGTATCTCCTCCATTCTAAATCTTAATAAATCCTTGATACCCCTTAACCGGACGCATGTGGATTTCTCTTAACAAACAGAACTTATCGACAGACTTCAGGGGAACTTCTTCAGAAAAGGTGACTCCCCTGTGGCAGAAAGGGGTAGGACACTGATTCCCAGGCACCAATCATTTCTGCCTCCTACATAGGACCAAGCAAGCAACCAGGAGACCAATGTGCATGCAACAATTTACAACCAAAGCCTAACTACAGGGCTGTTGATGAACGGGTACTAAGGAGAAAACCCTTTATTTAAAATGAGAATGTAAAAGTTGTCAAAATCAAAATGTAGTTCCTATGCAGACCCTATTTCCCCAAAGTACCTAAAGCTGGAGGCTATGAAGGGAATGTCCTCAGCATTTAGTTTCCCACAGAAACTAACACGTCAGGTGTGAGCGATGGTAACAAAGCTGTATAATTCTACCAAGATATCCATCCAGGCAGCGACCTGACTGAGGTTACTCCTGTACATTTACTGTATCCAAAGAGAATTCTACCAAGCTATCTGGGGCAATCTTCCTCATCTGTACCTTAAAACTTCCCCTCATCTCATCCTCTTTAACGATGTCCACAGTTTAACACAACCTGTGCTTTCACTACAACCCTCTGCCCTCCTCATTCCAATGCTATGGTCAAGGAAATACCATTCACTTTAGAAAATATCTACTTTTTAATGTAGGTTGAGAAATGGAATCTAAAACCTCACAGCCTTATATGTAAACAAATAAGATGATAAATTTAAAGAATCGTGAGATTGGCAAATAAGAATACATGCTCGCTATTTGTAAAAAGACATGCCTTAAGCAGGGCATGGAAGCTCAAGCCTGCAATCCTAGCTGTGAAGAGGCCGAGACAAGAGGATCAGCATGAGTTCAAGACCAAGCTACATTATGAATTACAAGACAAGTCTGGGCAAGGTGAAACTAGTATCTGAGATATGAAACTCCGAGAGTTGGAAAACAAAAGAATGAAGAAAGAAATGAACACACTAAGTAAAACACTAGGGGAAACCTTCATGTCGGCGAAGACCTAAATCCATAAAACAGGCCATAGTTATAAACCTGTAGGCTAACACTAACTGTTTCAAAAACTATAAAGCATAGTGACCGAGCCTTTAAAATATTTGACACCTTACAAAGAGCCTCTCATGGATGACAGTTTAATAAGAAGTTGCTCTCTTAGCAACTATGCGTAGCCTAACGAATGCTTACACTGTGCAATGGCTCCTTTGACACATCTCTCTGTAATGAGACATCAGCAGGAAGTCTCCAGAACTTTCCATCCTGGTTTTATCAAATATACCAAGAAGAGTTACTCATTTGACCTACTTCGAAATGGAGGAAGGGATGGGAAGAAGGAATCCAGAAACGTATCAATAAATAAATTGATGAGTAAGACCTCCTCATTTCTTGCTCTGTTTTCAATAAGAATTCATTAAAAATGAATGATGACAGGCTCTTTGTCTATGAACTACATTCTATTTTGTGACCCAAAGAACGAGAGCACAAAGACGGATCGGCATAACTTATTCATGATCAATAACTAATTATTCACAAAGCTTAACACCAGATGACAGGCAGAGACGACACCACACAAAAGGCAGTTGAGGTGACAAGCAATAGCTAGGCACAGGCCAGCATTCGGCAGGTCTGACGCAGGATGTCTGCTTTGGGCTTTCTAGTTAATACGCTCCCACCCACACAGAAGGCAGAAAAAACACACAGCGAGAGGAGCCTCTGGCTGCCTGGAGTCTTTCCCTGAGTTCACCATGAACCAGATTTGTTTGGGCCAGAACTGCCGTTCTCATTTAAAGACAAAAAGAGCTCCCTAACCAGAACAAAGAGTGTGGGATGGGACTGCACCACAGAACGGCCCTGAGACGGCACGGTAAGCATCACTAGCTCCAGAATTTCATCTCTTTGTTCTTTGGGAAGAACAATTAATCACAATTATAACAGAATTTAACACAGCAACTCTATTATACTTGAAAATGCAGCAGACCATTTTGAAAGAAGAAAAAGAATAGACCCCAAAAGTTTATTCCAACTGAAAAAAATGAAACAAAAGACAACAACAAAAAACCACACTTATCAAGCACAGTGGTGAGCACAGCTGCTTCTCTCCCAAGGTAATGAGTGTACTGCATGCAGGTAAGAAAATGAGAACTTGGGTTTCTTTTTCTCCCCACTGAAAATATCCCTCATGAGACCTGCTTAGAACTGCTGATGAGCAAGCACTCCAGACACCTGCCTGGGGTACCAGACTCTTTCCTCTTCAAGTAACCCATTCAAAACACGAATGGGGCAAGACTCAATCAGGCCCTTGAAGTCAAAGGCAAATGTTGTGGAAGGCCAACATGATGTCATGGGCTGGAAAGGAAGCCTCTGGCAGAAGCAGCTCTGACAGGAAGGGCATAAGCTTTTCCATTTTCCAGCCTGTGGAATCCATGAGATACCAAAACATCTCACAGTCTTCAGCCATAGATATGCAAAAGGGGCATGTCTTGTGTCTACACAATATGACCACAAGTGCACTTCGTATTCTAAAAGGTACATGTGTTCTTTCATCTCTCTGAAATTCTGGTGGGCAGTTAAAAGCCAGACTCAGGAACATGAAGAAGGAGTTGGAAAGGCTGTGAAAAGTGGTGATACAGACAGGACTCAAGTTCATTACATATATATGGAAGAAGAAAGGAACAAAGGAGAGAAGCAAAAAGGAAAGGAGAAAGACAAGGGTGATCAGGACATCACTGTGACCCCCATGTGTCAGTAAAGAAGGCCATGAAAGAATTCACTGTCTCTTAGAGATACCTGACATTCAACTTGTGCCCTGGACAATCTTGGCTCTTAGAAAAAGCATGCTATTCTAGCAAAGAAATTCAGTTTGGGGTGTGTTTTGTAGGATATTGGATTACACTTTGAACCCTGAGGTTGAGCTATTTACTGGAAAAAGATGCTTCAGGCTGCGGTGTGGCTCAGTCCTAATGTATACCTCCTTTAATCTAAAAGCTTTCTACTTGAATATTGTACACAGAATTAAATAAGGTCAACCATAGGTCAAGAGGCAGAGCAAGCAACCAGTCAACAGAAAAAAAAACATAGAGTGTAAGAGGAAGTCAGGAGGGGAGAGAGAGAGAGAGAGAGAGAGAGAGAGGTGCACAGGAAGTAGAAGGGAGGGACATCCGGTCACAGGAGTTTTTGTTTGAGATGGCATAAGAGAAAGCTCTCATCTGGGAGGACAGCAGAGGAAGAGGCAGCTGGGCGCTGTCTCTTTTCTCTGAACTAGCAGGTTTTCACTCCAGCATCTTTATTGGTAAAACAGAATGAAAGAGCCTTAGTTAAAAACAACAGTGATGAGGCTAGCTCCTGCTGAGACTTAGATGGGAGAGAGGCAGCCTGAGGGCCCAGCCCAGGAAAGAGGGAATTCCTGAGCTCCTAAATGGGGTACTTCCTGTGTCATACTCAAGGTTCGGTGTCAGGTTTTAGCTGGGGTACACAGTTCAAAAGGACACTGAGATAGACTATCAGATACTAAGTTATAATATCATGGGCAGACAGAGAGGCAACAGCAAGGGGTGGGAGAGGCTCCAAAGAAAGTTCAGGCTCCAGTACCAGAGAGAGACAACACGGGAAGTCATGGAAGAATCAGAGCCCATCGAGCTGAAGACAGTCTCTTCTTGTACCTCTTGAGGATGGAAGAGGTTCACAGCAAGAGCCTGGCTCTGTGACTGCCAGGGAGAAGGAAGAGAAGGGGGAAGGGGTGGAGAAGAGGATGCGGCAGCACCCTTCAGTGCAGTCTCGTTTCCCATGTGAAATGTCCCACGTGAGGCTCATGACAGTGACCCTTATGTGTCAGCATCTGTGAGAAGAGGGACAGCAGAAGTGGTATTCTAACATCACATTCCTACAGGCAGCTGTGTGTTTACTAGCAGTCCATCCTTCTGTGCGGCATCTAGTTTCCCAGTGACTTAAAATCACAGAGATGCTGGAGACGAGAGTCTGGAATGAGAACGAAAAGTTCCCCAGAGCTTGCATGAAGATAATGCAGAACCTGAGATGCGGTAGGGAAGTACGAAGCATTCAAAGCAACAGATACTCTGGGTTGAAGGTATGAGAAACAGAGCAGAGACTGTCTGCCCAGTATATACGTACTGGGGCTTAAAGATAGGGCTGTCATGTGACAACATCCGTCAACGAGATGAGAATAACACACAGCATGTGAAAGCCGGAAGAGAGAGAGCCTGGCATAGCTGCGCACCCCACAGCCCTAACTTACTGCTCAACTGTAGGTCTCATGCCAGGAAAAGCAGAGGAACCTTGAGATCATAAGAAAAAGAGACAATCTCTAAAGATAATAGGAGAGAAAGATACTGGATGCTGAGAACATGAAGACACCACGGAAAAATGAGAATGTGAGCCAATCTTTTCCAGGCTGCATGCTGGGTGGGTGCCAGAAGCCTCACCCAGTGAAGCCATCGAAGTTGATTTTGAAGGTTGAGAAGCAGCCAATCATATTGCTGACCACCACAAGGCGAATCAAAGTAAATAAATCTGAGAAACAACCATGGTTCCAAGAGCTTACGCCTGCAACTCTGTATTCCTATTCTGTGCTTCAAAAGGACCAAAGTGAGGCAGAGTATTTGCTCCTGGTGCCCCCGGCTGACCTCAGTGGACTGAGTAGCCACAGTCATTTCTAATGCAGCGCTGTTGTATAAAAGAGTTGTGTGCTATGACAACCCAAATACACAGGCTATTGTTGCGAATCTCTGAGGAAGGAGGACATCCTCGCTGCGGCTGCAGAGAAAGACACATCACAAGTCCCTGACATGGCAATACATGGATCAGACACAGGACAAGATTAGATTTTTCCAGGTAAACCATGATAAAAACCACATCACCTATTATGGGTCTTCTTTCTAACTCATCTTCCGACCATACTGTAATGAGAGAATTTAAAGAAATGGGGGGGGGGGGCTGGCAAGAGGGCTCAGCTGGTAAGACTTCCAGAAACCACATGGTGGAAGGAGAGAGCCAATTCCTGCAAGGTGTTCGCTGACCACTATGTATCATGTATGCATGTGCAGTCATGATATGTGCAGAGAGGGGAGGAGCAAATGGGAAAAATAATTAAAAATGAGGATTCCAGGGGCCACAGTGTTCACTGTCACATAATCGGCATGATGGAAATAAAAACCAGACAACATACAGGAAGGCACAGGCAAGTCTACCTTGTTCCCATTCTTACCAACTAGCGAGAAAATCATTACCAGCTTAAACAGCCCAAAACAGACAATCTGTCTACATGAAGGGCCGTGCCAATCTCCAGCAAGTAAAAAGAAGGAGCATGCCTCTGAGACACTGATCAAGGACAAGACGTGTGCCTCCAACTGGGGTCTTCATATGGCTACTGGCTTAACCATGGAACCCCAGAGTGAATGGAGCACACTCAGTTCTGTGCCCAACAGCCCAGGGAGGGCTGGCTGCCCAGTCACTAGTGGTCTCACCATTTCTGACCACCACTGTCCGACAGGGTCAGTGGCATGCTGCTGTGGTGTTCGTTATGTTTTCTTTCCCTCTCTTCTTGGTGCTTATGAACACATCCGCTACAAGCAAGTGAAGCTGAAGGAAGCGGATGTTGACAGGGGTCCAGTGAACTTTATGCCAATTTTTTCGCTAATCACATGTGGTGTGCCCTATTCTCTGCAGAGCAGCATGGTCTCTGATCGCTGGGTTCACAAAGTCCATCTCTGTTCTCTGGGGAAAAACCTACCTCAAGAACATCAGTTAATCCCGAACAGCCACCATGTGCTCACAACACTCCCTATAAGTCACCCACAAAATGGCACTCTCCAAAAATAAGCAGAGTCCACATCCACACCCTACACCCAAACTATCCACCTCCACATCTCCTTTACCAGTGTGAGATACTGGGGGAGACCACAAAGTGATTTCATTTTAACAGCAAAACTGAGAAGGTTAGAAATATCAATTTATAAGCAACCAGCATTCTCTAAGACAATCAAATCATACATATCCCAACTTGCTTTCAAGTTCCAAATTAACTCTAAAGGTGGTCAGCTGCCATGAGGCAGAGTGCCCAAGGGTGCACTAGTATCTCTAGAAACACAGCATTCTATGGGAGGGAGAAAAGGGGTCGGGATCCCAAAGGGCTCTCGTGTGAGGCTGTACAACTTGATTCTGGCTTTTTCTTCTCATTGCTTGTTTCATTTTTTGTTTGCTCTTGTGGGGCTTTTTGCTCTATGAAGATATACTGAAAAGTGCTGCCAAGCCCTTGGTGGATGCCCAGCGCTGCGTGAGAAGCATTCCAAAGGCTTTCAGCAGACAATGCTTGGCTCACAGGCACACTTCTGAACCTCTGAACAGTGCATACTCTGCAGGGGCGGCTATGGAAGCAGTCAGGGTCAGCGTGGGCAAACGCACCCCTGCCCTTCATCTGTGAAAGCTTGGGCCCAAACAGAGGGCAAAAAGCGGGAAGGAGGAGAAGGAGAAGCCAAGCACACAGAGGAGGACAAAGAGGAGGGAAAGCGGGAAGGAAAACCAAGCGGGAAGTGAGGATCTGCCCAGGCCTTGGCTGAACACTTACTGGTTGAAGAGAACCCGTGAGCGCACAATGAACTTGAAGATGTACTCCAAGGCTTTTATGGCTTTGTAGAGCTGCTCATTGATTCCTGGCTTTTCAGCACTGGCCACGTAGGTCCGTAATACCTTGGTCAGCTTCCTAGTGCCAAGGGAAACATATGTCAATCAAGAGTTCAGAAATCCCAGCTCAACATTTTTACTCAGGTTTCCACTTATGAATACATGCATATTCATAAAGCTTTCTAATCAGACAAAGCACCTGATAAAATGTCTTCCTAGAAGTGAAAGAATATTAAAGGGGTGGTACGAAAGGGTCCCTCACTTGGGACCACCCGCCACCTCTCTGCAGCCTGGCTGATTTTGTGTCAACTACAAGCCTTATACTGAACAGGAAATTGCTAGATGGTAATTTCCAAATAAACAGCACAAAACTTCAAATGCTTTTCCTAAGGATCCCTATTAAGAGGATGAAATTAAGATTTCTAAGGTAGATGTTATATTTCTTAATAACCGAATTCCCCTAAAACACTTCATTTTTAAAACATAAATAATAACTGTACTTCTCATGGCCATATTTATAAACTGGGAGTGTGAAACAACTCAATAACATGAAAAAGTTTACGCAAATCACAGCACATACAAATTCATCAGAATTATTTTTCCAATTGTTCATCCCATGACAGACATAAATAATAGAAAGTAAATACAAATGAATTGTACACTTGGAGACTATACTTCATAACTTCTTAAGGTTTTAGCAGTTTTTATTGAGGTTTATTTTTGCTTTTTGAGAGTCTCTCTATGTAGTCCTGGTGATCTCAACCTGTAGGTCTGGACCCTTTCTCAACTCCTTTGGAAGTTGCAGATCAGATATCTTATACTACAAATCATAACAGTAGCAAAATTACAGTTACAAAGTAGCAATGAAATAATTTTCTGGTTGGGGTCACCACAGCATGAGGAACTATATTAAAGGGTTGAGGCATTGGACGGTTGAGAATGATAGACCAAGCCGGCCTCAAGAGTGTCAGCATAAAAGGCATGTGTCACCACACCTAGCCAGAGATTCCATTTTACACAATTGTTAGCATAGGAAAAAGCTTTAAAATTTCCTTTTTTGCGTCATTACATATAACCAGAGAGTCCAAATGGTAACAGATTCATTCAGAACTTCGGGGTATGTGAAAAGTTCAATTTAAAACAAACAAAATTTGAGAAATATAATTTGAAAAATAATCAACTTCATTAATAAACAAATACATGTAAATTAATCAGACAGGGATGAGAAAGTATCTAAGTCGGAGGATGCCCTCAGCAGGTGCCAGGTCCAGCATCCAATACCCAGCCCATGGGGAAAAAAAGTAAATAATACAGTATGTAAACAAATAACAACTAAAATATTTGCCAAGTGAAGACAAGATGAAGGGGGAAAATCAGAGCAATACTCTTTGAAGGGAAACCAAGAAACATATATCAGGGTATTTTATCACTGATGCCAGATACAAGCAAAAATATTCAAATCCTTTGACATCAGCAACTTCCCTTTGAGGAAATCTCGTATAGCAGCAATTACAGATGTATTCAGTAACATTTGCCTCAGCTTTGTATAAAGTAGTAAAATATATGAGCGATGCAATGCCTATCACCTGAGCCGTGTAAATAATTTAATGATGAGAGAGAATGAACACTGCTCAGCTGTTATGTACAAGAAGGGAGAGGCTCAACAGGAGGGTCTATCACCACTAACGTGGATTGGTGGAGTTATTTTGTTTGGGTTATAAGACAAGGTCTCTTATGGCCTGGGCACTTGCTGTTTTGCAGCTGAGAACAACCTTAGACCTCTGCTCCCTGGTCCCCACCTCCAGGGTGCTGGGATTACAGGTGTTTGCTATCAGACCTTGTTTATAATGTGCTGAGGCTCAAGTCACGTCTTCTGCGCACTCTACTGACTGAGCTGCAACCACGGTCACACCCTGACAATCAATGCAAAGTGATGTTTCTAAGTTGCTAGAGGAAGTGCAAAGTGATACGATAATGTCATAAGCTGTATATGAGTCTCTCCAGCAAATTTGGTTCCAAGTGTTCACCAAAGAAAAATGTATACTGTGCCTATAAAACGCAAGAAGATTTCTCAACCTTATGCAGAATACCAGGAAACTAGCAGCCCCCAGCCCATTTATCAATAATGACTGAACAAATCAAGGGAGAATCCATTACAACTAAGAAATACAAAGGACCCAATTCAAACAATGACACATACAGCAATATGGACAAATCTCAAAAGCATTACGTTGAAGGAGAAAGGCCAGGTGCACAAGAGCACATGATGTACAAGAGAAGACAAAACAGAGCTGAGACACAGAAATGAGAACATAGCTGCTTCTTTAGGAATGGCATCAACTTTAAGAGAAAGAGGGGCCTGTGGGATAGCAATGTTACAGGTATCTTGTCCCTAGCAATGGCTACAAGGAAAAAAAAAACCGCCTGAATTCATAAAATAATTCTTTCTACAGGTACATTATGATAGCAATAAAAAAAGCTTTGAAATCTCATATCTTTAAAGATGCATTTATGTGTGGATGTGGGAATGGGGCTCCGGTTAATATATACCATGTGTGTGCAGATGCCCACAGAGGCATCAGATCACAGGGAAGTGGAATTACAGGCGGTTGTGGGCCACCATGCGATGCTAGGGATAAAATCCAGGTCCTCTGCAGGAGCACAAAGTATGTGTCAACATGGAACCATTTCTCCAGGCCAACTTTAGAATTTTAAACAAGCGAAAATACCGCAGTCTGTGGTGATGGATCAGTGCGTCAAGGGCTCGGCACACAAGGAGGCGGACCTCAGTTCCATCTCCAGCACCCGCCTTAAAAAGTCAGGTATTGTAGCAGCAAGTGCTTGCAACACCAGCACTGGCGAGGCAGAGACACGAGGGTTTGTGGGATCTACAGGTCAGTGAGTCTAACCAGATCAGTGAGCTCCAGGTTCATTGAGAGGGCCTGCCTCGAAAAATAAGACAGAGAGTAAAGGAGAACCCCAGATATTAACATCTGACCTATGCATGTACACATACCTACACAGACATATGTAGAAAAACAACATACACACATATACACACATGCAATATTTTTAGATATTTTGAAATTTTTGAAAATTTTTATTTGATATGTATTGTTCTTTGCTTGCATATAATGTGTCTGGCACCTTCGGAGTCCAGAAGAAGGCATCAGATTGCCTGGAACTAGAGTTACAGGCTGTCGAGAGATAGCACATGGGTGCTACAAATCAAAATCGGATCCTCTGGAAGAGCAGTCCTCCGGCCCCCTACATGAAATGCTAGTTAAATCAAGAATAAGTGAGCAGGTTCGTGAGTGACCAAATGCGTAAGAAGGCATTTCTGACACTCATCAGGTTACAGCACCCCAGAAAGGAAGCCTGAGCCACTCAGGGGAGCCAGCCTGATAGTGTGAACTGAGTGTGTTCTGAAGGCTGACCTGCAGGGTCCATCTGCCATGGGACCCGACATTGGGAGCCACTCTTTGGAAAGTACCCAAAGCAAAAGCAACTCCGGTTAGCCCTTAATATCCGGGACACGGCTGAAATCCTGGCTAAGTCTGTCTTACTTGGCTCCTAGTATTGTCCCAAGATCCACAACACCTTTCCTTTCCACGTCTATTCCCATCCCCACTCGGCAGCAGCAACAAAGTCCACAGCACACACTTTGGCCATGGGAATCATTCCAGTACACTAATCAAGGAAAGGAATAAAATGATAATGCTAATGATTTACAAAGAGAATAGTCCAAATCCAGAAAATAAATCTGTAAGGTCATTTCCTACCTGCCCAGAGATCAAAACCTCTGGTCGGAACCAGAAAAGGCCAGAGCAAACGGAGCCTCAATGATGCCAATTGGGAGCCCAAGACAACCCCCATGAGACTCAGAGCACGGGACAGAAAAGAGCCACAGCATACAGTTATGAAGAGAAGTCCTCACAGGAGCACTCTTCTCTCATTTGGGTGAGTATTGGGTACAGCCTTGGTGTCCCAGCCTCCACTGACAGTGAGCGAAGGGAGCTGTGCTGGAGATGGGGTGCTAAAGGGAACACCCACTGCTGGGAGCCTTCGCTCTGCTTGTGCAGCTCTTTGGAAAGAAACACAAAAGATGGCAACACTTGTTTGGCACGGTGTCAGACGCCTTCAACCCCGGCATTTGGGAGGCACAGGCAGGTGAGCCCTTGACTCAGGGGCCATCCTAATCTACAAAGTGAGTTCCAGGCCAGAGATATAAAATGAGACCTGCAGATTTTATCAAGGAGCAGGATGAATGGAGATTCTGCTTTGACAATACACAGTGCTGGAGTTTCAACTGACCGACAGGACGTAAGCACCCAGAATGGAATAGAATAATATGCAGGGGCAGCCTTCAGTGGCGCTCCAAATCACAAGTCAAAACTTACACCTTTGGTGTTTCAAAACTGGAATAGTCAGATTCATTGCTTAGGAACCAAAGTTCCTTAGAATCAAGATTTTACTATTTTAAAGGCTGGTGAGATGGCTCAGTAGTTAGGATCACATTTTGCTCTTCCAGAGTAACCAAGTTTGGTTCCCAGCAGCCATGTACAACTGCCTGTCATGCCAGCTCCAGGAGAACTGGCGCCCTCTTCTGGACTCCGCAAAGATATGCACTCACATGCCCATATGCAAACAATTACAGACATATGTACATACAATTCAAAACTTTTAAGACTCTTAGGAAAAAAAGGATTTTACTATTTTAAGTGCAATGTCAAACATGTGGGGTCCTATTTTTTAGTAACTTACTTACATATAGGTCTTTCTTTTTTTAAACTAACTTTGGTAGTCAATGTAGAAAACAATGGATTGGCAGTTTATCAAAACGTAGTACAAATATCTATTTTCCAAAAAAACATATTTTTTCAGCAGACAGCACAGACAACAAGAGTGTGATGACTCTTACTTCTATTTCATCTAAGCTTAAAGATAAAATAGTGCTTTAATTTCTCCTGATGAATGATTTCCCAAAAACTAAACACATACCAACCCACACGCATGTATACACACACCACTTTTTCTCAAATGGGGTCTCATATAGCCCAGGCTGTTTTCATACTTATGTAGCACAGGAGTCTGAACTTCTGATCCTCTTAACTCCACCTTCTGAGTGCTGGGATTACAGGTGAGATCCATTACAAACAGGCTATAAGAGGCTGGGACTGGAACTAAGGGCTTCAGGCATGCTAAGCAAGCATTACAGAGATACACCCTGAGCCCCAAACTCCTGCATTTTCATTTTTTCCGCCAATCAGGATACCAACCCTCAGTAAGGTTGAGGCTCACATCAGACAGTAGATCCTATAGGCAGAATTCAGTGCTACTCTCAAAATTAGGAAGGCTACTCTCAAAACAGCTGATGAGTCATGGCTGGACAGAAAACTTTGCAATCGGCTTACATATGGAGATCCTGCTACGTGCAGAGACATGAGCTGGCCACATGCACAATCCAGGAATAGCCAAGCTTGGTCAATAGGACAAGAAGGCACTCCAAACTATTTCTCTCCCAGAAAGTCTATAAGAAAATGTCCAATATGCCAACCCACAGGGCATCTCCACTGAGCGAACAGAGGGCTTTAAATAAACATTACCAGAAGACGAACAAAAGGTTCATCACAGCTTGCTCTGCAGGCTCCAGGAGGTTCTGCAGCTCCCACCCTAGCCAGGGACACTACCCACCACCTGCCATGAACAGGCAGGACAGGGAAAGAAGGGACCTGCAGCACAAGACTGGACAGTGCATCCCACAGGGCTCCTAGGCTGGTAGCCCTGGGCCTTGAGTTCACAGCTCCCCACGGGCAGAGAACACAGGCATTCACAAGGTCTTCTCAGAACCATAGACGGGGCCTCATTTTATAGACTCTAAATTCTAAGTGTGGTTTTCCTAAAGAAATGGTCTGTGTGTGGCTTATTTTTTTTTAATTTTCAGTGCAATTACACAATTCAAAATTTGAGTACATGTCATTAAATCCTAACATGAAAGAGCAAGTAAATGAACCCCAACAACTGCTTTAATGCTTGCTGTCTAAGCATCAGGGTTTATTCTGAGCACTCTAATAACTCATTAAAATTCTCAAACAGGACTACAATATTATTCTCTTTTTATAGACAAAAAGGGTGAAGGCCAGAGAGGTTAAGCAAATTGCTTAAGATCACACAATTCATAAAGGACAGAGTTGTCATGTAAGCCCATGTATCCTGCATCCAGAATTGTGTTACTAAACAGGAGGTAACCTGCCTTGCTGGCCCAGGTGCCATACATCCCCTGTGTACTTAGACAGGGTTAGAGACAAAGGGCCCAGACAGACAGATAAAAATATATATGTATTTAAGTAGTTTAATAGCTAAAACTTGTGTAAGAAAAGGGAAGAAATGCTTTAGGGAAGAAGGAGTCTGGTTGAATAAAACGAAACTGCATCTTATGTACACTACAGGGCCAATATCCTCAAAATGGAAACATATCCGTTTATTCATTCATCAGATGCTTGTTGGGGAGCTGCAGCCGACAGGGAGCACACGTCCATAGATCAGCTTCATCGAACATAAACACAAATTTTCCAAGATAAATGGAAGGTAGGGAGGAGAATGAAGATTCATTCCAGAACATGAGGCTTATTTATCACAGATCTCTTCCAACAAGATTTTCAGGTCTGTTAAGAAACAAACAATGCTACCAAGTACGCCAGAGCTTTGAGCCGAGAAATGTAGTTATAGGCCAAAGTCGCAGAGGAAAATAACCGCGGACATCAGAGAAGGCAGCACTGGTTTTCAAACAATGCAGGAGGGAACTCACGTGTAGGCCAGGGTTGCGCTGAAGTGTTTCTTAATGTAAGTCTCCAAAACGGGATTAAAATGCTGAAATTTCCTATCCGCGATTAGTCCAATGATAAAGACCTGTCAACGTAACCAAAACAGGCTCAGGGGTGGCACGAGGAAAACCATCCTGGACTCTCCCTCTGCGACTTGAGGGAATAAGCTGGGAAGGTCCCTGCAACTAAGGCCATCCCCAGGTTTGGATCCTTCTACCCTCACAGGGATATTAACATAACTATAGTTTCACAGTCAAAGCGTCTTTGTGCTCCTTTGGGGTCCCTCTTTGATTGACTCCACAACTTTCAAGGCTTTCAAGGTGACTGAGATGGGTCCCTTCCCCCTTCAAAGGCGGCAGCATGAAAGAACACCTCACCCTCTGAGCAGATGAAAGGGAGGCCCCCTTACCAGAGCATCAAACACCAAGGTATCAAACGTCTCACTCTCAGAGTTCTCCATCATGATGTTGAAGAGGGCATCCAGGGTGTCCTGCAGGAACTGTAAAGGCACAAGAGGTCAGTGAAGAGCCCCTGCATACTTCTGTCCCCGGCCTGGGACAACCATGGGCTCTGGCCATTTATCTACCTTCATCTGATCATTTATCTACCTTTCCCCAGCCTTGGATATAAAACTTTAACTTACAGTCAGAGATGGCGGTACACACCTATAACCCCAACACTAGCACAGGAAGACTAGGAGTCCTGGGTCCACCTGAACTACAAAGTCTCAATAAATATATGAATCAAGTAGTTAAGGTTTTACTTAGGTGACCTGTGAACGAGGCAAAATTTCACATGATTGGATTGCAGACAAAAGAAGGTTATCCTGGGCCGAACGGAGAAAGACCAGAGCTAGGAGATGCCCTATGTCACCTGACTCTACCCATAGACCCTTCTCAAGCCTCCTTTTTCATATTTTCATAAGGACACAAAAGATTCGTCTATAGAAACCAAGTGTAAGATGCCATGATTGACAAGAAGAAGCCATAGCGCTTTCAGTTTAGAAAGGCAAAGACCTTCTACCAACCAAGCCATCAAGAAGAAAATAGGAGAGTATTTCTGCAGCCAAGGAAAGCTACAGTGTGCTGGAAAGTATTTATACCGTACCAGGAATCAATATACTGTTTCTACAGTCTACTGAAACTCAAAGAAGCAAGGCCATATAGGAAAGCAAAGCAGCATTCCTTAAATTAGGAAAAAAGTTAGACTTCAAAGGTATGTTACCCTAGAAGCCATCAAATCCCACACCCTAAGGAAGTTTAAAATGGACTAGACTAGATTATACTGAAGTGGTGTGATCTCTGGTGGCAGAGATGCCAAAGAATAAGTGGAACGATATACAATATCCCACTGGCCATAAAAAGAACAAAGTACAGATGCTTCATCACTAGCCAATGGGAACACCAACACTGAAACCACACAGACTCCCATGTCACAACCACTTTAGAGGCTACCACCAACATGGCGGAAAACAGTCCAGTGTGGGAGAGGATGCAGAGAAACGGGAGCCTATTGTGCATTCATGGCTGGGATAAGTATAAAATAGCACAGGGGCTTTGGAGAGCAGCTTGTCAATTCCTCAAAAACTTAAATACACAGCAATCTATAACTGAACAATAGCATTCCCAGATACACATCCCAAACAGAGGAAAACATAATGCTCACACAAAACCTGCCCACAAAGATCTAAAGCAGCACTGTTGACAATGGAAAAAGATGACAAAAATGTCCATCAACTGAAGAACAGGTGCTCAAAGTGTATGCTTTCTATCTACCTCTATCTACCCTCCCAACGGACTGTCACTCAGAAAAGCTACGGCACAGATGCTCTGTCCGCTAACTGAATGTGTACGTGGCACCCAACGACAGACAGGAGCTGGACTCAGAAGCCATGCTGCACCATTCCTTTATATTAAATGTCCAGAGCGGGCAAACACAGAGAAAGAAACAAGACTAACAGGTGATAGAGACTATGGGAAGTGACTGTTGGTAGCGCTGAATTTCCTTTGTGGGTAAGGAAAGCAGTACTTCTTAGATAGTAGTGGGGATTACACGACTCTAAAAATAATAAATAAATGAGCAGAGTCACAGGGGATAACGTATGGTATATAAGTTGTACCTCAAAAACAAAACCAAAAACAGAAAGAAAGAAAAAAACAAATGGAAGTAGGTGAAGTGCCACACAAGTAGAATATCAAAGGGGCGGCTGCAACAGATGTTGGGTTCAGCCTACACACAAGCACTCATAGGCTCTGGCAAGCAATACAGGGGATCTTAGATGTCACAGCCTATTGCAGACTAAGGAACCTGTTCCTAAACTAGTGCCGGCTCCCACTGTCCACCTGTGCTTCATGCTTTAAAATTAGAAGAACTAGCAGGAGAACCAGGGCTCAGAGAGACATGAGTCACCGTTGTGTGCCGCTGGCTACCCCAGCTCTACTTCACAGAGAAAAGGGTACACACAACCGGCAGAAGGTAAACGACCCTTTCCATCAAGAACTCCAGTCTGGACACGACAAGATCTTAATCAATCCTGATTATCTGGGTCTGTACAACCTTGTTACATCCCCCATCATTTTCAGATTGTAAATCTTCGCAAAGGTCAAAGCTTCCTGCCATCTGCTAACAGCCCAATGTCCCTGAAAACAGGCACCCTGGGTACCAAGCTTACCGCTTACCACAACTTACACAAACTCCCTGCAACAGATCTACCAATGGGACTAAGACAAATGACACGACCCAGAATCAGAACTGGAGAGAGCAGAGTCTCCTCCTTTGGGCACAGCACCTGGTAGTCGGGGGCAAATATCTGGAAAGGGTCCCCACCTACAGCTAAAGGCCTGCTGCCCAGACCCCTCCTCGTCACCCCTCACTCCAAATACCTAACGAGGAATCCAAAAGCCACCTTGATTCTCCACTTCCATGGGAATCCACTTCTCTCACCAAACATACAAATTCCTTTCTCAATCCATCAAACACTGCTGTCCCTTCTCCACCAGTTATAAAAATACACAAGAGAGTCGTGGAATAAATAGGATATACCCCACCATCTATCAGTGTCTCTAAATAAAGAAGAAAGGGCCCTGTAAAACCGGCTCCCTCAAGTCCTGCTGACCAACAACACTGTATGACTTAGGCAAGTCAGTTTATCTTTCCAGGAACAGCATGGGTGAAGTACGGTGGCAGAGGGGAAGGAACAAGTCAAGCACACCAGGTAAGGCTAGGTGAGGTTACCCCAGGCCAGCCACAAGAACCAGTGAATACTAGAAGGACCACTAGATTAATCCGAAGAAGGTAGAGATAGGGGAATTACTTCCAAGGATGAATATTCAGATATAAGAGTACATTAGCTAAAGGGAATAAAGAAGAAGACAAAATTATCCTAGATTGTTTTTTCCTGGTGCGACACCAAGTCAACAGAAGTACAATGAATCCGTGACACAAGGACTTTAGAATGAAAGACAAAATTTCATTAAATGCATGTCTTTCAAAGTACATTCGTTTATCCGCCCAGTTTCCATCTGAACTGGGGATTTGGAACCCAAGGAAGTATAAAATGCAATTAACGCTGTCCAAGCCATTGGTACAAGCACAGGACTGAAGAGATGATTAAAATTTTAAGATTAGCGAGGGTGTGTTGGAGCGGCTACACAACGGACGCGGGAAAGTAGTGCGACCAAATTAATTCACGCTGAAGTTAAACACGTTGCCGGTTAATTAAGGCCATTTTAAGTAATTAATTTTCCAGAGATAAGGCAGTCCCCTACTGCATACTCTTCTCACAGAGAGTGAAGAACTGAAGAGGCCAAACCAAGCAGTGGAGAACTGACTGATGAAACACCATAGGCCACTGGCCAGCTTAGCATCCCCCTGGACCTCAGGGATCACCCTGACCGCGATAACATATTTGGGCAAAGGGATGGCATCCAAGAACCTTATATACAACATGGGAGAAGAACCCAAGGTAGGGAAGAAGTCTGATGCACAGTATTAGATAATAAGAGGGAAAGAACTTGGTGCTTAGGGAAACTCAGATCATGGCTCTGACACAGGCTCCAGGTCAGGACACTGAGTAGGGAGGGCTGAATAAATAAATAACTGTACCCACACAGTGCAGAGAGTCTCTGTGGAGCACTCAGCTACAAATCATACATCACATGCCCTCGCCAAGGCTTGAGGACCATGGGGATGAGTGGGCAGAAAGACATTAAGAGTCAGAGATCAGAAAGGTCCAGGGTGAAACGGAGTCTTCTGGATGGGATGGCTAGCGGCTCTCGTGAACACGCGGCAGCTGTGGGCGTCTGCACAAGGCCTGCTCAAGACGAAGCTAGATGAGACCGTCCCACAAAATGAGGCGTTATGGACAGTTGATGGTTTCTCGGGGAGAGTTTGCTTTCTTTAAGGCCATGGCTCCTTAGTGGGTGAACCATGCTCCAATGAATGGTTCCCTGTCCAGGAGTATGGGGGCTTCAGGAATTGGAATTTATGGTTCTGAAAAATGTGTTTCTAAAAGGACATGAAGTTGGGAAGGGGAGTGGTGAGGTGCTGGGATGAAACGGAGAGGAACTGAGGAGAGGAGGAAGGTGAATGTCATCAAAGTGTCCCACATGAAATTTCCAAATAATGAATTATTTCCATAAACGCACTCAAAACAACCAAAACTAATTCATACCTAACATTTCCCCAGAGTCAAAATGTGAGGCTTGAACATGAGCTCAATGCCACACAGAAAGGAAATGACCACGTCAGACTCTTGGTGCTTGCGATATTTCTACCATGCCCAAAGCTGACTCTCAAGTCATTCTGAGTAACATGAATCAGTCAGTTAGAAGGATGGTGGCAATGACCACAGTAAGAGTGAAAAGCCCGGTACACACAAGACAGCCCCCAAGGGTTACAACCAGACTACCATGTCCCATGAGACCCCAAGAACCCAGAGAAGAAGGCAATGTTGTGACTGAAACGGGTCACTGGGCGCTGTCAGCACAGCACCGAGGACTCATCAGAAGAGGAAACAGCACCTAGGAGCAGGTGGATTCAAAGCCCACACCTTCCAAATTCAGCCAGATAACCCTTCCAAGAGGTGCCCCGCAGTACTGCACACATATCCTTAAGTCACTGCTGAGAGATTATAACTAGGAACTTGGACTCCCCTGGGGTCAGTGTGTGAGAATCGACATGAAACATGAGACCAAGCCTCCCTCCACAGCCCACGTTACCTTCACCACCTCACCACCGTCCACCTTCATCAACTGCCTCAAGTTCTGCTGCAGAAGGTTGGTGTTAGATCTCCACTTCAGCAGCCCCAGGAGGTCCACTGCAAACAGAACGCAAGAATCAGCTCCCAGTTCCCAGGAGAATTTTGTCTCAAATCATGCAGCATGTGGGGTTCTCGGCGAACACTTCTCAAAAGAAAACGCAACTCAATTTCCGAAGGTTCGCCTGCTAAATATTTCATTACTGAGTGCCAACATACTTAACACCAGTGCAGCTGAATTCATTATTTCCAGCCACATTTACCATGAAATGATTTTCCTGTAGGAGCTTTCAAAACGCATTTGGGAACCAAAACAGGGTGGTGTTTTCCATCTATTGGAGACAGCGACCAACTAGCGTAACATTTGAAAGAGGCTGCCCACCCAGACAGAGCTGCCAAGACCCTGTCCCCCAAGTGGCTTTTCCTGCTCAAGAACAAATATCTATGTTTTTAAAATAAAATAAAGCAAAGCTAAGTCCTGAAACAGGAAGTTAAGCAATGGGTTGAGCCCCAGACTGTGAAGAATTGCGAGTTCTCCTTGAGCTGCCTGCTGCCCTCCGAGCTGTTTGTGAGCTTTGGTAGAAAAGGCCAGAATAGAATATGCTAGATTTCAAAGATTCGAAGGAAGGGAGCTACAGCTGTATTATATGCACATACTTGTGAGGAGTGGGGGGAGTGAAAGGGGGTGTCCACAAGTGTCCACGTAGAGGTCCAAGATCAACCTCAGGTATTTATTGCTCCTGAACCAGTCTGCATATTGCCTTTTAAGACAGGATTCCTCACTGAATCTGAAGTTGAACTCAATAGGCTGGGCAAGGAGCTCCAGGAATCCACCTGTCTCCACCCTCCCACCCACCCCAAATGCTAGGGTTACAGTCACATAACTTCTGCTTTGATGTGGGTACTAAGGACCCATATCATAGCCTCATGTTTTCACAGCAGGGATTCTATAAGCAGAGACATTTTCCCAGGCCTTGTTTTTTTTGTTTTCAAAGCTTGAAGGGTTTTGCTTAAGACATTAAGATGCTTTCTAAGGTAGGAAGACAGAACGGAAGCCCCGTCCAGGAAAGCATGCATGCCTGCACTCGTTCACTTGCACTTCTACCACTGTGCCATGACTTGAAAAATGCAACTAGCAAACTGCATCTAATCTACTGCTCATGGGTCTGAGGAACATCAGCTACCAAAAGAGACCGCAGGCATCAAAATAAATAAATAACCATATAAATAAAGACAAGTCTCACACGAACACAGAAAGCAAGCATGTAATTTTGGATCCAGGTAAGAATTTGGTAAACAGACAGGCATTCTAATTTCAGAATCAAACCACACAAAAACCATCTACCCCGGACAGATTTTCATGTATTTCACATCACCTCGGGCATCACTGACGACTCAAAGAGTAACACAGAGGGGGGCGGCGCACAGCACCCACATACACTGTGGGTTATGTAAAGCCAGCTGAGTCACACAGTAACTACAGAACACTGGGCAGGGAGTTTCCCTTGTTTTCTTCTCTGAAACAGCGGGTACAATGCTGCATAATTTGCAGCTCAGATAAAAGAATTCAATGATACAACACGCAGGCAAGCTTATCACAACACCCAACACAAAATGCAACCAGCAGCAGTCCTTCAAATATGAAAGGAGCGAAAAATGCAGGGCGGAAGCCGATGTGTTGTGATTTCTATCTGAAAGCCAAGGAACGAGAAAGAATACATCTTGTCCTGACACACTCCCGCTCCCAGGGTTAGGGAATATTTCCATCTCGCAGGCAATCAATGTTTCTCTAATGAAGACCAATGTATCATCTGAACGCCTTTCATGGCAAGTTTGGTGTCACGTGTGATGTGGCCAGGCTGCGCCCGATCTCTATATTGCACCTTTCCATTTTTATTTAGTTACTTTTTCTTGGGTGTTGTGTTTTTGTTTTGTTTTGCTGTTTGTTTGTTTGTCTGTTTATTACGTTTTGAGATAGGGCTCACTAGACAGGTCATTATAAGACATGTACTGCCGCTCTGGGCTCTGTACAGCAGATATGAGAAAAAAGTTCAAATGAGTAAATTAATAGATCACCTCATTGGGGTGAAAACAGCTTGGCCCAACCCCACAGAGCTACCAGTCAGAAAAGGCCTCCTCGCTCCATCCCCTGTTCCCAGGGACTCAACACAGTTGGATTCATAATTATTCTTTGTTTCATGACTCCTTTCCTTCTCGTTACACAGTAAGCTAATTGAGTAAGGAACCACATCACACAGCGCTTTCCTATCCCCTATGGCAGCATGCACAGTGTTGAGGACAGAGATCCTTAATACAAATCTTGATGAATAATTCAGCCCCCTGCTTTTTTCCCTAAGTAATGGAACTTTGCAGGCACAAATTATGGTTGCAGGAAAATGATTCCCTCAGAGGAGAAGCTGGGACTCCACACTCAGATGCCAACTGGGGCACCCCCAACTTATATACTCCTGCCATGGCACAATCCCAAAAAGGGGTATCAGTGCTGGCATGAAATGAAAGCCAGATTCCTCCTTCTGTTCAGCGAGCAGCATCACTTTGGAATTTCCTTGTTGCTTGGCAACAGCTGCTGCTGAGACCAGGGCTCTCTCCCTGGGTACCAGAGAGGGAATCACCCTGCAGATGGTGAGATTCAAGGAGCTGGAAGGTGAAAGGAGGAATCCACACATCACCCTGGGAGGTTTCCTCCCCTCCCACCCCGACTCTCTCTCTGGAAGGGATGTGTGGTTTAAAAAAGATACTGTGGATGAGACTTGTTATGAAAGGAAATTATGATCACATTTCAAATCACATCTAGCAATCAATGCATCTGGAACCTGACCCATATATAAGACGGTGGCTTCCTCCACAGTGAAAAGTGACCCACAGCAGATCTCAGTACCTTCTGGGGTAAAGCACCACACTAGGCCAATGACCCAAAAGGGGACCCTACCACTAGCCAGCATCAAATGACGCGAGAACACTAGCTTGTTGAGCATCCGCAGAGAATTTCAGTCCTAGAACAGGAAGATTCTTTCCGCAGCTCGGTCGCAAGCTGGAGCCCACACAGCTGACTCATGTCCCCTGGGCACCAAACTCCTGCACATCCTCCCCTCCCCCATGGCTTGCACAAATCTAGTCCCTCAGGGAAGGAGTTTCATTTGCTGGTGGGGATTACCACAGGGCAGTAAATTAAGACCCTTCAGAAATGATTCAGACAAATCCACGATGACTTAGCAATCAGGAAGTATCCAGATGGCCCCAGGGTACCAGTATTCACAGAGACCCAAACAACCCAAAAGTGTCTGGAGAACTTACAGCACCTCACTACTATTTTACACGGAAGTCGATGGTGAGAAAACATCCCTGGGCAGGGCAGAGAAAGGTGGGAGCAGCAGGCTTTGGAAGACATCTGACCCAGGGCTGGCATGCCTAAGCCCTCAGGACACCAACATTTCTCTCCTTCAGAGCCCCATCTTCCAAAGGACAGAGTTAGCTCTGTGCTAGGTTTATCCTGCCAGAGTCCAAAAGATGCTTATCCCTCAGCAAATCTCAAACTCCAGCCATGACTGACAGACAACACAGAGATGTGATTCCTGATAAATGGCAGACATTAATAATCACAATTCACATCAGGCAGTTAAGAGAGAAAAAAATTGGATTTTCAAGCTCCATTTCAAGAGAGCATAAAGTCTCTGCACAGCTATGATACGGCCACATTAGGAGGATGCGGGTTTTAAATGAAGGATTTGTGCGGAGAGCCTCTGCCTCCTCCAGACAGAGTCACGGCAACAGTACTTGGTGTGCTCTGAATAAGAAATGTCTCCACCGGACTGCCTTGTTTCTGGGGAGGCTGCAAGCGGTGGGAAATAAACTCAGTCAGCCCAGGGACGAGAGGAAGCCGCTGATGAGTGACCTGCCACATTAGGCTGAGCTGAGCGTACATGAATCAGCAAAGAGGCCTTATCTCACACCACAAGGGGCCTAGACAATGTCGGGCAGACCAACTTCTCCAAAGAAAGATAACCAGGGATTTATCTCAAAGAGAAGTTAATATGGGGGAAGACACCAAGAAGAAAGGTACCTCGAAATGGTTGATCTACATACTGGTCAGAAAGTTCTGGAAGCAGGCATTATTCACATGGGTTCAGAGGACCTTTATTCAAGGTCATTCCAGGGTTCAACTCCATTCTCAGATCTGATTTCAAATCTTACATACATTCCCTGATGCCTTGCTTCTTTCTTTTGTCTGGAAAGTATCTCGAAAGGAAGTCCAGGGCTGGCAAGATGGCTGAGGGGTAACAGAGCATGCCAACAAGCCTGATGAAACTAAGTTCAGTGCCAGGCAGGGGTGGCACACGCCTTTAATCCAAGTACTTGGGAGGCAGAGGCAGGTAGATCTCTGTGAATATGAGGCCAGCCTGGTCTACAAGAGCTAGTCCCAGGACAGTTAGGGCTGTGATACAGAGGAAGAACCAGTTCCTACAACTTGTCCTCTGACTGCCCCCTCAACACACACACCTCAAATAAATACATGTTTAAAAATAAAAATAAGTCCTCTCATTGTTTGATCTCCCTGCAGAGTTAATCCTTAGACAAAAATAGAAGCGTGAATCTTAAACTATGACGGATGCCGCCTCCTCTGCCCGAGTGCATCGACATTTATGTGGGTCCTTAGCAAAGGACAGAGTGAATGACGTCCACGCACCCACAGCAAACTCCTCCACTTGACAAGTAGTCACAAAGAATGTGTTTGAGAGGGCGGGATTCTAGAACTCACCATTCTGGGTCAGTTTGGTGGAGCACACCAGCGTGGAGATCTGGAAAGAGTCCTTGCTGATGGTACAACTCCCCAGACTCTGCATGCCCTTTCCCGTGGCCGAGTGGCCCTTTTCTTCCAACTCTGCCTTGGTAGAAGGGAGACTCAAGTATGTGGCTGCATCTTCCAGCTTCTTGGCTTCGGCCTGCGGGTTTGATTGGACAGTGTGTGAATCAACATTCATCAAGGCCACCATGTAGGTTTTGCATGCTTTCTTAGGCTGACTCCTTTCTCCCCTCACACCCCCTTCTATGCTGTACTCAACAATGTACTTTAACAATGGTCCCTCTTCCTGCACATTAATTCACATCCCAAGCCTTCGTACACAGCACCAAATGTGTTATTGCCTGTCATCGTCTCTCGTTAGGAACAGCAAAAGGGTTGGTCATCATAACTGCTCATTTACATAATTAAATGTAGCTCAGTGCTGGTGAGCAGCTCTCTCCTTGGGGTGGGAAATGTCAGCTGTGATGTTCATCTTGATCACAGGCTTGATTGGAGTAAGAAGTTAATGGAGTTTGGGGAAGCACACCTCTAAGTGTATCTATGACTGAGAATTAAATATGAGGGAAAAGTTACCTTCTGAAACCAGGTACATTCAGAGATTAGGGACCATCATGGAATAAGAGAAAGTCTACTTCCGCGGTACTCCCTTACTCTGCTTCCTGACCGCCATGCTGTGAGCTGCCCCATCACATCCACGAAGGACCAAAAGCCCTGGAAGCCGTACCAGAACGCACCCTGCCTCCCTTTAGCTATTTTCCTCAGATGTGTAGCCACAGCCTGGGAAATGAGCAGCTCAGCTCAGGTGAGGAGGTTGCAAAAGACTGATCACAAAAGTGTCCCCAGTGTCCCAGAAACAATGTGCACACCTTGTAGACAATAAGGTCATGCTCCCCATCTCTCAGGGTGGTCCCATCGTATCTCATCAGCTTCACAAAGGCCAGTGCGAAGATTTTCTCAGATTTATCCTTAGCTGCAAAGAAAACCAATAATCACCCTCAGCTACACTGAGGACAAAGTGACATAAGCACCTTCACCGGACTGCACTGCTGAAGCCAATGGACGACGTAGAGAAATGGACCACAGTCGAGACTAGGAAGACTGTATCACAGAAGGATCAGCTGTCCGCAAACCAGTTCAAATGCTCAGCAATTCAAAGGCTCAGGGAAGAAGAGATTGTGGCCTGTAAGAACTGATCCCAGAATAAAGAGCATGAGGGTTTTGCAGAAGAACGTGGAGGAAGGTTCATGATGCTACAATTCCAGGGGAGTACAGAACAACAAAAGCAAACATGGTGTGCTTTAAACCGGAATAAAGAGAGACTATGGTGTGAACTGGGGTAGAAACCTAAGACATGGCAAAGGGCTAGTTCAGGGAAAGAAAACTGCTCAGCAATGCAGAAAACAATAGAGTCTAAAGAACACCACTTACCACAGGGGGCGTGAAGATCTGATTGGAAAATTCTAGAGTCTTTAGTAAGAAAGTGCAACAGTCAAACATGCATGCCCTCCCTTCGTTTATTCAAGTTTCTCTACAGCATCTAAAAGAATCAGTTGCCTGCTTATACATGTTCTTGCATCTGATGGATTTTTCTTCATGGTTCTCATCACTAGTGAATAAGAGTGTAGGGGAGGGGAATTGTTATTGTTATTGCTACTGTCAGTCTACTGAGCCCTGGAATCTAAAAGTTTGCAAGCATGCGTGTGTGTCTGTGTATGTGTATACATGTGTATGCATGTATTGTATATATGTGAACATATGTGTGTAAGTTTATGTCTATAGATGTATATTTTGTATGTCCATGTGTGCATATATGTGTGTATGCTTGTGTGTATGTGTATGTTACAAAGGTAGGAATGTACATGTGTGTATATATATGTGAGTGTGTTTATATGTTTGTGTATTATGTATAGGTATGTATGTGCATGTGTATATGTATGTATATGTGTATATGTGTGAGTGTATCTATGTGTATATGTGAACACGTAGATATGTATATGTGTATCTATGTGTGTATGTGAACACGTAGATATGTATATGTGTATCTATGTGTGTATGCATGTGTGTATATGTGTGTATATGAGTGTATATGTGAGCTGATAAGCATATACGGGTATATATGTGTGAATGTGTGTGTGTATTATTTTACTGCCATTTCCTAGTGCATAAAATAAAGCCTGACAAATAATAGCTACTCAAAAAATACTAGCACTAGTTATGGAGATGACCGACAAACAGGAAAGATCTGTTTAAAAGATTCCTTTTAAGCACCAAAGGAAACATAACCTGGAAGCGTGCACAAGAGTGAAGGAACAGAGCCCTGTGGCTGGATGGTTAGAACAGGTGTCTCTGAGAAGGCAGATGGACCGTATGACAAGACGACAGGGAAGTAGCAATGGGGACTCCCTCCTCTGAGGACAGAAGGTCAAGTGGCTGGTGAGTGAGGCAGTGAGAGGCACAGGACAGTGGGGATAGGTAACAGAGTCAGGACCGAAGGGATGAAGTGCACAAGCTGCCATCCAAGGATGGCACAGACAGTGAGGTGCAGAGCCAGAAAATGGGTCAAAAGTCTGTTTAGAAAGGAAGGGACAGAGGCAAGACATGGAAAGAGTACACATCCACCTTCCTCCAGTTAAGGGGCTCAATGCATTCATCCCATGGCCTCAGTGCCCAAAAAGGCATACCTTACTTATCCTGCTGGTCACAATCCCTTCCTTATATGCCACAGGGGCTCAGTAAATGCGGGCTAATGAGTTAGTTAAAGGACAGTCAACCAACCAAAACAGAGAGACACAGAAACAGAAGAGATGTGCTTACTCATCTACAAGACAACTTTACAGAGGAACAGCACGAACTCAGAGTCCCATGAACTATACTGCAGAAACCCACATGGTCTTGAAGAGTAGCCAAGGCTACCCTACCCAGACAAGTCCAATCAAAAATGAATCAGCTTCTGACTAGACCATGAAGACATATCTACAACACAGGAACCGATGTGTGGACATGGCCAAAAGCTGCCAGTGGGGAATGTTCTCACATGCTGCTTTCTAGTTCAACCTAGATCACGGCAGGGGACACCCTCTCACTTCCTCCTCTCCATCCCCAGCTCTAAGGTGGAAAGCAGCTAGTAAGGGGCTACTGGGCAGCAAAGGAGACAAGATGACTGAATTCCTTGCTTCTCTGACCCAGGCTGTGTACTCAGGCTCAGCTGTAGCAGCCCCTACGGCCGCCTTGAGTAGCTGGCAAACAGGATCTCATGACCACCATGTTTACAATGCTCAACATGTCTCCAGAACCCCACAAGTGTGGCCTTAGAGACTTCATTAATTATGCAAATGTGTCTTGGCATGCCGGGTGATAGCATCTTATCTATAATGAATACTTACTTAAAACTGATGAGAAAAACAAGGATTTTAAAAATTAGAATGCTAGAGATCGTCCTCTGCCCTGGTATAATTCATTAATTAAGGGGAACGAGTGAGTTAAGTAAGGGGCTCCAGAGTCATTCTGACACAGTCCTCTATGGAATCCTGAACTCTTCCCCACTGCGCTTCCTACACGGAACCAGGAGGTTCCACAGTCCCTTACCGGCCTTGAGATAATAAGTGTCCAAAAAGCCAAGCCTGTTCTACACATGGCCTTCCCAGCTTTCCAAGAGTGCTGAAGTTCCTGCTGCCTGCTCAGCAAAGCTCTGGCCCATACTTGGATCACACCTGGGCTGTTGAACCTGTGCAGGACACACCTGTGCCCTGGAAACCCCTTTGGCCAGTCCCCATCTGCAGTCAGGTCACATTTTAGTCCTGGCCACCATTCCTCAGGTGGTCCTACACACTAACACCATTCTGCCACTTAGCCCATAGTCTGCAAGAGGGGAGCCTTCATCTCCTTGTTATACAGACAGGTGCTGACCAAAGACTAGGAAATGGAAGTGGCCTTGCCATTCCCTCTTAGTGTAGCACTAAGGCATGGGATAGACCCAGAGTTGTTTTAAGGGTCACTAACTCAAAAGCCTCTACCCCGAATTTATGTGTGACATGGGAATTCTGGTTGACTCTGAGGGCCTCTGGTGAGGTCTGAGTCAAACGCCACAGTGAAGCGCCTATTAGGGTCAAGGTTACACGTTCACAATCAGGAACCACGTCCATCATCCTGGGGTTTCAGGCATCCAGGGAGGGTACTATGCACACTGAACAGAACCTGGCCTTCTACCTACAGGCCCAAACATGGCCTGGCCCTCAGGCAAACACAATAGCAAAGCGCCACATCTCTAGCTGCCCTTCATTCACCTGCTTCTCACATCTAAAGTGACCTCTGAGGATCTGTTAACCCACCCCCTGACCTTTTCACACTGTTCAGACGGGATTAGGAGAGGTGGCTGCCATGCCCTCCTTCTATCCCATAATGATGCATCACAATGGGTCCTGGCTGTTTTGGAGTCTTTGTTTAACCACCTCCTGGCCTTGCACACTCTAAAAGTATGCACCCTTATAGGCTGATGCTCACCTATGGCTCTCCAGATCTGTAGGACTTATGCCCGCTCCCTGCTAACTCCTACAAAGGACAGCAGCCCAGGCTTCTCCGTGGCCCTTCCCAGAGGACCACACACCTCCCAACAATGAGCCTCAGCACAGATTCAGCTCCCAGGTCATTCTTCTGTAGCCTCATCCTGCTGCCACACATAGCTGACCACAGCCAGGTTCCTGCTGTCACACACAGCCGACCACAGCGAAGTTCTGACTCCCGGAAACTGTCAGACTGGAGACAGAGGAGCACTTCAACACAGCAACAGGCCCCTCTCAAGAGCCAACACTGTGCTGAAGACAGCATAAAGGATGACATTTCCGTCCTAAGCTAGGGTCAGGAGGCCGGAGTCCAGAACTAACTGTCCCCCTGTGTGGCCCCCATGTGCTCATCTGAGGCACACTATCACACAGCTCACCCTTCTCCGACCCAACCCAGGGTCATGCATTTCGGGCAATGGAGGATGGGAAGTATTTCTAGCGTCCTTCTACGATAGCTTAGTGTTTAGCATGGGGCTACCTCTTTAGCAGGCTCTTCATTCAACCGATGTGATGGGGCCAGCCTCAGTAAGCAGTAACCAATTCTTTCCGAAGGGGGAAAGGGAAGATGTGAAAACAAGTTCCCTTCTCCAGGCTTGGTATCAAGGTCAATGCCGCACCCACGTCTTTGGAGAGCTCCAGAAGTCAAGAAACACCAACAAAGACAAAGAGGGATCAAGTCCTCCATTCCGAGACAAACAGCACTAAGAGGCAATTTTCCACATGATCTGTTGTGATGCAGCGACTTTTCTAATAGGTTGGTACGGGGGTGACTCAAAGAAGAAAGCACGCTGGAAGGATGGCTCACAGTTAAGAGCTCCTGCCGAGGACCTGAGCTCGGTTCACAGAACCCACACAGGGCAGCTCGCAACAGTGCGCAGCTCCAGCTCAGAGTATCCGAGGTCCTTTCTGTCTCCAGTCGCACTGCACCCACATTCACAAAGCCACACTCAGACACACACATAGAAATACAGCTAAAACCTTTAAAAAAAACTCGGAAGAGAGGCATGAGAAAGAGGAGCAAGCAGGAGGTGCACAGCCCATCCCAGACGGAAACAGAAAAGGAACTCCCCTGAGATCCAGTGAGTAGGGTTCTACAGGGGCCAGTTCAGGGGAAAGAAATGGCCAAGGAGCCACACCTCTGTAAAGGACAGCCGTGTCCCAAAGTCATCCAGAGCAGGTGCCGCCCGCTAAGCTTGTCCCTTGAAAACAAACACTGATAAAGTGGCCCATTACTCACAGTCCTGCGAGGATCTATGGCGGAAGGTAAATCGAAGGTGACTCCGGTTCACATCCTCAATGGGGATGGCCACCTTGAAGAATCAAAAAGGGGTATGTGAGTACCTGTCCCAGCAACCTCTAGCAGGAAGAGCTTCATTCGGCCCCGTTACTAGCACTGGGAAACATTCTGGAACTGGAGCAATGAAAGCACTGTCTCTCTTATCCTTATACGATTTCCGCCAAAGGCAAAATGTCTTTTGAAAATTTAAACAAGATAATATTGTGAAGGACACCAAGCCGACTCTGCTAGACAGGCCGATATTTTTTGTTTTAACACTCAGATGCACACTGCTCAAATTCTATTTTTGAAAGTCGCCGTCTTCATTGTAGCCCCTACATAAAGGTGTCCACGTCCCCTCTGCAGCTGCAGCAAGAACACTTTCCTGCTACATTATGGCCAAAGAACAAGGCCTCGTGTGTGCTGCCTGTAAGCAGAGACTGCCCCTAATGGTCATGTCAATAACTATAGTCCAGAGCCCACCCCTTATTTTCTGCGACTCAGGTTTGTGGGGGCGGGGTGAAATACTACAGTGGGGTACCACGGCACTGTGAGCAGGCTGCAAGATGACAGCACTCTATCAATGGCAGAAGAAGCAGATTCACCTTTCAACGAAAACCCCCCACACATGGCATCAATGCTTCTGCCCAACTGGTACAGAGGCAGCAGGCCACGCATACTGCAGAACCAAGGGGACAAAGACAATAGCTATTCTTAAGACGTGACAATTCATCTCCATCCAAGTCCTATCTTTACATTTGAAGATGAGAATAAATCTTATTAGAACTACCAGGCAGGGTCCTTAACAACCTTGAACAACATGGCTTTGTGTACCTGAGGAAGGATTTTACAATCACCCCCCGCCCCGGGATGGGGGAGCTAAAATGACCATAGCAACACAATACCTTAAGGGTCTCAAACCAGCGAGGCTGCTTCACTTGGTAATAAATCACTGACTTGTACTCTGAGATCGCCTCATCACCGGCACCGGGGAAAATCACATGCTTTAGGAGAAGCATAAAGAAAGAGTTCATGTTAGGGCTGCAGAGGTGGCTCAGTGGGTAAAGGCAGTTGTTACCAAGCCTGAGAACCTGAATTCAATCCCCAGAACCTACATGAAAGAAGGAGAGGACACGTACACACACACATGCATGCAAAATGAATGTATATATGTTATATAGGCATACATTTAGTTTTAAAACACATATATTGAGGATTAAAAATGATGACGTAAGACATCACAGTGTCTCCCCTACATAGTCTTGTCGCATCCACCAAAGGAGGAGAGGAAGCAATCCAGGGTGGCAATAAACCATTGCGTTTAGTATGCATTCCCAGCAAGGAAGGGGCAGGTCTGCCTGTGCTAGTGGCTACTCTAAACCACAGTCTCAGACCCTGGAGGTACCATTCCTGTCCCCTCCCCAACTCACTCCAATTACAGTATGAGAACACTTGCCTGATTTTACTCAGTGGGTCTAGAGGTAAAGGTTGTCTACCAAATAGGAATTGGCAAGACTCATTCCTCTAGCCATAAACATTGCTCAACAAACTTCAACCAGACTCATATCACTAAAGCCTAAGGGGCGAAGACAGTATAGCTCAAGGCTTCTAGAGATATGAATGGCACCAGCCCAGGCTAGACAGGGAGAAAAAGTGTGAGCCGTGATGAAATATCTGAGCCCAGGCACAAGCCCAGCCACTGGCTGTCCAGTCCAATGGTACCTAAAGGGTACCTACTCTGCTCATCAGAGGGAAGAACAGGCTCTGAGCCACTATGGTAGATTCTGCTGGCTGCTCTGGCCATGGGGACAAGGTACTGGCCACCACGGTCATGTGAGTCATAGCTTGTTCGGATGATATTAAAAGTCTACCTCACTCTCTGACCCTGAGCAAAAAATCATTTTTTCTCAGATTCCATTTCCTCACCTCTTAAATACTGAAAGTAATGGTCTCTGACCCACCATTGTGGTTGCTAGGTATGTAGGATTATGCCAAGAAATAAGAACCCTGTATAAGACTGAGCTAGGAGTGTGGTCAAAATCGACAGGGGTGCCCTGAGACAGGCTGGTAGCCTGGATCACCAGGACATTAGGGCAGGCGGGGGAAAAAAGGAGGCCAGCACCAACACACTTCCCAACAGACGAGCTAACACAGTCAATGAAGAAAGAACACGTCAGATCCTGCAGCAGAGCCAAGGCAGACACGTGCAAAGCTAAACTTGAACTCTACAGACGAGATTCAGCGGAAAAGAGATACCTCCAATCGCTTCCCGTCTTCATCATAGACGGACACCGTCACCTCCACGTTCTTCGCCGTCGTTTTACTGCCTTTATCAAAATCCCCTTGAACCAACGTCACATAGATATCATTGCGGACATCGCCTGGGGGAGGAAATTATATCCTTAATAGCAATCCATCATTCATAGTGCGACCGTGAATTTGGTCTAATTGTCAGAAGTGCTGTCTTAACGGAATATTATAAATACTGTATTAGATAGTTCAGAAATATTTCCTACAAAATAGCCTGGTCTTCTAAGGCATGGCAAAACCAATTCAAATCAACTTCACTTCTGCACCTCTTTGAAAGGCCCACAGTGGCCGGCAATGCCACTGATGGAGCTACAAGGACCCAACCCCTGTGTAGCATCCCATGATCAATAGAGAGCCTTATAAGCCTCCCACGGGCTATCCCTAACCAAATTCACCTGTGTCCTCAGGAGCCAATTCGTACGTGTAAAAGAGAACTGGCAAGGCCAGCTTCCTTTGCTTTCTTTGAACTATTTGGTTTCAAGCCTTGAACTAAAAGCCTACTGAAAATGAGAACCCCTGAGCCACGTACAAGGGATAGGTCACAGAGAAGTTTCTGTGAGGTTCATCTAGCAGCTGTCAGGACCCCAAGTAAGAAGAATAAAACAGAACTATATAAAGTTTTGGGGCGGGGGGGGGGGGAGGTAGGTTAGTTTTAGGTTTTTGTTTTGTTTTATGATCTCTCTTGCAGCCCAAGCAGGCCTCCAGTTTACAGCCATCCTCCTGCCTCAGCCAAGCGCAAGGATCACAAGGGTACACCCACCGCATACCACCCCATACATTTTAGAATTAAATAGACCTTTAATTGTGATGAGGCCAGACTAGAACAGAGGAACTGAGACTTCGTACTGTTGAAAATCTGTGAACTCAGCAAACTGAAAGTTTCCATAGAACAGTGATAGAGAGGAAGGTCACTGGTGACGACTGGTTCCCAGACTGTCCGGCCCCACCCATTCCCAACCCTGCTCTGCACAGAAGACAGTAGTGCATCAGACCCCTGTGTGGTTATGGATGAAGACTTCTGAAGGGTAGAAAGCCTTTTCTTGCTTTCTTGTTTTTCTATTGTGCTTTTCTTTTTTTAAAAAAAAAAATTGCTCTATTTTGGCTTTTAATGTATCCAACTATTAAATTAAAGTTGCATTTAAAAGTCATTATTGTAATGGTCCCAGTGGGTTGCTCCCACAGTCATGGAGGCTGCTCAGGAGGGAAGCAGAGCTGCCATGGCAGATACTGCCCACGAGAGAGGTTAAAAAGGCTGAAGTATAAGGTTGGAGGTAGGGGTGGAAATGGTGGGACAGGAAGCAAAACGTCTCCCTGCCCCAAGATGCACCACTATCAGCTGTAGGACCTCAGTTAAACCTCTTCGCCTCCCGGGCTAACTCACCACTTAACAGCCTTATTGGTTTGCCACACATCCATTGTATGTTTCTTAGCCTGAAAATTCTACCCAAACACAGAAACCATAATCTTTCTGTGTGTGCTATGTGTACATAGCTGTATGTGCAGTTGTGTGCACACGCAAGGGGAGGTCAGAGGTCAACCTCAACTGTCGTTCTCAAGGCACACTTACCTTGAGTTGTAGGAGAAATTCTCTCACTGGCCTAGAACTCACCAATCAACCAGGCTGGCTGGCCAGTAAGTTTCAGTGATCTACTGCCCCTCTCCAATCCATTGGGATGCAAGCACATGCCACCATGCCCAGCACTCTTTAAGTGGGTTCTGGGACTCTAAAACTCAGGTTCTTACAAGCAGTTTTACCGATTCAGCCATTGTCCTAGCACCCAAAGCCATACTCTTTTATCTGAGAGCTATATACGCTTCCTAAAAACCTCAGCAGGCAGGGAAGTAACACAGGCTACAAGGCCTCAAGGGAATAAAGCCCCACAGCCTCACGCCCACATTCATCATTCCTACAGAGATTTGCTTCTGAGACATCACAGAAAAGAGGACACCATTTGCATGGAGAAACCCCACTGAAGGAGCACCACATAGGTATGCAGCAAAGACTGGGCTCAGTAGAGTAGGAAGTCAGTTGTTCGAAGATTTGATTGGATGCTACCATCTTCCCAGTTCCCTGGATAACTCAGCTTCTTCCCGTGCCAGGGTAGCATGGGTCACGAGCATGTAGAAGGGTCAGCAAGACTGTGGTCCACAGGCTCTCCTACCATACAAAGATGCATGCCTTTACAAGAAAGAAGACACTACTAGCACTGAGGACTCGGTGCCCTAGCCTGCCCAGTGCTTACTCAGCCAACAGAGAACAAGGGTGATTCGCTGTCGCACAAATTCTAATTGTTCTTAATTAATAAAAACCCGGAGTAGTCAGATGTCAGGGTAAATGTTGAAAGAACAGAGAAGCAGGGCAGCCAGTCACTAGTTCTTACCTCTACTGTATTCTCAGACCGAAGGGGCGAGCCTGTTCCTACAAACCCTCTGACTGAATCCTGAGCTCCTGTCTCCTCCTGCCTTATATTCTTCTCTTCGTCCAGCCAATCACTTCCCCTCTCCACCTCCCTAGTGCTGGGATTAAAGGTGTGAGTCACCACCATTTGGCTCTATTTCTCTTTTGAGCCTTGAACTCAGAGATCCCTCTGCCTCTATCTCCCAAGTGCTAGGATTAAAGCTGTGTGTGTCACCACTGCCTGGCCTCTATGGCTAACTACCGGCTTAGCTCTGCACTCTGATCTTCAGGCAAGTCTTATTTGTTAGATCACAAACAAGATATCGCCACAATTCACTCTAGCTAGAATCCCTCTCTCGCAGCCACTCAGCATAGGGAATCGTCTTCTTGACCAGAACAAGCTTCTTGACAGCAGCATGGGTTCTCCAATCATGAGATGAAGAACTGGATCTAACTTGGCAAGCTTATCTACTACAAGGAAAACCCTATCAGCATTAGCAGGAAATTCCGAGGTTTCCCAGTTGGGATGGTTAGATTTCAGGGTCATCTCGACAGGCTCGAGAGTCACCTGGTCATGCCTGCGGGAGATGATCTTGGTTAGGTAAGCTGACGTGGGAGTTTCTATATTAGCTGTGGACGGAACGATCGCCCAGGCAGGGTCTCCTGACCTTTATGAGACAGAGTGAACTGAGCAGTCGCTGGTGTTCATTGCTCTCGTGAGAGCAGACAAATGTGACCAGCTGCTCCGTCCTCCTGCTCTCCCAAAGTTCCCGCCATGATGAACTAGACTGTGAACAGTGAGCTAAGAGAAACCTTTGCTCCCTTAAATCGCCTTTGTTGGAGTCTTTTATTACAGCAAGAGAAGAGGGGGGTCTGAGACACCTGTAAAAGTGAGGATATCCTAACGACCAAATAAATCCACCCGTGAAGGTGCATCTCAGTTCCAAATATAAACCGTAAGTCCACAGATCAGCTCATTTCCAGGAATAAGACTGGCATGCCATATCTAGACAGGGAGCAACCATGCTATCCAGGCTAGCCCACTTCAGTTTCCTGTCATGCCAGCAGACAGAGTAGCCAATAACCCACACCAATCCTGAAAGGCAAACAGAATGGAAAGCATACATCCCATGGCTGCATGAAATAAAACAGCAATGCCTGGGGCAGCAGGCACACTGGGCAGCCAGATGCCTCTCACCAGAGTATGCAGCAACGGGGACCTGCAGCAGAAAGCCACCTGTGCCTATTGATCTTGGAAATCACCATTTCCAATGCCCAATGCTCATGTAACTTTAGACTGTGGTTTAATTTTGATTGGAATTAGTTCAATAACAATCTTTAAGAGACTAAGATCCTTCTGTGGACCAGGTCAGACTATTCAAATGAACAATAGTTGCAAACCAAATTGTACAACAAGATAAATACAAACATCTGTCCCACAGATAGATACCAACAAGATTATCAGATTACTGCTATGGAGTTTTTTTTAGAAACTGGAAAATGAGCCAGGCAGTGGTGGCACACGCCTTTAATCCCAGCACTCAGGAGGCAGAGGCAGGCAGATCTCTGTGAGTTAGAGGCCAGCCTGATCTACAAGACAGGCACAAAAGCTACAAAGAATCCATGTCTCAAAAAAAAAACAACAAAAAAGAAAGAAAAGAAAGTGGAAAGTTGTTAAATATAAGAGATAAATGTTAAAATAAATAAATAAACCAAGTATCAACTCATGCAGCTTAAAATACATGGCTGAGTCTGAGCTACATCAGTGGAGTGACAAACACCCCCTGAGCAAATCACAAGGTAAATATCATCCTTCGGACCTGCCACTGTCCCGGGTATATGACACTCCTTCCTTCCTTCCTTTGATCAGATATCTCATTTCATGCTTGGAGGGCATCCATGTGACCTTTGCCATTAGAGGGAAGCTAACCCTAAGCGAGCCCAGGGGCCAAAGTGTGTATCCCACCACCGTGGCTGGTCTACGACCTTGAACACTGAAGTTATTCATAACAACCCTGGGCCTGACACAGTGCTCGCCACCTGCTCAGCTCACTCTCACTGCGGGAGCGCCTGCACAGCGCTGTGCGATGCGTACATCACCCATCAGAGCCGGCGACCTAAGCAGGGAGCACAAAGGCCCTGAGCGAGACTAACCGTACCTGGCATGATAATCTCCGGAAACCCTGTCTTGCGAGCTACAGCTGCGGTCCTGTCCACCAAGTGAGGAAACTCCTTCCGAATCTGATGTATGTCTCCAGGAAGTAATTTCAAGGTTACCCACAAACCTGCAAAAAGAAAGGCTGCCTAAGTCACGTTTACGACAAGTGTGGGGCTGAAAACAATTCCGGTAGTTGAGAAACTTTTCATCCACAGAGCGGCACTACAGACAGGCAAATATTCGGGCAAACGTCCGGGTAAGAGGCACCCTGCACAGGGGCACACACTCCATCTAGGTACAGACCTTGCCTGTGAGATCAAACAGCAAGACCACGGGATGGAAGGGGAGTATTCCGTATGTGAGCCAAGGACAATTAGCTCTTTTGAATTCTCTCAATTTAGAAGAAACCAGAAGATGGCATCGGAGGTGGAGGCTGAGAAGGGCAGGCAGAGATGTAGAGGCTCATGCCCACCCACCATACAGGTCGGCATCTGGGGCCAGAAGGGACCATGGTGCTCTGAGGCGGTTCCACGAGCTCAGGAGTGAGGCAGAGGTCTGACCTGAAAATAACCTATCAGCTGCAGGGGCGAGTTAAAGGGAAAATATTGAGTCAGAAGAGGCTAAGAGGCTAATATCTGAACCTAACAATAGGAGTCAAAAAGAGAGAACTAGGGAGGGGAAAGAGGAAGGAAGGTGGCTCTCAGAAGCAGTGATCTGCACTCCCCACTGAAAGCCTGCTCCAGAAGATATTCTGAGTGAGATAAAAAATGTCTCAAAGCATGTGTGGGAGGCTCTCTTAACTTTCAGGTCATGCTGAGGAGCAGCTAGAGAGAATGAGATACCAGGAAATGTGTCATCCACATGGTCAAAGTGTGAAACTCAAGAGGGAAGGTGAGTGGGTGGCACTGAGCAGCAAGGATGCCCCCTTGGCTCTCCAGGAAGAAGGGAGGGCAGAAACTGACAAGGAAAAGATAAAAGAGCAGATTCCAGGGAGCAAAAGCGGGATAGGGTGGAAAGACAGACACAGTCAACAGACCCGGGAAAGACCAGCGCATCCTGTTTATAAGGTGGTTCCCTTTCTACACGGTTCCTTTTCTTTTCTCTCTAAGATATAGAATTCTAGATTATGAGAGAATCTCAACAAGAGAGGGATACCCAGTACAGAAAAGTCCCCATGAATGATATCAGAGGATAGCACCAAGAAAAGGTTACATGTACCATGCTTCAGGAAATGAACTGCATGTGTTGACCAAGAAATGTGAAGGACCTTTACTATGGGATAATGTTCTTATGCACTGTAAAGATTTGTCACTTGTATTAGTTTAATAAAATGCTGATTAGCTAGTAGCTAGGCAGGAAGTATAGGTGGGGCAACCAAACTAAGAATTCTGGGAAGAGGAAAGGCAGGGATGCACACCAGCCAGATGCAGAGAAAGCAAGATGAGAACACCTCACTGATAAAAGGTACCGAGCCATGTGGCTACACATAAAGGAAAATTATGAGTTAATTTAAGTTGTATGAGTTAGTTAATAATAAGCCTGAGCTAATAGGCCAAACAATTTATAATAAATATAAGCCTCTGTGTGTGTGTCTTTGGGACTGAATGACAGTGGGACAGACCAAACTTCAATCTACAGACCTGGTTTGTATTCCCTAACCCATGCTCCCAGGAACTGACTGCATCTCCACACACCAGTCTACGGGTATGTGGAATTTTTCTAACTGATACGAAACTACAAGAGCCAACAGGCAGTTCTGCGCATGCAAGAATAAAATAGATCCTCAAGGGACTGGGTACTTGGTCTTGTTCCCCTTCCCCCTTTTCTACCACACAGTCAAGCAACTAAACCTAGTCACCTTAAATAACAACAGAAAGGCTACCTTTCAAATACCCTAACCAACAGCCTGCTCAAATATCTAGGTGGATAAGGTAGAATATTGGTGACACAATTCAATTTGTTACAATTGAAATACAGAAATTAAATTGTCCTGATTAGGCAGCAGGGGAAAATGAGGCCAGTTTTCAAAGAATAAGTGTGTTTGGAGTTGATATGTGTTTGTGTTGATATGTGCTTCCGAATGCCTGAACACAGAATGATTACTCATCACCTCTCAAAAAAGGGAAGCAGGTGCGGTGTGAGGCTCTGCCATCCACATACACCCATGATAACTCAAAGGCAGGAAGCAGAATCGTGAGGGTTAAACAGAAAAGAATTAAAGGGTGATTACTGGGCATGCGTAAGACCCTGGGGACCATCAAAGGCACTGCAAGGTCTTCAAGAGTCCCTGCCTTTGTGCCGAGGAAACTGGGTGCTACAGAGATGGAGCAAACTCAGAGGAGGCACAGGGGAGGCGAGCACGGAAAAATCCACTGGCTCTGACAAAGACTATCATCTACTCCTTCTGTTCCTTTCTGGGGCCTCTGACTGTGACTGGGAAGATGAACAGGCATCAGGAGGTACCCAGGTCATTCTAATGGAAATAGGAGCCTATGGGAGGAGCCCAGAACAGGGAACAGCAACTGCCCTGGCCCAGCCTCCCTTGAGTCTCCGAGGAATGACCTAGATTCTAAGTGTGAGCACTAGAGGAAGATTCAAAGTCAAGATGAGATTAACTCAGTGGCACTATTGGATCAGCGATAGCGTTGACTCATTGATACAAGAAGATACTTGTAGCCCCCTTGAAAAATGCTATGGATGTTCTTGTCTCTCATTCTCACAGCCGTCTGAAACCTCTGTCTTCTTTCTAAGTAGTCCAAGGTACCAGGTGTTATCAGCCCCATCCAGGTACCAGCCAGCGTCCTTGACACTGCTGTCCAGTTTATAGATTCTGGCTAAGACCCACGAGCCTTGGCTGTCTTGATGCAGCCTAACACCATTTCTATTTCTCCTGTGTGATTCTGTGATAAACACAACTGTGGGCGAATGCTAAAAAAGGATCTGGAGATCCAGTGGGGGTGGGGATTGCTGACCCAGGGAGAAGGGAACAGCCAGGCCCTCCATTAGCTCCTACCTCAGACTCCTTGTGGTTTGCAAACACAGGGCAAACTGGAGGAGCTATAATCTACAAGGGGTGGGGCTTGGTTCAGTTTAAACTTGCTCCACAAACAAAGGCTATAATCCATGAATATTCTAGGTAGAGTTGGTCAGAGAGTGGGGTAAAGCCAAGGCTCACTGCAGAGATCTATAGGACCTCCCTTTTTCAGAACATTCTTCAGACTCAATGACCACTGCTATGGACAATGAAAAGGGTAGGTCTGGAAGGCTGGGGACTGGGGGGCAGGGCAACGGTTCCATTGAGCTTCTCTGAGTACACAGTGTGGTGTACCAGATCAAGAACCAACCTGATGCATGTGTTTTCGCAAATGTTAAAAGCAGGGTTAGAGTCCCCAGTCTAAGGAGGTGACTTTCTTTCCTCCGTGTAAAAAGTGGGGCTTGATAAGCACTTGTTTTTTTGGCAGGTCTCCTGGCCAGCCCAATGCCAACTGTCACCAGCCCAAGCGAATTGATTCATAAGCTCCACCAACAGAAGGTCAGCTGCTTGGACACGTCAGTGTGGTATTAAAAACGATACAAGCAGAATAGGAGCATGGGGGTGGGAGGAAGGAGGAGTGAGGAGTCTCCTTGGATGACAGAAACAATAAGGCATCCCTTTCCCTACAGGGAGGACAGAGGAACAATTATAGAACATTGGCTGTACCGTGACAGGACACGGAGACAAGAGCCCACGCCAGAGTAGAGAACATCAAATGAAGTGAGGCCATGGGTTTGGAGCAGGGGTTACATTCATGGTTTGCTGTTGTTATTGTGGGATTTGGGTTTGAGTTTAGTTTTAATTGTTGACTTCCTTAATTGTTTTTGACTTGCTGTCATGGGGCCTCGCATGGCCTAAGATGGCCTTGATTTTTTGATCCCCTTAGCCTCTCAACTACTAGAATTACAGGCACGTGTCATTAAAGCCAATTTTATGTGGTGCTGGGGACAGAACTCGGAGCTTCGTGCCTGCCAAGCAGGCGTTCTACCAAATGAGCTGCATCCCCAGCCTTGCAGTATTTTGTTAAGGGTGAGGAAAGAGAGGACTGGGCAGTGTGGGGTAAGAGGGGGAGTTAAAGCAGGAGCTGCTTCCCATGCTGCCAGGCTTCTCAGCACTAGGTTCTTCATAGATAGCCCCACCCACATCCCACTCCCCATCCTCTTCCGAACACAAAGGCTGTGGGTGAAAGGCTGTCCATTCAATAGGAACAAGCATCACCCAGTCCCAAAAGTTCCACCCCAGATTCCCTACAGGCCCACAGCAGAAACAACAGAGATACATACCTTGCCCCTTGTGGTTGACTTCTTTGGCTGCAATGACTTTGTTTATGACAGTTTGAAGGAAGTCATTCTCCCCTGCCACCCTGGGTGAGAAACGGGATGACATGTTCAGCGGCTTGTGTCGAATGGCGTCGTCCAACGCGAGCCTGGAGGGCATGGGGCAACCAAGACCACAAGAGACAAAGGGGCACAGAGACCCGTGGGTCACAGTAACAGGGGGACACAAAAGAGCATCACCACCGAGTATGAGAGAGTCGTCATGAGTCAACAAAAGACAAAGGGCAGGATAGGTGACAAGAGAGACAGGGAAAGCATCGATCAGGAAAATGGTGAACCACAGGAGAGAAGTCCAGCCAAGGAGGGCGCCCCACTCCCAGGGATCACGTGCACAGGGCTCCACTCCACTGCTAATGGACAGTCTGAAGGGGCTGGTCTGCGAGTAACGTGGCTGAGAGGCCTTGCATTCCAAAGAACACTGATGGCCATTTACACCACTCAGATAGTACTGAACTAGTCTATGGCAAGGGCCAGGTGGTATGAAGAAGAAAAAGAAAAAAAGAAAAAAAAAACATTTCTTCTCCCCCATATTTCCCCAAATAGCCTTCAAACCTAATGACATAAGAAGCCCTGCCTTTGGTTCCTCGGTGTGTATTCACAAAAGGGTCTCCAATAGCTATATGTGAAGGTGACCCAGTCCCTGGACAACAGAATTAATGATCACCATGTCTGGATGCTGACCCCTGGAAATCACTCAGAATACAGGTTAACCAGTGATCTCAGGCTCAGGAGCCCATGCATGTGAGAGTGGCCGGCACAGGGAACATGCACCAGGAGAAATACTGTGCAGCGCCACCAAGCATAATGGGAAAAGAGCGCAAAAACATAGATCGGGTACCGAATGCCTGAAATCAATTCTAGGAACAAGGGCGATGTCATCCATCACTTGAGCCAAGCAACCCAAAGGAGCTGAGAGCTGTAGTAATTTATTTCACCAAGTTAAAGAGAGATGAACGAGAGAGAGAAAGAGAAGGCACACTGTTTCCCTCCCTAAAACCAACCCTGTGAGGTGATAAATCCATTTTAATGGAGCAAAAAACGTTCTCATTAGCATGACATTTCCCAGAGAATAGTTTCCAGGCTGACTCTGCTATTGGAATCGGGCTGCTTTATTCTTCGATCACTGCAGATATTAATCTGTGCAGCCATTGTCCTCTAGAGAAGCAAGGCTCACAACCGACACAACAGGTGTGTGTGCCCTCACGCTGTGTAAAGTGGACTCCACTGTCTGACAGGAGAGCGTGGTGGCAACACACGGGGGCTCTGAAAGGCCAGGTGAAGACCTGACCAACCGCTTCTCTGACATCTTCAACAACACCCAAAGCTAGTGTTTTGTTTTGGGTTTGGTTTTTGATGTTTTTATTGTTTTGTTTTGTTTACCTTCAGAGGGAACAAATAAACGACAGAAAAAAAATCACTTAATAGGACCACTGGGTATTGCTAAAACCTGTGGTCTTGATGACACTGAAGCCTTGGGAACAGTAGGGAATCCTGACAACTTGCACAGTAAAAGGAAAATAATAACTTGAGTATTATAATCTCACAATGGTGTGTGTTGCTTATTACCACTGTATTAGCCATGTTCCAGGATGGGAATATTCCCGTGTGCTAAAGAAGTTTCTGGGTTCTATAGAATGCTGGTATATACTCTTGCCGTAAGTGGAATTATCCACAATAGCCATTTACAGACACGGAAATGAGTACTTAAACACCATCTGCGATGGTTAATGTTTACTGTTAACCTGACAGACTGTAGAATCACTTGAGAGACAGGACTCTGGGCACACATGGGTAGGGGGGTCATCTTGACAGCTTACACTGAGGTGAAAGACCCACCCATCACGGAAGCCACCATTCCCTGGCTGGGATCTTGGACCGCATAAAATGGAGAAGCTGACCTGAGCAGAAGCATACATTCCGATGACGGCTCTAACCTTGAATCCTGAGTTAAAAAACCCTTTCGCATTAAGTTGCTTATGTTCGGGTGTGATTTTTGTTATCACAGTCACAGGAAAATAAACCAAGACACTATCCAACATGGCAACAGCAGCCCTACATGGCAATAAAGACTTGAAACAGATCGGTGTGATTGAAGGGCTGCATTTTAATTCTACTCAGCTGTAATTAATATAAAGAGCCACATGGGGCTAGTGGTTAGCAGACCAGGCAGAAAAGTAAATGGGCAGCATTTAAGCCACCCGAGACCTCTGCCTCCAGTCGTGTGAAGGGAAACACGTGGTACTTAAGCCCGACGTTAGGCTATACAACGCTAATTTAACGCAGCTCTCTTCATAATAAGACGCAAAATCTTCTCTAGAAAAGCACAAGAAATTTTTTCCTCATGGGCAGAAAAGCCACACTGCAGCCATCTTAAACAAGTGATTCTCGAGTCTGCAGAGACTGTGGGTGGTCCATCATGAAGAATGCATGGGGCAAGAGAAGCCCATACCATGTCCCCTGTCCTCTGAAAGAAAGGGCTCCTTCAGACATCCATTATCACCAGCCTCCCAGAGCTCAGCCTCCCTCAGCCAACACCTGCAAAGCAATGTAAACCTGCAAAAGTGACATTCACCTTAAGCCTAAAAGTCTTTGAATAAAAACAAACTGGAAAAGGAAAGAGGAAACGGGAAACTGCAGAGTCCTGGGGAGGCTTGCACTACCCCAAGCACTCATTCTCCCGGGGAAGTCAGGCCCTGGAGGGGGCTGTCTCCACAATCAACCTGAAGCACCCAGTTCCTCTTCCTCTGCCTTGAGCCAGGAGTGGCCCCCAATCAAAACCCACCCTCACTTCAATCACCCTCCCCACAGATTTTAGCTTCAAATCAAAGAATAATCTCATAAATCGGACCCAAGTGCTTTCCCCATGTTCTCTAGCCCTCTCTGAAGACGTCAGGTCAGAAGTGGACAAAGCCTTTAAAAAAAGGAAAAGCCAACACTCGCTCATCTGAGCAAAAAACCAAGACAGACAAATCAGCAACCTGATTACAGGCTTTAAGGTGTTATTTCTCGCTTTACAAAAGAATTCATCATTACTTTGTTTGGTTTCTACTTTAAAAAAAAAACAAAACCAGCAACCTCTTGTGATGAATTTGAAAGTATTGTATTTTGAAAATTTGAATTGCTACAAGAATAAATCGATTATATAAAGAAACAGGCTCAGTGCAGAATTGTAATTCTTCTACTGATAAGGTAATTCTGGGACTACAAGGAACATCAGCTCTGGGGACCATACACAAACCTTATTCCACCGTCCTCCCAGTTCCCAATTCCACGTGCCACAGCAGTGACTACACAGGTTTCTGATTATTGTAAAATAAATGAATCCTGACTTGCGTTTAACGAATAACCTCAGCGGTGAATTATTAACTATGGGGTTTTCGTGTGATACCTCGTTAAGGACAGAATTATTCCATACTTACGGCTGGAAGGGAATGAAATGTTGTTTATCTTCGTCGTCTACTTTTCCATTTATTATGTCTGTTACGTCCATCACTGGGGAAAGGAAGGGACAGAGAGGGTTGCTTGGCTTCGGTGCCACCACGATAAAAAGTCAAAAAAACAAGCAAGAGCAGCAGACTGAATTCCACCATGAACCATAGCATTGGTAGACTCTTCTCATACGGAAGTTTGCTATTCTGCAATGCTTGACAGATTAAGTCATCTAAACATGCTGGCCCTGGTGGGCAAGGACCTCTAACACAATTCCACTGAACAGTTTCCTTTGCCTGCTCCCCCGGGGGTCACCCTAGAGATCTGTTGTCCAACACAAACTTCTGTATGAAGGAGATATTCTGCATCAATGGGCACCGGAACAGGGGCGAGTGTGATGAGTAACTGCCTTTACACTCATGTAAATTAATTTTAAACAGCACTTGGGGCAAGCGGATAGCATATTCACAACAGCATACCACCGGCTATTAGTTAATACTCTCAACTTGACAGATCTAGAGTCACCTAGGAGACAAGGCTCCAGGCACACCTGTAAGCGATGAAGTAAATTCAATCGGCTTCTGGGCATGCCTGTGAGGGATTGTATCGTCTAGGTTAGGTGGATTTAGGTGGGAGACTGGCCATTCCACTGGCTGGAGTCCTTAAACTGATTAACAGAGAAAGGGAGTTGAGAACCAGCGTTCAGCTGTCACTGTGCCCTGGCTGGGGATACAGGGTGAGCAGCTGCCTCATACTCCTGCCACCTTGCCTTCCCAGCGTCATTATGTCATCCACACCATGGTGGACTGTATTTCCAAGCTGTAAACCAAAAGAAACACTTGCTTCCTTATGTTGCTGTTGCTTTGTTATTGGGTATTTTTTTCCATAACAATGATAAAGTAATTCAGACACAGTTCAATGATAACATAATTACAAGGTACCAGTCACCAAGAGCTGGTGTCTGAGTCAGTGAAACACTCAAATGTGACCCTCAGTTACCTGCTGGATAGTTCAAACAGAAGCACACAGGCAAAACTGGACAGACATCCCAAAGCCACAAGTCAAACACCTGCATCTCACCACCCTGGCTCCCTTCTCTGGGGTGGTCCAGGTTCACTGGCATCCCTGGAAAGGCTTGGCACCATCTCCACATTAAAAGAGATGTGAGCCCTGGTGGCATTCAGAGTTTTACTCAGAACAACTTACCACCACTCTTAACCACTCTGTGACTTTGGACAAGTACTTTGCTGTGTCCTTTCTCAACCCCACACCTGGCTAGACGAGCTCCACAGTCTTTCCTAGCGACTAGCCTCTCTTACTGAAGCTGTGGACAAGGTTCATTTCTATAGACCCATAGTCAATTCTGCGGCATGAACGTGGAGAATTCCCTACAGGTCCATGTACTTAATACTTGGTCCCCAACTGGTGGCACTATTTGGAAAAGTTGTAAACGCTTCAGAAATGGTGACATCAGCATCCTTATGCAACTCAAAACAACTCTGAGATACCATCTTACACCTGTCAAAATGGCTAAGATCAAAAATATTGATGGACAGCTTATGTTGGAGAAGATGTGGAGTAAGGGGAACACAACCTTGTACAACTTGTGCAAACTAGTACAACCACTTTGGAAATCAGTGTGGTGGTTTCTCAGACAACTGGGAATCAATCTATGTCAAGATACAACAATGCCACTCTTGGGCATATACCCAAAGGATGCTCACTCATACAAGGACACTTGCTCAGTTATATTCATAGCAGCATTATTCATAATAGCCAGAACCTGGAAATAACCTAGATGCACCTCAATTGAGAAATGGATAAAGAAAATGTGGTACAGCAGTTAAAAAAAAAAATGATACCATGAAATTTGTAGACAAATGGATGGAATTAGAAAAAAAAAAAATCATCCTGAGTGAGGTAACCCAGTCCCAGAAAGACAAACAGGGTATGTACTCACTCCTAGTGAATATTAGATGTATAACAAAGGATAATTAGGCTACATGCCATGGCCTCAAAGAAGCTAGGTAACAAGGAGGACCTTAAGAGGGACATGCATGGATCACTCTAGGAAGGAGAAATACATAAGATCCTCCTGTGTAAACTGCGGTGGGGAGGTCAGGGAGGCCAGGAAGAGAGGAAGGGATGGAGGATGCGAATATGAAGAAACAGGACAGTAGAGTGGTGGGAGGGACGGAGAGGGAAAGCAATGAGACACCTGGATAGACAGAGTCACTATGGGGTTAGGAAGAAACCTGGTGCTAGGGAAATTCCCAGGAATTCACAACGACCCCAGCTGAGACTCCGAACAATCGTGGAGATGGTGCCTGAACTGGCCTTCTCCTATAATCAGATTGGTGACTACCCTAATTGTCATCATAGAACCTACATCCAGCAACTGACAGAAGCAGATACCGAGATTCACAGCCAAGCACTGGGCGGAGCTCCTGGAGTTCAGTGGAAGAGAGAAAGGAGGGATTATATGATCAAGGGAGGGTGGGGTCAAGATCATGATGGGAAACCCAGAGACAGCTGACCCAAGCTAGTGGAAGCTCATGGATTCTGGACTGACAACTGCGAAGCCTGCATGGGACTCAACTAGGCTCTCTGAACGCGGGTGATGATTGTGTGGCTTGGTCTTATTAGGGGAACCCCGGCCGTGGGACCAAGACTTATCCCTGATGCATAAACTGACTTTTTAGAGCTCATTCCCTATGGTGGGATACCTTTCTCAGCCTAGATATGGGGGGTTGGGGGGAGGGCATGGCCCTGAATCAACTTGGTATGCCAGGCTTAGTTGACTTCCCATGGGAGGCCTTACCCTCTCTGAGGGGTGGATGGGAGATTGAGGGAGATGTAAAATGAATAAAAAAAAATTAAAAGAAAAAAAGAAGAAATGGAGCCTTGCTGAAGTAAGTGGCCACTGGGAGTGAATCCTGAGGTTTTATAGCATGGCCCTGCTTGCTATCTGCCTTCTTGCTTTCTGACTATGCCTCCAAGTGTGACCAGCTGCCTCCAATTTCTATTGCCTTGCTACTTCCACACAGTGGCAGGCTGTATCCTTAAACTGCCAATCAAAATAAACCCTTCCTTCCTGAGGCCACCATAAAGGGTACTTGTCGCACAGCAACAAAAGTAACTATGACATGCAGAAAACATAAAGGTCTGCAGGGCAAGAACGGCAGCACTGGCATCCCTTGCGGAGCTCAGGAAGCCACAGGGAAAACCATCACATGGTGCACTGAACCCGTGGGGCTGTTGGTCTACGAACCAACATGTGTGTGCAGGGATGCAGGTGAGCACATCCCAGATAACTGGAGCGCTGACTAACAGCTGCTGTGAAAAGGACCGACCAAGATCAGGTCTTCACTCGACAGGGTCCTCACTACAGTCATCCAGCACTCACCCAAGGTCACATGCACATGCTCACAAGCCTGTCTCTCATAATGAAGAAACATTGAGTTTCTTGATTTTTCACTCGGCCGGCCACGCCCAGGACAGTCGGGCAGAAATCAGACTGTCAATTCATACCAAATGGGTGGCTTTCCTAGTTCTTTGGAGACCCCTCTCTCTGTCACAGGCTAACTGTAGTTCTTGTAGATTATCTGATGCCCTTGCTAAGTCTCCAGATATCTGCGTCAGAACACACTTAGGCTTAGCAAGAATGTACAAGTACACAGCAAAGGAGCAAGGCAGGAGCTGAGGCCGCATACACATGTGGGAAACAGCCTTTGTCCAGCTTGCTATTATTAATGACCATATCTCCTCCCATCCTAAGCCTCATGAGCAAAACCTCAAAGGCACAAGAATTTCCTCAGGGATCATACAAGTCATGGTATGTGCCCAGGAAGACCTCAGTGTGCTCTGGATGGGGAAAGAACCTGTTCCAACACCATTTCTGTTGCTCTGATGAAATGCCCTGACAAAAAGCAACAAGGAGAAGAGAGGGTTCACTTGGTAGTCACATCACATCCATAGTCAAGAGCAGCAACAAAATAAAAAAAGGCACACAGGCCTGATTAGTCGCTTGCATGCATGCTTGCTTGCTTCAGTCATATAGTTAAAAAAACTCCTGCCTAAGGAATGGTGCTACCCACAGTGAGCCCAGATGTTTCCTCGTCAATTCAAAACTAAAACTGTCCCTGTTAGACATGCCCATTGGATAATTTGTACTAGATAATTCTTTCCAGGTAATTTTAGGTTATGTCACGTTGACAAACCGAAGCTATCCACCACAGATACCCATTGCCAAAAGAGGACATGAAACTGCCAACCCTGGGTCTCTCTATCCTGCCAGCATGGGGTTTCCACCAGGGAGAAGAGGTATGCTGTGTTATGGACAGGGAAAGAAACCATTACCCAAAGTGCCCATTCTGGCTGCAGTCAACGTGATCATGACCAAGGGTAAGGAGATAGCAGACCAAGTAATAGTGACACAGCAAAGGGCAAGGATACAGAGAGGAGGAGAGCAATGGAGGAACAGGAATACACCATAAGGAGAGCAGGAGGCAAGAGGGAGAAGCAGGCTCCAAAGGAGAGGCAGCAACATGGACCTGCATATAAAGTCATTGATGACACAACACATCAATGCAACTTCTCTGCCATCAGTTGGGTACAAAACAGGGACATTGAGGACCACATACCCTCTTATTCAGCAACCAATCAAATTGGGTGCCTGGGTTGAAGAGCGCTCTACCACAAAGGTGAATGAATACCCTGAGCTCCAAGGTAAACGGACTGTTAGTAGGACTGTACATTTAGAGATTGTAGCCCCCGAACCTCTAACTCCTGAACAATATTTTATAACTGGAAGCATCCATAATATGATGTTAAGTGTTGGACCATGTAAAAAGTGCACTAACACATGACAAATAGTGAAGTTGGTAAAAAGAAACCAAGACATGAAAAAGTCAATGAACAAACAAGTCAGACACAATATGAACTAATATTAGTGTTTTGCTGCCGTTGTCTTATGTATCTCTATCAAACAAACAAGCTAGACACAAAAGGACCTAATATCGGTTAGTGTTTGCTGTCTTATATATCTCTATCAAATCAGGCACTGAACCAGGGCTGCACACAGGATAATGGCACGATCCAAGATTGATCCCCTGGCCAGGTTTTCCCACAAAAGTAGGAGAAGTTAGAAAAAAGGCACACCAAGAATAAAATTGAGGTACTACCCTGACTGTGTCAAATTATGAATGATTTATTTAATTATCTTTCTTTTCCATATAAATTTCCATGATTTTTCACACCACTGCCAATCACTTTTGCATTATCAAATGTTTTAACAAAAAGGATCGTGACATATTATTTTCAATAAAAAACTAAAACCCGCAGGCTTAAAGGTGCATGAATGCTTTTTTCCTTTGCCAGCACCAGCTCTGTTGACACAGATGAACAGAGATTGTTGTTAAAAAAAAAAAAAAGCCTCAAAATTAAATTTGTGCACATGGACACAAAGCTGCATATGAATGGGTAGAATCCCATTACCACAAAGTCAGTCTCCCTTTTCAAGTTTGAGAAGAGGGTTCCCTAATAAGAAAGGGAACCTGTGGCTAGGTGGTCAGGAGAGGGGTGAGAGCTCTGTGGGAGTCAGAAGACTGGGCCAGGAAAGGAGAAGATGCTCCTGAGGATGCTGCATACCAACACATACGGAGGGGGATGGGGTAGGCTGGGGCACTGCAATGGGCCATTTGAAAAAAAAAATTAAGTCTACATAATAAAGGCATAGGATAAAATGTTCACCCTCTGTTTCAGGGCAGAAAGCAGAAGCGCCAGGTATCAATTCAGAGAGCTGGTCCTCAGGTGACTGCAGAGGCCAGAGTGCTAGGTGCTTGGAACAAACATGAAAGAGCCTGCACTGCGCCCGAGTAGGAAGAAGGAGTATAAAAAACACTGTAGAAAGAAGCAGTGGTCCTTCTCAAAGGTCGTGAGAATGGACATTTGCACAGCCCAACGACGGATGATACAGCTGCCTCCGAGGGCCTCTGCAGCACTTCACACGGGAACATCATAGCGCTACAGATGCAAGGTCCCTGCAGCCAATCAGACATCAGAGAGATAGAGGCTCATCTCTCAAGAATTTAGACAACAGCAGGGCAGGGGGGCTAGAGTTTGTCTCATGCCCAGAGAACCAGATAGAGAAGACCCAAAAAGAAAAAAGCAAAGGTCAGTCCAGGTGGGTAACCAGGGATGCAAGTAAACACCGCAGTGAAGAGCGGACATCAGGAGCAATGGTTATGGCCTCAAAGCCAGAGATGCAAGGACCTGGGAAAACACAGTAGACCTAGGCTCAACTAACAGTATCCTCTCATTTAACACAAGTGGCACCTTCAAGGACAGGGGGCTATCAGATCTGCTGGCCCTAATTTAGCATATACTCTAGACTCTGGCTCCAGGGAAGTCCAGGAACAGAGAGGCTGTGACCCAACACCAGCCTCCACCAAGCAAATGGAAAGCCTGTTATAGGCATAGAGAAGCCATAGCAACACCAGCAAGTATCTGCCCACGCTTCATCCCTCAGGACTTCCCAGAACATCACAACCAAACCTGAAAATGCTAGGAAAATCCCCATTTTAATCAAGAGAGAGAGAGACTGACTGACTGACTCTCTGCCTCGGGCTAAATCTTTGCTTTCAGAAATCTAACAATGCCCTCACAGGAACTTATCAGCAGGATCTCCACAGTGATCTAATAACCAGAGAACCTGCAATATCCCTGGCTGAAGATGTAACTTACATTATCATGTCACAGATCTCTCTGATGGCTCTGGGGAAGAATAAAAAACCCTGGGACAAAAAAAAGACAGCATTTCCCTAAAACTGCCCTGCAGGTGGGACCAAGAGAAAGAAAGTTCTGGTCACAGGCATCTCAGTTAAATATGAAAATGATGCTACAGGCTTGGAAAAATAAGAGTAAGTTAGAGAGTGTGTTCAAGGACTCGGGAATAAAAATGCCAAGCTTCTCCCAGAAGAGAAAACCCCTGGAAGAGCAAGTCCAGTCTCAATATCTCACCATGGAAAATAAAGCCACTGGGACAGCCCACTGGAGAGCCCAACCACTCAACAAAACTCTCCAGGTTTAGGACTGGGATGGTGGACACCATCCATTTGTCAAAACCCATAGAACAGGACTGACAAGAAGACTCAACAGGTAAACTGCTTGCTGCAAAAGCATGAGGGCCAGAGTGTGATCCCAGCCCCCAGTAAAAGTCAGACTTGGTGGTGTGTGGCTGTAATACAGCCCTGGCAGGGTGGGCATGGGAGGAGAAGACAAGAAGACCCCTAGGCCCTAGGGCTCAACTGACAGATCAATGAGCTCCAGATTCAAGGGGAGACTTTGTCTCAAAAAGAAGGTGTCAAGCAAGTGATGGAGGAAGACATCTACCTTTGCCCTGTGATGTCCACATCACACACGTTCACATGTACACACAAGGACATGTAAACACACACGCATACACCCACACACGCATTGGCATACACATACACACAAAACCTGACAGAATACACAATGCCAACACCAAATGTTCCTATAAACTGCAGACTCCGGGGAAGGCCACAGAATATGCTCAATGCCTGTCGTAAACGTAACAGTCACCGGTGATAGAGCTATGGCAGATACTGGGAGCAGGGCCAAGTGTATGGGAGCTATTTGTTTTTTCAACCCAATTCTTCCAAGGCCTACAATTTTTTCTAAAAATAAGTCTATTTAATGGAGGAAAACTGAAGTGCTGAGTTTCCTGGTAGCCAAGCAAAGACTGTCTTTGATCACTATCTATACAAGAAACAACACCTGAGTATCAGGAATCAAGAATTCTCCCCATATCACTATTCTGTGTCCTGCTTAACACCGTCAGCTTGGAACTGCCTAGAATCACCTGAAAAGGGTGTTTCAGTTGAGTGTTTCCTTTATCAGGTTGTCTGAGAGTAAGTCTATGTGTGATGCCTTGATTCATAATTGAAGTAGGAAGGCCTAGCCCACTATGGGTATTACCATTCCCTGATATATGTGTGTGTGTGTGTGTGTGTGTATGTATGTGTATGTGTGTGTATGTATGTGTGTATGTGTGTATGTATGTGCATGTGTGTATGTGTGTGTATGTGTGTATATATATGTGTGTGTGTGTATGTGTATGTGTGTATGTATATGTGTGTGCATGTGTATGTGTGTACGTATGTATGTATGTGTATGTGTGTATGTATGTGTATATGTGTATGTATATGTGTGTTTGTGTGTATGTGTATGTATGTGTGTGTATGTATGGGTGCATGTATGTGTATGTGTATGTGTGTGTGTATGTGTGTATGTATGTGTGTGTGTGTATGTGTGTGTATGTGTGTGTGTGTGTGTGTGTGTATGAAAGCTAGCGGAGCATAAGCATAAATAGCACAGAGGATAAGCCAGCAAGCAGGTCCTCCACAGTTCCAGCTACGAACTTTTTGACTTGAACTGCCTTGACTTCACACATGATGGATTGTGACCTGGAAGTAAATAAACTCTCTCCTCTCCAAGTTGCTTTTGGTCATAATGTTTTATCACGGCAACGGGATAAAACCAGAGCAGCATCATTCCTAAAACCCATGGACATTAAGCGTCAGAGAAGTGGGGGAAAGAGTTCCCCTGCAACGCTAATAAAGAAAACTGCTTCTCTACTTTATGAGAAAAGCTACTAATATTGAAAGAAGTCACCTAGTGGGGACACTCAGCTTTCCTGACCCAGATAACCAGGCTCTCACTTTCTTGTCCAGCCACCAACACCAAGCAGAGATATGGACAGTAAATAGCGCATGTGTTAGCTGTGTTGTGCCTTCGCAGAGTCAGACTGTGTCTGTCCACTACTAAATCAAGCATTGAGTCCAGCAAGGCCCCAGTGCTGACATCGCACAGTGTGGGCAAGTGATTCAGTGTCTCTCCCTGTCAAAGCTGGGATCTGCTTTCACACTAGAGCAGATTGAATCTGAATCTGAATCTGAAGCACTGTAGATACAGCGGGTGAGCTCCAAACTGTATAAAAAAGAACCAATAGACAATGTTTTCTCTCCAGTAGCAAAGTCCATAAATTCAAGGGGTCCGCTATTCTTTCTCAAAGTGAATGGTCTCAAGGAACACAGGGACATGGATTTTACCAGCCACGCCAAAAGGTCGCCGCAGCCCAGAAGTCAGCTTCCTTGTGTTGCTGTCCCTCAGTTCCATGCGACCAACTCGGACAATCTGGCAGACAAAACTGATTTTCTCCCTTTTCAGGTCTTTGCTCCCAAGATCCTAGAAATATTAATTTCCATAAATTATTATGGAGAACCATGATTCAACACAAGTCCAATTGAAAAGGTCGTAAAAACGATCAAAAGGCTATTCTCAGACCAGCTAAGATATTTAATGTTATTCATATGACAAGAGGGAATAAAGGAACAGCAGACACTTGGCTAAATGAACTGAAGACACGAGCTACAGAGACAACCTCTGGGGTATGAAGTAACCAGTCTCATAGTGATGCTAAGCAAAGATAAAACTCAGAAACTTCCAAAAAGGACTCAGTGATTCCTGGGTTAGCCGGTGTCACAGCCACCCCCAGGCACTCAGCACATTCCGTGCTGAGAAGACTCCCTAAAACAATAATGAGAACAGGACACAAAGGCACTCAACCCACAGTTATGGATGGACTCACCGTAAACACAGCACGCAAGTTATGTAACCGATCGATATCTTTCGGTAATCCTGAACTAGGCCAGCGGACCAGGTAGTTTTCACTTGGGGAAAAAAACAGGAGCAAATTAATCTTCCAAACATAGACAGGTACCAAATGTGTCCCATAAGACCTCATAATTAACAACATGGAGGTCCCCTATGCCCCTGACCACAAGTTTATGAACACTGAGGTCACAGAGAGACTCTGCCAAGCAGACACTCTACGAGCAGCCTTTCACTTTCTATGACATGGGTTATCTGTATAACAGAAACATTTGAGAATGACATTTCAGTGTTTATAATATGAAAAGCTTCTCTGTCCATTTAGAATGACAATACAGAACTGTGTATTGAATTTGGAACAATGTATATTTAATTCAGAGCCTTCGAAAAGCCAAGTAAGCCATAAAATACAAACGGCATCTCCATCAAGAAGAAAGAATGCACTTATCAGAAGTGAGAACAAAAAATCACCTATGTGCTGTTTCCTGCAGATACTACATGTTTAAATTTTGATAGTTCATGTGAAAATACAGAAGTGTTGATACATAGATATG